>NC_092502.1:136874358-137474358 GCF_047511675.1 Marmota flaviventris | reverse complement strand
AGTCATTTTGACCTATGTTTGACTAAAATATAAAATCTATATCAGATATCAAATATTGAATATTGAAAATTTACAATGTGGTGTTTTCCCATTCTGTATTTTTCTTATCAATATAAGCAGAAAAATCTGGTATCTACTGAGCCCTCCTAAGATGTATGAACAACTGTTAATGTTTTCTTATGCTTATTTACACATAAGCCTGTGGAAATTGGCCCAAATTTAGAAGATAATTTCAATTAATAGATGTCAAAACATTTTAATAAGCCTTAGGCAAATTTGAAAATATACCTATTCAATGGGTATGTAAACAACTTATCTGAAAAAAATACATGAGGTAAAAAAGGTAACCCATTCAGACAGGGCAACATTTATATTCACTTGCATATGTGATCATTAATTTTCCTGAACAGGGAAGAGTTCTTGTAGAAGAGTGGCTGGGAAGAGCTGCTTTGAAGAGGCTGAACTTAGTGGGTCTTTCTAAAAACAGATATCTCTCAATGCTCTAAAAATTTAGGCAAATAGTTTTGCATGTGCATTTGCATGTACACAAATGCATGTATTTGGGAGGAGGGTACATGTGTGTGTGTCAAGGATGAGACAAAGGGCATTTTCATGCACTGTATTAAAATGGATCTAGGTTCAACTTGCCAAGATTTTAAAAATTGAAATTCTTTCATTGGACACTTCTCTTAATAAGGTTATTCAAGGAGTTAAAGGTGAGGCAAACTTTTAAAAATTTCCTAAGTAAATAATATCAGACAGGAAATAAAGGATTTTTTTTATAAATACAAGTACTTTCTGTATTAGTGATGTTGAACCAAATGTTGTCTATAGTAACATGGTCACAGGGCTCCAGTTGATTTGGCTTTATCCCACTGCAATAAGAAAGAAAGTATATACATATATATATATATATATATATATATATATATATATATATATATATATGATATATAATGTTTACATGTAACTATTTGCCAGTCCTTGATTTTGTTTGTGTTCATGCATGAAAATATATATTCACATTTGCCTTATTAATCCTAATTTGTCTTTCTCTGTCTCTTGTGTCTCTAACACACTTATACATAAATACAAATGATTTATATCTGTATTTATATCTATCTATATACATCTTCTGAGATAGTGCTTTTTTACAATGATTAAATCTCTAAAGCTACTAGAAATCATGTGTTCCATTTGTCACATTTCCAAAAAAAAATGAATCCCAGGAATGATTGACTACAATGAGTTAGAGAATATACCACTTTATGGAATTAAAACCTTAGCAATTACTGTCCATGAGTTAATAAATATCTAAGATATGTGATTCCTTTCTCCTAACTGAATTTAAAATTCATCCCCGAGAATCAAGACCTCTGTGGACAACAAATTCAGTTTTTTTTATATATATACAGATATTTACACCTGCTATAACTCTTAAAAATATTTGGTACCTTCTTTAACTACATAAAATATTTAGATATATAAATTTGATTTCAGGTGATTCATCCAGCTTTATAATAAACAACTCTCTGTTGCCAAAATTTTAGGAGGAACATTAATATGATGCATACTTTTTGTTGAATTTGGAGTTAGGGTAACTGAAAAAGTTTTACATCTGTAGCATACTTTTGCTATGTTCCTGCTTACTTCTTAGTTTCAGTTGCATTGAAAGTAAACATAATATTATGGGCATTATTTAAGAAGATATTTGTATTTCCTCTACCCAGATCATACCAATATGTATATAGTTTAGGTCAACAAATTTAGTAAATATTTAAAGGCTAAAAGTTATGGGTGGTGAGAATGGAGAAGGATGTAGAATTTGTGCCACAAAAGAAAGTGTTATCAACTAAAGTGTTTACAATGGAGAGGAAATTTAGCAGTTCATGATGAACCGTTTAAAGTACAAGGAGCATTTTGAAGAATGTACTATGAAATTTAAAGGAATGAAATAAAACTGATTTTTCTACACAATGTATTAGACTCTAATATTAAAATATTGAGCACAGATTGGATTGGTCAAACTTAATAAAACTATCTGGAAATGACATTACCAGTCATAACTTGCACATATTCTTTAAAAAGAATGATAATTATAAATGTGGTAGAGATTTCCCATATGATGGACTGGAAAATTGTGTCAATTTAAACAGAATGTTTATAAAATCAAAAAGAAAGACTTTTCAAGTTTATCAGTATCCATATTTTCAAAAAATGCTATAAGAATTATATGTTTATGAGAGCAAATTTCCATCTCTTGAAGATTAAAGCAAGTTACTCTAGGAATAAAAACATGCCAATCATAAAAATATCAAGTATAAATATTCATAATTCTAAATATGAATATATAAAATTCATATAAACATATCCCAATAAAAATAGGCATCATTATTTTATGTACTTAGAATATTGATCTCAGCAAATCATTAATTTAGACAAGCCAAATATTATAAATATTATTTTTATAAGTAAACTAAGAAATAATAGAGACATGAAAGTTCTCTAAAGAGAAGTTCTATGGACTGTCCCTCAAAATGCATATGTGAATGATTTAACTCTCAGTGAGACTGTACAAGAAAATAAAGCCTTTACAGGAAAATTAAAGTTAATGAGGTCACAAGAGTGGGAGGCAGATATCATAGGACTGTAAGGAGGAAGCTCTGTGAGAGTGAGTGTGTGTACACCATATGAGAACTCGTGGATGAGAGAACTCACCATAACAGAAATTTGTAAGAACCTTTATATTGGACTTTCCAGTCTCTAAACCAAGAGAAAATAAACATCTGTTGTTTAAGCTACTACTCTATGGTATTTTTTTATGGTTGATCTGTGTACTAATACAAAGAGCAACTTGAATTCAATAAAGCAGATATTTATAAACATTTTATGCAAGACAGTCTATGAAATTCTATGACACTTAACAAATATTATTTCTTTACTAAAATGTACTGCACATATAAATGTTCCTAATCTTACTAAAGAAAACAACAGTTAAAATTATAGAAACCAATGTGAATACACACATATGCAAACCCAGAAACAGGTTTGCATATGTGTGTATATAAATACTCAATTTCAGTTGTGGAAATTGTGTATGTATGTATATGTTAAAAGGTACAGAGTTACAATGTGTTTGGGGCTTGTAGGGCAGATATAAATACATATATTTTAAAAACTAGATTACTACCTTATTAATAATTGTGATTATCAATGGTATTTGCATGCTTTAACAATACATTGAGGGAAAATTTCTAGTTTCTCAATTTTTATAGAGATGCCTTGTAAAATTCCAGACTCTTAAAATGAAACCATAAGTAATAAGAGCCTTGGTACAAAATATCAATGTTCTTTGGCATAGAAGCATGGAAAGTACTCAGTGTGATATAAATAGTAATGAACTCCCCAGTCATATTGAAATGCAAAATTGTTATAGTGAAGACATTATGTCTCAAGTAGAATCACAGCAAATTTCTTTTGTTCCACTTAAACCAGCTGCCTAAGTTCTCAAATATAGGTTCTTCCTTCTCAACAAAAAAGAAAACAAAGGAGTGAGGCAATTTCTTGTGTTATTACCACAAGTCAATGCTTCACTTTTCTACTGAGCACTCTGTCAATTATTCTAATTTAATAAAAGTAGAAATTTTGAATATATTTGAGTGACAACAATTTTTATAAAAATTTTTATAAAAATTGCTGACCAAAAGCAATCTTAAATATATATATATATATATATATATATATATATATATATATATATATATATATATATATATCAACTTAAAAGACCAAGAACAAAGTTTTCTGAGATTATAGAAATGCTATCATTTAATCAGGGCTTCAACCCCCAAAATAACTTTATTCTTTAAATCTATAATAACTTCATTCAATCAATAATGGTATTTAGAGAGAATTATGCTATCAGATAACCAACCTAAAAATATAGCATATTTATATATGTATCTATTTGTTTTTTCAGTGTACATACAAAATATCATCACATTCTGGACCAGGATGATAGGATGTTGAGTAGACATAGGATGTTGAATAGGCAGAAGAGTGTCAGCACTCATTGAGCATTTAGTGAGTAGACAAAAATCATAAAACTCTGTGTGTGTGTGTTGTTGTGTAGTTACAGGAACAATAAATTTTATTGTACAATTCACATACAGAATAGATGGAGAGTTAATATAACAATGCGATTTTTAACATAATACCAAAATGAAAAAGGCAGCTAGCTATGTGAAAATATGGAATAAACTTTGCAGAAATAAGAAAGGGGAAAAATATTCAGATACAAAAGATTTTGATGTATTAGAGTTTTCTGCGGAGAACCAATTGGTAAAGAGTTTAGGATTTGTTCTTTATTAGAAGAATACACAGATTCATTTGAATGAGGTTTTGTTCATTAAATAACTGAATCAAGATTCAAGACAGTCTGATCAAAAAATATACTCAGACACACAAAGGTAGAAGATAAGTTTCTCCAGCTATAGTCTCCCCACAAACATACCAAGTTGTACTGCAATTTAGGCCCAACAATCTTCACTAGAGCTAATGAAACCAGATGAGCATCTGTAGTGCCTGTTTTTAGTATAATAAAAAAATGAATGTTTTAAAGAAATTAGGAAGAGAATAATTTCCCATGTCACCTCTTCCTCAACTCAAACCAACACAACCTGGATGGAGATGCTTCCCATTTAGAGAAGGGGAGACAATTAAGTCCAGGACTTTGACTTAAAACCCATTAGCAGACCTGCTAGAGTAAAACCCATTATTGGCAAAATCCCTTTGAACCTTTTTTTTTAGGCCAGGTGTCATAGTGTATTATCCCAAGTACCCAGGAGACTTCTCCAACCAAGGCTATCCCAACCACAAACAGTAAAGCATAGGGTAAAATAATAGGGGTAAAACAGGGTAGTACTGGAACAGTGCTGTGCTAGTCTAACCTAACATTGGGCAGATCCTAAAGACCCCACTCCCAGGCATGCCTATGGATGAAGCCTCTTGAACAACTCCAGTACCAGGAAAAGGCACATAGCCCGAAAGTTTTGGAAAGAAGTAGATAAATTCCTAGACATCTATGCCTTACTGGGCCTGGATCATGAAATAAAAAAAAAAATAAATAAATGAAAGATTAATCAGTAGTAAGAAGTCTCTCAACAAAGTACAGTTCAGGATCAGATGGCCTCACTGCTAGATTCCACCAAGTATTTAATGAAGAAAAATATCAATTCTCCTTAAGTCAGCCAAAAAACATAAGATGAAGACATTCTTCCAAACATATTGTGTAAAGACAGTATTACCCTGATACTGAAACTAGGTTAAGACACCCACACAAAACAAAAAAAAAAAAAAAAAGCAAGTTGAGAGAGAGAGAGAGAGACCCTACAGGCAAAAGTGTTGCTGAACATAGATGCAAAAGCTTTTAATAAATTCTAGCAAAACAAATCAAACAGAACCTTAAAATGGCTTTTCAGCATAATCAAGTGAAATTCATCACAGTGATACAAACATGTTTCAGTATATGCAAATAAATAAACATGTAATTACACCCACAGAAAGAAGGATATAAAACATATGTTCATCTCAGGAGATGCAAAAAAGTGAGTTGATAAAATTCAAAATCACTCTGTAATAAAAACATCAAACAACTTTGTATGCATAGAATATAATTCAATGTAATACAAGTCATTTATAAGAAAACAACACTAACATTATACTAAATAAGGAAAAAAACTGAAAACTTTTTCTCTAGGATCTAGATTAAAACAAGGATGACTCTATTCACCATTTTTTATTCAATGTAGTTCTGGAAGTTCTATCCAGAGGAATCAGGAAGAAGAAAGAAGTAAAGAACATCGAAATTGAAACAGGTCAAATTGTCACTGTTTACTAATGACATGAGTATTTGCATAGAAAATGTCAAAGTATTCTCCAACGGGATTGTAGAAATTAAATTAACATTCAAAACCCAGTAGCACAGATAGGTGCCAATAAAGTATTATGTGAAATAGAAACCAAGAAAGTAATTTCATTCAAAATGGTTTAAAAATATCTATGAAGAAATTTAATCAATGGGAGAGTTCTTTTCAATGAAAAATATAAAACATTGTAGAAATTGAAGAGGACTCACACACACAAATGGAAAGTTATGTTCATTGATAAAAGTAATCAATATCATTGAAATATTTTATTACACTGAACAGTTCACAGATTCAATGAAATTCCTTTCAAAACATCAATGACATTTTTCACAGAACAGAAAAAAAAATTTACAAAATTTATATGGAATTACAGTAGACCCTGAACAATCAAATCAATCTTGAGCAAAAGGACAAAGCAAGATATAGTATAAAGCTTCAAAAGATACTGCAAAAATGTGGTCATGAAAACACCATGGTACTGATATGAGAATGGGTGCATAGACCAGTGGAACAGAATGAATAGCATAGAAGCAAACACATGTGTCTATGCCAAGTGTTGTTGTGTTTTTTTGTTGTTGTTGTTTTGTTTTTTTGTTTTGTTTTGTTTTGTTTTTAGAGAAGAGAGAGAGAGAGAGAGAGAGAGAGAGAGAGAGAGAGAGAGAATTTTTTTAATATTTATTTTTTAGTTATTGGCGGACAGAACATCTTTCTTTGTATGTGGTGCTGAGGATCGAACCCAGGCCACACGCGTGCCAGGCGAGCGCACTACCACTTGAGCCACATCCCTAGCCCCTATGCCAAATGTTTTTGATAAACTCACTAGCAGCTCATGTTGCAGAAAAGACAGTCTGTTCCATAAATGCTCTTGTGAACATTGGACATTCACACACAAAAGAATGAAACTAGATGCTAATATCTAAACAGCTGCAAGAACGAACTCAAAATAAATTAAAAACTTTAATGCAGAAGTTAGGGATGTAACAGTGTTTTTAGATAATATTCTGTTATCACTTGTATGTGGGTAGCATACATAGCATGGTTTTGGGCCCAGAACAGTTTAAGAAAAAAGACTTAAATGTAAATGTGGAACTGTGAAGCTACTAACAGAAAAAATGGGGGAAATGCTGCAGCATATTGGAAAGGGCAAGTGCTTTGTTGTTGTTTGGACAAGACCCCCAAAGCACAAGAAACAAAAGTACAAATAGATATTTGGGTTACACCAAACTAAATAATCTTGTGCATAGCAAAAAGAAAAGTTGTTAGAGTGTAGAGAAAACCTAGAAAATGTGAGAAAAAAAAATGCAAACTATAATTTGTCAAAATATTTGTACCTAGATTATGTAAGAAGTGTCAAAACTCAAAAGCAAACAAGCAAACAGCCTTATTTTGAAGTGGACAATAGACCTAAGTAGACATTTCTCAAAAGAAAATACAGACACATATGGCCAACGGGTATATTAAAAAATGCTTGATATCAATGATTATTAAGCCAATACAAATCAACAGTGCAAGGAGATACAATGTCTCATAACAATAGCTATTATAAATACACTCAACAGTGGTCCTAAGGATGTGGAGATAAAGGAAGCCCTGTACACTGTTGATGGGAATGTAAATTGTGGCAATATGAATTAGTATAGACATCATGAATGACAGTATGGAGGTTCCTTAAGATTTTAAATTAAATACAAAAGTACTATATAATCCAGTGATTCTATTACTGAGAATAATTCCTATGGAAATTAGATCAGCATATCAAAAAGATACCTGCTTTCCCATGTTGTTGGCAGCAGTTTCACACTAAATAAAAAAAAAAAAAGGAAAGTGTGTATAAACCAATGAATCATAGACTAAATGTAGATATACATCATGAAATACTATTCATCCATTATAAAGGATAAAATTCTGTCCTTTGAAAGCATCTATAGATCATTATGCTATATGAAATGAGTCAGATGAAGGAAAACAAGTACAACCTGATCTCATTTATCTGTGAATTCTAAAATGATGGTCTCATTTAGGTTAGTTACTAGAAATCAAGGAGATGAAAGGGCAAAGGTAGATGGGGAAAAGTTGATCAATTGGCACTAAACTACAGTTATATAGGAACAAGAAACTTTAGTTTCAATGGGTGACTACAGATGACAATAATGGATTGTACATTTTAAAAAGTAAAAAGGAAGTATTTTGAAAGATTTTGCTCTAAAGAAATGAAAAAATATTTGAAAAGAATGATATGCTTAGTCTGATTTAAACACTACAAAATGTATAGATGTATCAAAACTATTACATAGTATCCAATTAATATATGTGAGTTTTATGTTTATGTCTCTCAGTTAAAATGAACTCAAAAGGAAAAGAAAAAAATGTACTGTCAAACATTTTCCTAACTTGCTTTGTAAAAATGAGAATAGACATAATTCATACAGATAGCCAAAATAGATAAATCACAAACTCTTTATCACATCTTAGTAAGTTTTTCTGCCAAGGTGACACCTACCCAGAATGTTAGAGTATGATGCCCCATCATTTTAATCTCTCCTATTTTAATCTATTTTGATCTTGAACAAAGGACATCAGCTTTTATTTCTGATGAAGTCAGTGAAATGCACATATATTCAACAGTTTTCCTATGCCCCTTATTGTATCAGATCTCATACAATTGCAACAATAAATCTGAATACACGATTGAGTACCCCTGAGGGAGACATTATGGAGTGGTCAGAAGAGCAGATATTTTGAAGTCAGATTATACTGAGTTGAATTTCACATTGCCTATTTCTTTGATTTTGTGACCTCAAACTTATTATTACCTCACGTCTCTGGTATTGATTTCCTTTTTATTTAAAAAGACTAAATAAAAAAGAACCAACAAATTTCAGTTTGAAAAATACAAGATAGGAAATAAAAGAGCAAATACAAAACTTCTCTCACAGATTTGCACACATTTCCCTTTTTCTTTTTGATTTAAAAATATTTCACTTTTCTACATCTATAAAAATGTAAATAAGGTAAATATATTACAGATTAAAGCATATATATGTATATATATATATAAATACATAAATATATATAAATATACACACACGTGTGAAAGAGAGAGAAACAGAGAGAGAGAAAGAGAGATATCCCCGAATATATATGGATACTGAGAATCAAATCAAACCCAGGGCATTTTACCACTGAGCAATATGGTCAGCCCTTTTTTTCTTTCTTTCTTCTTCTTTTTTTTTTGTTTGTTTGAGACAAGGTCTCATTAAATTGCTCAGATTGACCTCTAACTTGCACTTCTCCTACCTCAGCCTCCCAAGTATTTCTAATTACAGTTGTGTGCCACTTTATCCAGCTAAAACAGATACGTTTTTTGAACTAGAGTATTTTAATATAGAAATATAACTAAGGAATAAATAAAAATAAGCACAGACAGGAAATAACCAAGAATTAAATGGAAAATGGAATCATAAAATATTCCAAAAGAATACTGACTCAAAAATGTGAATGTGGAGATAAGAAAAAGAGGAGTCAATTACGAAATATACCAGAGCAATGTCCATGAAAATTAGCTAAATGTTTAAGCTCCCTCAGATAGTATACCTTGACTTCTTAATTCAAAATTGCATCCTTGAATCTCCTCTGGCATAATTTTATTGGATAAGAAAGCAAGTGTATTTATTATTATTTTTGCAGCTTAAATTATTACACATTTAGAACCTTAAAACATACTTATGACCTTAAAGTTTTTATGTGTCATAAATCCAGGCACAAAATGGCTTAGGTAGCTCTTCTGCTTTGTGTCTCATAAGACCAAAACAGAGGTGTTGGCTGGGCTCATTTTTTTTTTTTTCTTCTGGAGGCTTTGGGGAGAGTAATGAGCTTTGAAGTACATTATGGTTGTTGAAAGAATTCAATGCCATGTTGCTGTGGAACTGAGGTTCCATTTGCTTGCTGAATGTCAGCTAGTAACAAATACACCCTGCTAGAGACCTCTCTTAGGATCTTGCAGGGTCCTGATGCAAGGCCCTCTACCTCATAGGCAGCAACGTTGTTCTTAGATCTTCTCACCATGCTTCATCACTTTTAATTTATTTTTATGCTGCTTGTCCTTGTCTCAATTCTGTCTGTTCTTCTAAGAGTTCAAATGATTCCATTGAGCTCACTTGGATAACGGAGGATAACCTCCCCATTTAAAGAAATCTTTGACTTTAGTAAGATATATAAAGACCTTTTTGCTAAGTATGGTCACATATTAACAGGTTTAGGGAAGTACAGCAAGGAAACATTAGCGTGAGACATTCTTGCATCTATCACTAATAGTACATTCATAGTGCACATATTAGTTTTAGTAGTTTCAATTAAGATTGCAGAATCTGGTTTAATTTTTATTCAACGAAGTTTTCCTCCACTACTAGGGATTGAACCCAGTACCTTATACATGCTAGGCAAGTGCTCTACCACTGAGCTACATCCCCAGCCCCTAGGGACAATTTTTGAAAAAGGGCAATAATAACACTGCAATAATCTCTTGAAGAATCACAATGAATCCCATTAATATGTACAATTAATATGTGTTAATAAAAAGGGCATATATTCTCAGTCCACTCAGGTTATCTAATATAGTATAGTACAGACAGCTAAAGAGTAATATAAAATTACTGAAGAGACAATTTGTCATAATGACCTATAACCAGATATTGAAGTAGAAAACATGAATTTCACAGGTCATTGAAAGGGAAAGAAATTATGGAAATTGTCAAATGAATGCTTAAGAAATTTGACAAAACTTTCACTAAAACCTGAGATACATATAATGCTTTAATGACTCTGAATAAGAGTGATAATATGGTCGGAAAATTTGTAGGTTATGCGTAACAGAATAACAAAATGGAGTATATGTTTGATAGTGGGTTTTAAATACTCATAAATCTTAATATTTTTCCCATAGTGGTACCTACTATTGTTACAGAAAACCTATAAATGGAAACAGATCAGTGTCTGTCTAAGTATGGTCATGAATTAAAAAAAGCACTTCTCAGAGCACTTCTCAGATTTTAGGGTTCCATTATAAATATTTTCATCAGAGCCATCTCTGTTCATTTGACACTGATTTTCATTTTCATTTGAATATTAAACAAAATTGATAAATTAGCCACTGACAACTTGTAAGTCCACAAGAAAAGAAATTTATATCCTATTTTTTCTGATCTTGTACTTCAATTTACATTCCAGTAGTGTCTTAACTGACACCAGCATATGCTAGATACAAAATTAGTAAATATCTCTAAGGTATAATATAGTGTGCTTCTGTATTAAAATAATGTTTGACTTCTCTTGTAGAGACAGAAGTTTATAAACAATCATGATTTTCCTTTTATGAATTTTTCCACCTACTCTTCATGCAGGGGTAAAAACTGTTCTCTTGACAGTTTTTCTTCATGCTCAGCTTGAATATAATTTATTAGCTTGCAGAATCTCATAAGATAAAGCTCTTCCTTCCAGGGACTACAAATATTCATAGGCCAGATCATGACCAGAGTTCACATCAGCTCATTTGAATTTGAAGGATCTGTTATATGACTTACAGGAAGGAGACTAATGAGTTTCTACCTGGAGAAAGTGATTTGGAATTTGGAATTAGGTATTCTAAAGACAAAGGGATTTGGGTAGGAAAGGTTTAAAGAAGCACTGTAAGAGGATGTTTTGTTGGCTATAATTTGCTTTCATTTTTTCTTGTCTATCCTCATTTTTTCAAGTTCTTCTGCTGTAACATATGACAGCATATTTAAGAACTTGATAACAAAAACACAATTCTTTGGAAACTGTGTAAGGGAAGAAAAGTGGCAGACCTGGTGGCATTGTTCTATTTGCTTTTGTTGTTATTGTTTTGAGTTTTCAATTGTAAATTTGGAAATAGAAAGGCATACATAAATATTAATGAAATTTTCTCTTTATATAAGTCAATGTTAGTACCAATGATAATGCTCAGAAATACAAAATCCCACTTACAGTGTTCATGCAAACAGTAAATATTTCTATGTATTAAGATTTCACTATGTTCAATTTTTTTTTGAGAAAGAGAATTTTTTAATCTTTATTTTTTAGTTTTTCGGTGGACACAACATCTTTATTTTATTTGTATGTGGTGCTGAGGATCGAACCCAGTGCCCCGCGCATGCCAGTCAAGCACGCTACCGCTTGAGCCACATCCCCAGCCCAATTGAACATAACATGGTTTTTTTGTTTTGTTTTGTTTTTAGAGAGATAGAAAGAGAGAGAATCTTTTCTTGTAGATAGACACAACACAATGCCTTTATTTTTATGTGGTGCTGAGAATTGAACCCAGGTCCCGCCTGTGCTAGGCAAGTGCTCTACCACTGAGCCACAATCCCAGCCCTATTTAAATTTTTAATGATGAATTTTTTTAAAAAAATATTTTGATCATGAAAATTCAGACACACATACACACATACACACATATGATATAATTCCTATGATAAACAGGTTTGTTATTTATCTCGAGGGACAAACAGGAAAATATCAATCACACCAAACTTGTAAGTATCAAGAAAATTATAACCAAAAAAAATATACATTAGTAGTACAGAAATGGTATGACAATGCTTAAAAACTTCAGTATGAGATATGTAACAGCAACTTATTAGATTGTCCCTATACATATACACATATGTGTTTGTATATGCATGTCTGTTTTTCATATATGTATATGAAAAATTCTAAAAGCAAAAATTAACAAATTTGGGATTTTGAACTTAAAATATTAAGACTTTTCTTACTCTGCTCCCAGGAAACTACCTTCTCTGTTTAAAATAAAAGCAGAATATCTTACATAACTATGAAAAAATAGAAACATGATGTTCTTAAACTATTTAAAAATAATGAAATGATGACTGTCTATTTGGGCTGCATTGGAAAACAGAAATTTGAGATAGGATTGGATGTAGATGGGGTTTACTGAGGAACTGCACCCAGAAAAGTTCCTCGAGAGAGTGAGTTAGGCTAAAGTGAAAGGAGGAAGGGCTAAGCAGTTTGTGGTTTCAGGCTGGATCAGCTTAAGCCTAGGCTCTGACTTTCTGGAACATAGACTATTGTTTACAATGTTCTGACCTGGAGGATACACCTAGGGTTTTGTATCCCTGCATTAGTCAATGGTTGCTCTCTGGGGTGGGTAGTACTGTTTTTCAGGTATCTCCAGGTGAATTGCTTCCCATCCACAAAGGGAAATAATTCCTCCACAGAAACAATGAATGGAAATTTTATCTGTAGTACACGCAAAAGCTAGAGGATGGATGTGAGGTGTTTTTTCAGTTACAGTTACTACTAGTATTACTTAGGTCCATATGATTCTTACCTTAAACTCACTCTTTTCAGCTACAGCTCTTCCATAATTCTGACTAACCCCAAAACTTTTGTGGAATGATGCCACGGTCTAGCTGGGCACAAAATCACGAGCCACTCACAGCCTTGTAGACTCAAACAGCAAGTCTTTATTACAGAACTCTCACCGGCACTCTACACGCAGGTTCTGGGGAAAAATCCACACTCTCCACCGGGCTCTGAATCCCAAATACTCTCTGAATCCCGCGAGAGCTCAACAACTCAAGGAGCGGGCGGGCACCTGAGGTAGCAGGATACACCCTATTCCCAGCAGGAATCACCTTAAACCTGGAACCGCCCTAAACCCCGATCCGCCCTAAACCCTGATCCACCCTAAACCCGGATCCGCCCTGGTTCTTGAGCAGGGTCACCTTACTCAAACTTCATGCAATGTCACTGCAAATGACCTGGGTCCAAGGCAAGCCCATTTCCACAATGGAGAGTCCTTCCTCTAAGCAACATGGGGTAGGCTGACAAGGAAATTGCCATGTGTCGTACCTACTTAGCTATGGCTCTCAGCATCTCCCCCCTTCTGATTAATTAAACAACAAGCAATGTGGCTTAGGGACCAACCGTGCCTGGTAGGTTGTCCAATTCAACATATGGTTTTTACCTGTCATGGGATGAACTGACCTCTAGGCGTCAGCCTCCTGTCTTAGGTTGATACCACTGCAATTGGATCATACCCGTCACTGACTACCAGTCCAGCATACAGCCATACTTGTGGATAGGCCCATGCACCAGTGTGGGGGGTGAGGTTCTTTGCCTCACCTCTTTTGGCCCCCAAATTTGGCCTTGGTGCCAGTGGGGGGGTGAGGTTCTTTGCCTCACCTCTGTTAGCCCCCAAATTTTAGACCATCACTAGCAGAAGGGAGGAGGATACAGAAATGCCACAACACCAAGCCAATTGACAGCTCCTTTGAAAAAAATCACATCACTGGGGACACCATCAGCAAAGATATGCCAGCACTACAACAATCCACTGCACAAAAAGATAGTTCACAATGTACACAAGTGAAACAGAGTCCAGGCAAGTTCTGCAAGCAGTTCAAAGCGGAGGAGTCTACCAATATGTCCATTTCCTCCCAAAGTAAATTGACTCCTTGATTGAGCATTACGTGTTGAGTTATATTCATTGATGCATCAGTTTATACAGTTTACTGTGATAGCTATCACAGAAGCTGTAGTTGGTTTCATCTTTGTCTTCACCGGCACTGGGATGAAGATAGGAATTCTGGCAATGATGCTAAAGAGACATTATCCTGAACAGAATTATTAAATATAATGAAAAGGAAAGGTGAAAGTAAACAAACAGATCTGTTAACCTCCTTTAAAAACAGTCCTTAACAGCTGTTTACCTAATTTAAATTAAACCATTTAAATCACATGAATAAAAAAAAAATTTCAGACCCATTTTTTCATGAGCGCTCCTCATATATGAAATATGGACATACGCAAATACAGACATACAACACAAAACAGAAGGGTGCACACATAACATACAACACATAAGACAATAGTAAAGGCCTTGTAGCTTTACCTAGGTGAAATCTCCATTGCAATGTTTAAAAACTCCAGTCAAAAAATAAAACTGATCAGAAAAAACATTAACCTAGGTTTGTATGAGCTCAAAAAATAAAATAGAACTTTATGATGTGGGAAAAGGCAATAATAAAATAGATATTGAAAAAAGCATCCTGGTTAATCACTGTCACAGTTGTAGGAATAGCCAAGCTGGAGCTCTGGATATCAGCTGTTATGGATTTGAGTCAAATCATCTTCTTTTTGGTCTGTAGAAATTGCTTTGGTTAGTCTCTCTGGAATCAAAATCTGCTGCTGTTCTCCCTGTGGAAACACACAAACAGAACCCCGACTCCAGACAATCACTGGGTCAGGACCTTTCAATTGTCCTGTTAGAATATCTTTCCAAAGTACCTTAGGCTTATGTACATTTTTTGGATACATATGCCTTTCCGCAGCACTAAGTCCTGATGAATCCAAATTTAAAAAGTTTAGAGTAAAAAGGGTTATTTTAAGTTTATCTTTGGGGGATATATACCCCTTTCCAATTCCCTCTTTTTGCTTTAATAAGTACTTTTTAATAGTTTGATGAGCTCTTTCAACTATGCCTTGTCCCTGTGGATTGTATGGGATTCCTGTTATACTAATAATGCCAAATGATGAGCAAAATTGTTTAAAAGAGGTAGAAGTATAACCAGGACCATTATCTGTTTTTAACTGTTTAGGAATGCCCACAGTGGCAAAATTTTGTAAGCAATGAGCTATAACATCTTTAGTTTTTTCTCCAGCATGGAGCGAGCCCATCAAAAATCCGGAAGAAGAATCAACTGTAACATGAAAATATTTTAATTTTCCAAATTCTGGCAAGTGTGTGACGTCCATCTGCCAAATATGGTTAGGTATCAGTCCTCTAGGATTGACTCCAAGATTAACTTGTGGTAAAAAGTTCACACGATTATGACGTTGTTTTATTATATGTCTGGCTTGTTCCTTAGTTATTTAAAAACACTTTTGTAAAGTATTAGCATTGACATGGAATCTTTTATGAAAATTTGTAGCTTCTTCTAGTGTAGAGAATATATGTATGTCATGTGTAGTTTTATCTGCTAAATCATTGCCCAAACTAAGGGCTCCAGGCAATCCTGTATGTGCCCTGATATGTCCTATAAAGAATGGATCTTTTCTGTCCCAGATTAGACTTTGTATAGTGGAAAACAAAGAGAAAACAGTAGAGGAAGGAGAAATCCTACCAGCACCTTCAAGGGATACTATAACATTAACTATATACTGACTATCAGAAAATAAATTAAATACAGAATCTTTAAACATCACAAATCTTGTAAAACTGCATTAAGCTCTACCTTTTGAGCTGATTGTTTGGGTACTAAAAATGTAAAAGTTTGATCAGAGGTAATTACTGCTGCTGTACCATTATTTGACCCATCAGTGAATATATTTGGAGCATTCATGATAGGGATTTTTCTTGTCATTTTTGGAAAAACTACAGGATGCTTAGACCAAAAAGACAACAAAGGATTAGATGGTAAGTGATTATCAAGTGTAACATTAGATTTACACATGATTATTGCCCAAGTATTTAACTCATTAGCTAACTCATCAATTTAATCCATAGTATATGGAGTAATAATTGTATTGGGAGAAATTCCAAACACTCCCTTTGCTGCTTTTATTCCTTGAGTATAAATTGTCCTACAGCCTCAGGATACCTAGTAAGAATAGTGTTAGGAGAATAAGATAAATGTATCCACAATAATGGACCTTCTTGCCAAAATACTCCTGTAGGAATATTTTTTGTTTGTAGTACAATAAATAATAAAGGCAAACTTATATCAATTCTATCCAAATGCATATTTTCCATATATGTTTCAATAGTTTTTAATGCCTTTCTTGCTTCAGGCGTTAACATTCGGGGTGAATTTGGATCTGATGGACCTTTTAGAATATCAAATAAAGGTCCCAACTCTCCTGTTGGTATGCCTAGATAAGGCCTTATCCAATTTATGTCTCCCAATAACTTTAGAAAGTCGTTAAGTGATTTGAGTTGATCTACTCGTATTTGAATTTTTGGTGGACGGACTATGGTTGAGGATAATAGAACTCCTAAATAATTAATTGGAAAATTTAATTGTAATTTATCTATTGCTATCTCTAGATTATAATTTTTTAATAAGTTTGTAAATGTGGCATAACTTTCCAGCAATGTGTTTTTATATTTATGTGCTAATAATACATCATCCATATAGTGAAATATTTGTAGTTCAGGATTTTGATTTCTAAGTGGCTGGATTACTTTGTTAACATAGATTTGACACATAGTTGGTCTGTTAGCCATCCCTTGAGGGAGTACTTTCCATTCATATCTCTGATCAGGACCTTCATGATTCAGTGCAGGGATAGTAAATGCAAAACGTGGACTATCCTCAGGATGAATTGGAATTGAAAAAAAAAAAAAAAAAAACAATCTTTAATATCTATAGCTAAAACATGCCAGGTTCTTGGCAAAGCAGACAATTGAGGAATCCCTGATTGAGCAGGTCCCATAATAACCATCTCATTATTAATGGCTCTTAAATCTTGCAATAATCTCCATTTACCAGATTTCTTTTTGATGACAAAAATGGGAGTATTATGGGGAGATATGGAAGGTTGTATATGTCTTTCCGCTAATTGTTGTTTGACCAGTTCAAGGGCTGCTTGTATCTTTTCTTTAGTCACTGGCCACTGAGGAACCCATACTGGTCTTTCTGATTTCCAAGTAATTTTGATTGTCTCAGTGGCCCTTCTGAAAACCCAATCCATGTCTATTTATTCCTTGATCTATTTGAATTGGTGATGCTATACCTTGTTCTTGTTCTCCTAATCTTTTTTCTTTCCTAAAACCTTGTCTAGCCCTAGTAGTGGGTGCATTAGGATTGATGTTATTTGTTAACATCAAACCTAATTGATCTAGGACATCTCGTCCCCATAAATTTATAGGAAGATGATCCAATACATATGGCTGTATAGTTCCTTCACATCCTTCAGGATCCTTCCAATCTAATATCATTGCACTTCTATGGGTATTAGTCGCCACTCCCAGGCCTCGAAGAGTTTGAGTGGCTTGTTGTAATGGCCAATGTTTTGGCCATTCTTGACGAGATATGATGCTAACGTCAGCACCTGTGTCCAGTAGTCCATTAAACTCATGTCCTTGAATATTTAGTTTTAGCATTGAGCGAGAATCTAAATTTAAAGACAGCATAGCCCAATCTACACCTGTGGAGCCTAATCCCCTGGAACCTCTTTCTACACTACGGCTGGAGAATTTATCATGTAGGCTGGGTATTATTAACAACTGTGCTATTCTATCTCCTGGTGAAATTACTGATATACCTCTTGGAGAATTAGCTATAATTTTTATTTCAATTATAGCTAGACCTATATTTTTGCTGCTGTGGTTATCCTGAGGCTATTTCCCAGGTTTATCATCTTGTTGCTCTATTTCCAATCTGTTTTCCCCATTGGTGAGTGTCTAAGTTGGTTTAGGAGGCTTTCCTGAAGTGATGATCAAGGACTACACTCCATTGGACTGTGATCTTCCTCTTTGTCATACCTTTAAGAACACTGATCGTTGTATTTTCACACTTATAGTGGGGCTGGGCATGAGACTATTCCAAAATGTTCAAAGCATGATTACCAAATATATTTTTTCCTATTATATATGTAGCAGTAGCTTCTACCTCCAATATGTTGAGTCTGAACTTGTTTGAATTCTTGAAATGCCCAAGGGGTTGTCATGGTTTTAAGATCAGTAAGATGCTTATTTTATACCCAATCTAGGAACCAAATCCCTGAATCCAAAAGCATACATTTATAGGATTAAGAAACCACTGCTCACCAACTGAGTAGCTGAGATCAATTGTGAATGAGGTTACTCATGCCTTTGCCCTTTTTTCCTTAACCATGATGTTTTACTTCCTTCTGACACTACCTTTCTCTTGTAAATAAGACGGTAGTCTCTGGATATAAAAATAAGTAATAAATCTCTGATCATTTTTATATTTTGCAAACATTTTGCCACTCCAATATTTTATATTTTGCAAAATATATCCTTGTTCTGTTTAAAAAATTATATATTTGAATATGAATCTCTGAGCCTTCATGGATAGTGATGCTACTTGAGGTACTATTCATGAGAAATGCAAGCCCTTGTCTATAAGATGATTCACTCCATATCATGATGAAAATTTTCCTTTTATGAAAATAGAAAAGAAAATGTGTAAACAAGTTGTTACTAAGTAGGTAGTTGAATTCTCCCAAGTGATGTTTACTATCTGTGATACACAGGTTTAAAAGATTTAGTGGCAACATAAGTTATTTCGGCTGTATCAGTTGAAAAATTGTCCTCCTGGGCTAATAACTTTCTCTCATCTCTGCCACTACAGCCAAGTTGCAGGGTCTTTAAGGAGGACAGCTACTGGCCAAATCTCAATAGAAGCCCAATGATGACAATTAACTTGTAAGGTATTCTTCCTGTGTGTATTCCTATAAACCCATCTATATTTCACCTCCAGTTAACTATTTTGTGGTTTATCTTACAAATTTACTTCTTAGGTCCCTAAAATATAAACTAAGCCATTTACCACTGCCAAGAAGTCTACATATTTCCTTACACTAAGAAAAGTTCCTTCGCTATGCAAATTAAATGATTGCTATATCACCAGTAGCTCTGTTTCTTAGGAGTATTCCCATTCTCAAAACTACAAAATAAATTAAGAATAAATAATATAGCTAATGCAAAAGCACAGGAAAATAAAGCAAAAAATAGACAAATGGGGGTTATGTCAAAATATGTTGCTATCCCAACAAAGGAAACAATCAAGTGAGTGAAGATATAATGTACTGTATAAGGGGAAAATTTTTGCAAACTATTAATCTGACAAAGAAATAAATCAAGATTTATTTAAGCAATTTTTACAACTCAATAAAATCATAGTCCAATTTAAATGAGCAAATGATATATGAATAGACACTTCTCCAAAGAAGAAATTCAAATGACCAATGTGTTTATGAAAAAAAAATGTTTAACATTAATAGCCCTCAGGGAAAATGCACATCAAAATAACAATACAGTATCATCTCATTTCAACTAGAATGGCTTTTATCAAATAGATGATGAATAGCAAAATCTAGTAAGAATATGGATAAAAGGAACCCTTAAGAACTCTTGATATCAATGCATATCAGTATGATCATTATGGAGAAGAGTATGGATGGTACCCAGAAACTAAAAGTACAAGTACCATATAATTCATTTATCCCACTTCTGAGTATATATACAAAGAAAATGAAATCATCATATCAAGGCCATCACTGCATGCTGTGTTTATTGTGGCCAAACACACAGTGTTTGGTTAAGGTTAAGGTATAACCTTAACCTTGAGGTATAGACTTAAGGTATAGACTCAACCTAAATCTTATCAACAAATTAATTAATTTTTAAATATTGTGCAATATAATTCAACCATAAAATTATTGGCATCCTATCAGCAGCAATAAAATGGGTGGAAGTTAAGAATATTAAGTGAAGCAAATCAGACACAGAAAGACAAATGCCACATATTCCTTCTTATATATGGTAAGTACAAAAAAGTTGATCAAACGCCAAAGTGATTATTGGAGTCTAAGAAGGGGAACAGAGGATGTAGAAGAAAGATGAATAACCGGCACTAAAACATACTCAGATGAATACTAGAATAATATGCTAATATTCTATATCATGGTGGGTAACTATAGTTCATAATAACCCATTATATATTTTGTGAATAAATAAAAGATAAATTAAAAATATTTAAACTTATAGTAAGAAAATTACTCTGATTTGATTAGTACACGTTGTGTACAAATATTGGAGAAACATCACACTGAACCCCATGTAAATATGTACAATTGTTATGTATTAATTAAAAGTTTTAAAAGTATTTGAAAGAGAAATATAAATACATTGATTTGTTCCTTGCACTTTGTATATATGTATTGGATAATCAATCTGTACCCCCATGCAAATTTAAAATTTAAAAATAATATAGCATTTCTTTTTCTATTTAATCACTACATACCTAAGGTAATCAAGGTTTTTGGTTCTGAGATGTTAATGTTAGCAGGGGAACCTATTTCTAAAACCCCTAAAAATATTGTTTATTTTACTCTCCATATGTATTGTACCAATGTAAATGACTCTAAATCGTTTTGGGAAAAGACAAAATAAATTACTACTGAATCACTGATTATAGAATCTTTTTTTCTTTATGAGGACCCACTTATCCATTCACTCTTTAGGATTTGAGTATGAGTACCAGTTTCAATTCTGAAAATACTATTAACTGTTTCCCTAACTGTTTACTGATCATTTTTTTCACCAAAATATCTGTTTTATGTTAGCCACTTCCACAGGTACCTGCATATCAACATATCAAGGCCAAAAAGGTACTACTTGGTAGCCATTCTTAACTAGTTGTTGTTGTTTTTGTTTGGGGCAGGGGGTGGGTGGGAACTGGGAATTGAACTCAGAGGCACTAGTCCACCAAGCCACCTCCTCAGATCTATTTTGTATTTTTATTTAGAGACAGGGTCTCACTGAGTTCCTTAGCATCTTTTTTTTTTGTTGTTGTTGTTGTTTGTTTGTTTGTTTTGTTTTTGTTTTTGTTTTTGTTTTTGTTTTTGTTTTTTTGAAGATGTCTATGAACTTGATATCTTCCTGCTTCAGTCTCCCAAGTCCTGGAATTACAGGTGGGCACTGCCATGCCCAGGTGAACCATTTGCTGATTATAGTTATTACACTCACGTTGCTGCTGATGGTTAAAGTTCTTTACTGGTCTCTGATATTTCAGTTTTCTGTCCTCTGCCTTTCTATTAGGATTTATAGTCTTTAACAGCATTTCCTACAAAACCTGATGTACAGAGATCACATTATACATCTTCTCAATTGTATTGGTTCCTTCACTACTTATCTGAATATTTGTCTTCTGCACCATAAGAATGTCCTGATGCTTTTTAGAAACACAGTGAACAGATGACTTTCAAGTGTCTTAACCATCACTGTGCATCAATTCTATGAGCTTGATGACAACTTCATGACTCTTAGAGAGTGTTTCTGGTGATCAATTACTCCATTTAAAAGGAGGAATACTTTTTCAAGCTTCTGAAAGGCATACTTTAAGCATTTAAAACTATCTCCTTGTGATCTTACAAGTATTTTAAATAATGGGACATATGAGAAGGACCCTTTATTGGCACAATAATCCTCTCCTAGATTTGTTTTAATTCACTAGATTCAGAACCATTCCCAAGCATATGCTCCAGGATTGGACTAGTGCACGTTAGTCGACTTCCATGATATTTTCTTATTTAAGCACACTCTTCTCTTAATAAAGATGATGATTGCTTGTTAAGGTATACCATTTTTTTTAAACTTGAGTAGTGTTTTTATTACCTACAACATATTTATGGTTGGATAATTAGCAGGGCAAGCATTTTCTGACATCACACTACTTACTTTGAGGATTTTCATGATCTTCAAGAAAGGGAAGTAGGAAACTCTTTCACTGAATAAAGAGCAAAGAGTGATTCCTATAGATAGAATGGGTTTGTGGGATTCTGGACATTGCTATTTCTCAATCATCTACTTTGAAACCATTCAGCCTATTACTATTTCTCTGCTCAGGTTTCAGATTTTGCATATTTTACAGCTGAAAATTCAGCCTTTATTGATGCCCTGGTACTCATATGTAGATTACATTTGTGATGTTCAGAAGAATCAACCTTCCAATCATGATACAGTAAGATATTTTTGATGACCAGAAGGGATTTTAGACCACATTTCTCTTTGCACATATAATTGATTCACTTGAATCTATACTTCTCTCTTTTAGGAGTATTATTGATTCTAAGCAATAGTCAATGCATACTCTAATACTTACTGTCCCTCCCATTTCAAACTCCAAAAAGATTGCACCAAACAGTTCATTCCATTTTTGTATAGCATCCTAGTGTAACACAAGTGCAAATTTTAACGTGTACAATACCAGCATGCCAGTACCAGTACTCAGCTTACCTGATTGAAGGTATGCTTAATTCTGTCTAGCTGCTGTGTGACCTAATCCATCAACTGTTCTTTGATGTTATCTTTCTAAGACCAGATCAAAGTTGATTTAATTTTTTAGTGCTCAGAATAAAGCATTTAGGTCATCCTGTGAACTTTAACTTCAAATTCATCCAGAATATTTCTTAGGTAATCCTCTCTGGACACATAACTTGACATCATGAATCTGGTGGTTATGAATTTTTGTATATGTGATCTTCTGGAAAAATCTGTAAGTTAACTGAAGTAAGCAAGATAGAAAAAGGGAAAGAAAGAAGGTTCATTTGGATACTAGATAAAACATGTAATTGGTCTGAACCAAAAGGAAATTTGAGTTATAATTTACACTAAAAATTGTTATATGTTCAGGCAAAGAACACAGGCAATTGTCCCCACGTACAGGTTAGTCTATGACTGATCTAAAATTTGAGGCAAATGTCTCCTCAGATGACTTCTGTCAGATAGGGACAATTCCTGTGTGAGCTTACAAGTTGAAGCCAGTATCTCCAGCACTAGCAGAAGCTTGCAGATGGTTATGTGCTAAAGATTGCAGATGGTTACATCTAAAGCTTAAGGGAATTGGGTAGAACATCATGAATGGCCAACACAGTCATCAAACTCAAGCAAACTGACAGGCATATATTGCACAAAAAAAGTAACTGATTATTCTGCATTCCATTTTTAATGTTTTATTTGCTTCAGAGCACATTAATGCAATCACATATTTTATATTTCTTAAGGATGCAAACTTTTCCCATTCTTGTCTAATTCTAACTCACTATGCTTTCTTTTCTCTTCTTTCTGTTTTGTTTTTTCTCTTTCTGGATTTGTTCTCAGTATCATTATACAGCAGTGTTCTGGTAAAGCCCATATTCCTCATTTATCCATTTACAATTGATAGTATGAAGCAATAGCTGAAAAGACTAACATAATTGCAATATAGTTACTTGACATATTCTTTCCAATCAGTTTCTTTGCTCTTTTCCATATAATTTTATCTGGCTCCAAGGTTTTATATAACATACATACTCCTAAAACTCTCAGTTTTATAATTCCACTTCATATTGCTCCCATAATCCCAAATTCGTATGTTTAAATCCTTCCTAAAGAACCCCTCAGTTGGACATCAAAAGTGATATCACAATCTACTGTATACCTCCTTTCCACACATATCTTTTACTCATACAATATTTCCTATATCAAATGAACTTTCCTAAATTTCAATGATCTTCTTCCACGTTCTCAGCCTAAAAACTTTGGAGTCATCTGGATTTTTTTTTTCTGTCACCTCCTAACAGCCAGTACATCAGTAAATGCAAATGTTTTACTTTCCAACAACATCTAAAATCTGAATGTTTTACAATCCTTCTGCACAGATCCAAATCATGATTATTCATCTGCAAATATATGGTATATTCTATATCCTATATTCTATAACCTATGTTCTGGTTGCTTCCACAATCCAACCCCAGCCCTCATTTTTCTATGTTCAGTCTATCAGAGTACTCTTATAATATTGTCAAAGAGGTTTAGTTGGTCTTCTACTCAATAGTCCAAACTGACTTCCTACCATATTAAGAATAATGCAAAAACCCATGTTAAAAAGCTATAGACAGGGCTGGGTCTGTAGCTCAGTGGTAGAGCACTTGCCTTGCACGTGTAGGGCACTGAGTTCAATCCATAGCACCACATAAAAATAACTAAATAAACAAATTGTATCCATTTACAAGTAAAAAAAAAAAATATATTTTTTTATGGGCTGAGGATGTGGCTCAAGCAGTAGCACTCACCTGGCATGTGCGGGGCGCTGGGTTCAATACTCAACACCACATAAAAATAAAAAATATTGTGTCCACCTAAAAAAACCCTAAAATATAAATATTTAAAAATATTTTTTTTTAAAGGCTATAGTCTTCACATGGTAGAAGTTCAGTGTGATATACAGATTTAAAAAACTATGTTTCTGATTTCTTTGCACTTACACCCTAGTCTTCAGGGCATAAGTTTTTCATTTCTCAAAATATGTAACATGCACAAATTTTATGAAGCAACCAGATTGTGTTTACAAAATAAGTGATCCAAGTTAAACATTAAAATCATTTTTTCAAAAATTCCAGAAATTATGCAGTTACATTAAAGTTTTTCAAAATTTAAATTCATCAAAAGAGCAATGAAAACAACAACAATAATAACAAATATCATTTGGGAATTTTTCAGCACTTATTTTTTTCTGTTAGCTTTATTCCCTGCTGAGTAAAATTTTAACTCTGTTGTTACAAATTATAATGTTCATTTTATATAAATATTTTTTCCAACAATCAATAGCTTATAAGCATTTTCTCCCAGCATTTATGAAATTAGCACTACTAACTAACAAGTTTTGAGATTTCACAAAGGATCTAAGGATCTAAGTCATAAATTTCTTCAAAATCAGAGTGCTTACAGTAATACAATTAAAATTTAGCTTGAAATTATTTTGTTTGTGCATTTGTTTTTTAATCAGGGATCTTCACTATAATTATTATGTATTGCCTCTCAGGAATTTAAGTGGTGGATTACTTTTGTTATGGTGATGTTTATATCTTTCTAATTCTCTTATTGAGAGTTAGAGAGTATAATGCTAGGTGAAGTTAGCCAATCCCCCCAAAAACAAATACTGAAGGTTTTCTCTAACATAAGAAGACTGATTCATAGTGGGAGGGGGAGCATGGAAGCAATAGATGAACCCTACAAAGGCAAAGGGGTGGGAGGGAAAATTGTCACATTAATTAACAATATTCATTCATACGGAAATATTGAGAACCACTAAAAATCAAGTTGATTTGCAAAAGAGAAACTCTAGGTGTGGCAAAGGCAAAGTATTCCCTGAATTAGAAGTGTTTTCTTTAAAGCTCTGTCTCATAAGTAAGACAAATCTTGGTTCATGGTTTAACAGATAGAAAATTGAAGAGAATATATAATGTATTTGAATAATAAAAAGCTAGTTTAGGCACTTCAAGTAAATAGGAAGAGAGATTATAACTGGATAAATAGAAGAAGTAAAATGGTTGAAAATACATAAAGGAAGGACAATGAAATAAAAAGTATATTTCATTTATTTTTAATTGATTTTTTATAATAATTTGTAATAGGGGGGCACTGTATTATTTATTCAAACATGAACACAATAGTGGAATATATTTGGTCAGTTAAATTCTCCAGTACTTCCCCTTCCTGACTCCTCCTCCTCCAGTTAGTGTCCTTCTTCTATAGTACTTGTCTCCACTTTACTTATGAGATGCCCCCATTTCTTTCCTATTTCTGTTTGACTTCTACATATGAGAAAAAACATATGACCCTTGACTTTCTAAGTTTGAATTATTTTGCTTAAAATAATGCTCTCAAGTTCCATTCATTTTCCTACAAATGACATAAATTATTCTTCTTTATGGTTGAAAAACTCCATTGTGTATATATGCACATTATCTTTATCCCAGTCTTGCAGTGGTTACACCAATGTACAACATCACTAACAGTGACTATTTTTTTTCCCCGCATTCTCACCAGCATTTATTCTTCATGGTTGCCATTCTATCTGGAGTGAGATGAAATTTGATTTGCATTTTCTTGATTGCTAAATATGTTAATTTTTTTTTCCTATATTTGTTGATCATTTGTATTTTTTTTTTTAATTCCAAGTTCTGCATACTAGTTCTGGCCTGTTACTCCCCAGGTTTGTTTTTCTCCCAGTCTTGTCACCTCCCAACTTAGAAAATCTGTAAATCTTAAAATTTATCATAATCCCCTCACGATAATAATTATGTGCATTGTTATTTAGCTCACCAAAACATAGATTAAGCAATGAGAGAGATGTTGTATTGAAAAACCTATAATTCTCCTACAACATGTTTCTAGCTCTTTTGTCCATCTCACCTGCCTAAAACCTATCACATCACACTGATAATGGAAGCTCACCCCAGTGCTCTAGTCCAGATGCCAACTGTTGAGAGCCACAGCCAAAGGGGCCCCAGCAAACTTCCAGCTGCCAGCAAACTTCCAGCTGCTGGCTGATGATTGGCTCACAGCGGCCCCAGCAACATCTAGCTGATTGGCTCCTCGGCCCCAGCAACATCTAGCTGATTGGCTCCTCTGCGGTGATGCTCATTGGACTGTTTCCCTGCCCTTTCAGACCACGGAGCTGCTCATTGGGGGACTTTTTTGGCTCCGCCCATGTGACCCAGCCAATCGGCCTCAAGAGCAGGAGGAAGGTGGGAGGTGGGGAGAAGCTTGTGGGGGAGAGAGAGGCTTGTGGAAAGCCGGTGGTGGCAGTTGAGGCTCTGAGGGTTTTTCCTGAAAGGCTGTTTTGTTTAGCGTGTGTGGTTCTAAAAATAAAGTTAGTTTCTTTTGACAAGTGGCTCCTGATTGTGCCCAGCCAGACTGGTGCATTTGGTGGCTCGCATGGGGAGCGACTGAGGGTAAGTGAAACTGCTCGCCCCTGAGGGCAGGGCGAGAGGATGGGTAGCCATTTTAAGATTCTTCTTTTGTTATTTTGTTTCACTTTTGTTTTAAGTTGCCTGTCCCTGGAGATGTGTAAGATGGAAGAAAAACCGCTCACATCTGAGGAACAGATAGGGAGAAAGGACGGATGGACATTTCAGGAGGCTATTATAATGATTTTGTGTTGTTCCAATTTTGTTTCACTCTGTTTCAGTTTTGTTAGGTGTTATCTTGTTGGGTTGTATTATAGTAGAAATACAGGATCAGAAATTAGTAAAAAACAAACTGAAAGAGTAAGTAAATTGTTAGAGGAAGGAGGCATCTCAGTAAAATCAAGAACAGTCAGGGCATACGTTGATACAATACAAAAATGTAGCCCATGGCTTTTTAAGGAGGAGTTGTTAAATATATCACAATGGAACCATCATGGTGAAGATTTAAAAAGAATAGAAAAGAAAAGCCCAGGGACTCTGCCAGTTGGCACATTGACATTGTGGGCGTTGGTGTCTTGTTTGCTTAGTCCAAAGCCTTCAGTTCAGACAATGGTAGAGGAAGGAGAAGACATAATGATTCAAGTAAAAGAGAAGGCCTCTCAAGCTAGTCAGACAGAGGAAAAGATTCAAGTAAAAGAGAAGGCCTCTCAAGCTAGTCAGACAGAGGAAAAGATTCAAGTAAAAGAGAAGGCCTCTCAAGTTAGTCAGACAGAGAAAGAAAGTGTAAAACAGAAAAAGCCATCAGGGGGAAAGTTACAACTGGAGACTGCTACTAACACCTTTCTATCACCAGAGGGTGTAAGTGTCCAACCAACAGCACCACCTCTATAGGAGACTGCTACTAACACCTTTCTATCACCAGAGGACGTAAGTGTCCAACTAACAAGGCCACCTCCATATGCTGGGAGGTCCCCAACCCCCGCAGTTGATAGTTGGGATCCTGAGACAAGATCTCAAATATTAACATGCCCTGTATTTGAGGCAGGAGGGCAGCGATTTTACCAAGTTTTAAATTTCAAAACAGTGAAGCAGCTAAAAGAGGCTGTAACAACCTATGGTCCTCAAGCACCCTTCACTGTAAGCATGGTCGAATCCATTAACAACTTGAACATGACGCCAGCAGATTGGGCTAATATGTGTAAAGCTGTGCTAAATGGAGGACAATACCTGTTATGGAAGGTTGCCAATGAGGAATTTTGCAAGGAGATGGCTAGGCGAACTGCAGCAGCTGGTTATCCTCAGAGAAATCTAGATATGTTGTTAGGAAAGGGACCTTATGAGGATCAGCAGCAACAAATTGCATATGATCCTGGCGTATACGCACAAATTGCTGCAGATGCAATTAAGGCATGGAAGACTTTACAAGGACATGGAGGTTTACAAGGTCAATTATCTAAGGTAATACAAGGAGCTAATGAACCTTATGCTGAATTTGTAGATAGGCTTATTCAAACAGCTACCAGAGTTTTTGGGAATACAGAACAAGCAATGCCATTACTAAAACACCTGGCTTATGAGCAAGCGAATCGTTGGTGCAGAGATATCATTAGACCATGGAAACATGAAGATTTAAACACATATATTAAATTATGTAGAGACATTAATGAACAAGAGCAAGTTGTGGCAACTGCAGTAAAACAGGCTTTAGATGCCAGAGACATTAATGAACAAGGGCAAATTGTGGCAGCTGCAGTAAAACAGGCTTTAGATGCCAGGCCAAGAACATGCTACAATTGTGAACAAACAGGACATTTTAAAAGGAATTGCCCCATTGGAGGAGGGTTTAACAAAACTAGGTATCAAAGGAGTAGAATACCAGGTATTTGCCCACGATGCCGTAGAGGGAGACCTTGGGCTAATGAATGCCGTTCTCAAACCACCATAGAGGGTACTCCATTATCAAAAAACGAACAAGGACCAGGTGTTTATCCACGATATCGTGGAGAAAGGCATCGGGCTCCATTGCCAAAAAATGGACAGGGGGGCCCAATGCTCCGGGGCCCAAAACCACAAATATACGGAGCACTGGAGGAACCCAGCAACCCCATCAGGGTAGTACCCAGGACACATTGTCCATCAGATCCCTCATCAGACAAACCAGAGGGAGCACAGGGTTGGACATCTGCGCCTCCGCCAGAGCAGTACTAACTCCAGAGATGGGAGTTCAAATCATTCCCACAGGGGTGAAAGGACCTCTTCCCAAAGGAACAGTAGGCTTATTATTGGGACGCAGCTCTTCTACTCTAAAAGGACTTATGATAAGTCCTGGGGTAATTGATCCCGATTATGAAGGTGAAATAAAAAATATAGCCAGTTCTCCAAAGGGTATATCAGTAATTTCACCAGGAGATAGAATATCACAGTTACTAATAATACCCAGCCTACATGATAAATTTTCCAGTCGTACTGTAGAAAGAGGTTCCAAGGGATTAGGCTCCACAGGTGTAGACTGGGCTATGCTTTCTTTAAATTTAGATTCTCGCCCCATGCTAAAACTAAATATTCAAGGACATGAATTTAATGGGCTACTGGATACAGGTGCAGACCTTAGCATCATCTCTCGTCAAGAATGGCCAAAACATTGGCCATTACAACAAGCCACTCAAACGCTTCGAGGCCTAGGAGTGGCAACTAATCCCCATACAAGTGCAATGGTATTAGATTGGAAGGATCCTGAAGGATGTGAAGGAACTATACAGCCATATGTATTGGATCATCTTCCCGTAAATTTATGGGGACGAGATGTCCTACATCAATTAGGTTTGACATTAACAAATAACATCAACCAAAATGCACCCACTATTATGACTAGACAAGGTTTTAGGAAAGGAAAAAGATTAGAAAAACAAGAACAAGGTATAGCAGCACCAATACAAATAGATCAAGGAACAGACAGGCATGGGTTGGATTTTCAGAAAGGGCCACTGAGACAATAAAAATTACTTGGAAATCAGAAAGACCAGTATGGGTTCCTCAGTGGCCCCTGACTAAAGAAAAGATACAAGCAGCCCATGACCTGGTCAAACAACAATTAGCGGAAGGACATATACAACCTTCTGTATCTCCCCATAATACTCCCATTTTTGTCATCAAAAAGAAATCTGGTAAATGGAGATTATTGCAAGATTTAAGAGCCATTAATAATGAGATGGTTATTATGGGACCTGCTCAATCAGGGATTCCTCAGTTGTCTGCTTTGCCAAAAACCTGGTATGTTTTAGTTATAGATATTAAAGATTGTTTTTTTTCAATTCCAATTCATCCTGAGGATAGTCCACGTTTTGCATTTACTATCCCTGCACTGAATCATGAAGGTCCTGATCAGAGATATGAATGGAAAGTACTCCCTCAAGGGATGGCTAACAGCCCAACTATGTGTCAAATTTATGTTAACAAAGCAATCCAGCCACTTAGAAATCAAAATCCTAAACTACAAATATTTCACTATATGGATGATGTATTATTAGCACACAAAGATAAAAACACATTGCTAGAATGTTATGCCACACTTACAAACTTATTAAAAAATTATAATCTAGAGATAGCAATAGATAAAGTACAATTAAATTTTCCAATTAATTATTTAGGAGTTCTATTATCCTCAACCATGGTCCGTCCACCAAAAATTCAAATACGAGTAGATCAACTCAAATCACTTAATGACTTTCAAAAGTTATTAGGAGACATAAATTGGATAAGGCCTTATTTAGGTATACCAACAGGAGAGTTGGGACCTTTATTTGATATCCTAAAAGGTCCATCAGATCCAAATTCACCCCGAATGTTAACGCCTGAAGCAAGAAAGGCATTAAAAATCATTCAAACATATATGGAAAATATGCATTTGGATAGAATTGATATAAGTTTGCCTTTATTATTTACTGTACTACCAACAAAAAATATTCCTACAGGAGTATTTTGGCAAGAAGGTCCATTATTATGGATACATTTATCTTATTCTCCTAACACTATTCTTACTAGGTATCCTGAGGCTGTAGGACAATTAATACTCAAAGAAATAAAAGCAGCAAAGGGAGTGTTTGGAATTTCTCCCAATAAAATTATTACTCCATATACTATGAATCAAATTGATGAGTTAGCTAATGAGTTAAATACTTGGGCAATAATCATGTGCAAATCTAATGTTTCATTTGATAACCACTTACCATCTAATCCTTTATTGTCTTTTTGGTCTAAGCATCCTGTAATTTTTCCAAAAATGACAAGAAAAACACCTATCATGAATGCTCCAAATATATTCACTGATGGGTCAAATAATGGTACAGCAGCAGTAGTTACCCCTGATCAAACTTTTACATTTTTAGTACCCAAACAATCAGCTCAAAAGGTAGAGCTTAATGCAGTTTTACAAGCTTTTGTGATGTTTAAAGATTCTGAATTTAATTTATTTTCTGATAGTCAGTATGTAGTTAATGCTATAGTATCTCTTGAAGATGCTGGTAGGATTTCCTCTTCTTCTACTGTTTTCTCTTTGCTTTCCACTATACAAACTCTAATCTGGGACAGAAAAGATCCATTCTTTATAGGACATATCAGGGCACATACAGGATTGCCTGGAGCCCTTAGTTTGGGCAATGATTTAGCAGATAAAACTACAAATGGCATACATATTTTCTCTACACTAGAAGAAGCTATAAATTTTCATAAAAAGTTCCATGTCAATGGTAATACTTTACAAAAGTGTTTTAAAATAACTAAGGAACAAGCTAGACAAATAATAAAACAATGTCAAAATTGTGTGACCTTTTTACCACAAGTTAATCTTGGAGTCAATCCTAGAGGATTGATACCTAACCATATTTGGCAGATGGACGTCACACACTTGCCAGAATTTGGAAAATTAAAATATTTGCATGTTACAGTTGATACTTCTTCTGGATTTTTGATGGGCTCCCTTCATGCCGGAGAAAAAACTAAAGATGTTATAGCTCATTGCTTACAAAATTTTGCCACTGTGGGTGTTCCAAAACAGTTAAAAACAGATAATGCCCCTGGTTATACTTCTACCTCTTTTAAACAATTTTGCTCAACATTTGGCATTACTCATATAACAGGAATCCCATACAATCCACAGGGACAAGGCATAGTTGAAAGAGCTCATCAAACTATTAAAGCAAAAAGAAGGAATTGGGAAGGGGTATATATTCCCCAAAGATAAACTTAAAATAACCCTTTTTACTCTAAACTTTTTAAATTTGGATTCATCAGGACTTAGTGCTGCGGAAAGGCATATGTGTCCAAAAAATGTACATAAGCCCAAGGTACTTTGGAAGGATATTCTAACAGGACAATGGAAAGGTCCTGACCCAGTAATTGTCTGGAGTCGGGGGTCTGTTTGTGTGTTTCCACAGGGAGAACAGCAGCCGATTTGGATTCCAGAGAGATTAACCAAGGTCCTGACCCAGTGATTGTCTGGAGTCGGGGGTCTGTTTATGTGTTTCCACAGGGAGAACAACAGCCGATTTGGATTCCAGAAAGATTAACTAAAGCGATTTCTACAGACCAAAAAGAAGATGATTTGGCTCAAATCCATAACAACTGATATCCAAAACTCCAGTTTGGCTATTCTTACATCTGCAACAGAACCAGGATGCTTTTTTCAATATCTATTTTATTATTGCCCTTTGCCATATCATGAAGTTCTATTTTGTTTTTTGAGCTCATACAGACCTAGGTTAATGTTTTGCTGATCAGTTCTATTTTTTGACTATAGAGTTTTTAAACATTGCAATGGAGATTTCACCTGTAAAATATTATAAGGCCTTTTCTATAATGTTATGTGTTGTATGTATTATATTATGTGTGCACACTTGTGTTTTGTGTTATATGTTTGAATGTATGTATGTCCATATATCATATATGATGAGCGCTCATGATAAAATGGATCCAAATATTTTTTTTTTTCACGTGATTTATATGGTTTAATTTAAATTGGGTAAACAACTGTTGAGGATTGTTTTAATTGTAAACAAAAAAGAAGGTTAACAGATCTGTTTGTTTACTTTCACCTTTCCTTTTCATTATATTTAATAATTCTCTTAAAGATAATGTAAATTGTTAAGAAAATTGTTTTCTTTTAGTGCCTTCTGTAATGTTACATAATTTTTTCTTTAGCCATTATTGCCAGAATTCCTATCTTCATCCCAGTGCCGGTGAAGACAATGTAAATTGTTAAGAAAATTGTTTTCTTTTAGTGCCTTCTGTAATGTTACATAATTTTTTCTTTAGCCATTATTGCCAGAATTCCTATCTTCATCCCAGTGCTGGTGAAGTCAAAGATAAAACCAATCTACAGCTTCTACAATAGCCATCACTGAACTGCTTGCAGAACTTGCCTGGACACATTGTGAACTCACCTGTATGCATTGTGAACTATCTGTTGGTGCAGCGACTTGTGATAGTGTTGGGGTATTTTTGCTGATGATGTCACCGGTGGTACAATTTTTCAAAGGAGCCCTCAATTGGCTTAATGTCATGGCATTTTGCATCCTCCTCTACTAGTGATTGTCTAAAATTTGGGGGCCAACAGAGGTGAGGCAAAGAACCTCACCCCCCCACTGGTGCAAAGGCCTATCCACAAGTACAGCTGTATGCTGGACTGGTAGTCAGTGACGGGTATGATCCAATTGCAGTCGTACCAACCTAAGACAGGAGGCTGACGCCTAGAGGTCAGTTCATCCGATGACGGGTAAGGACCATATGTTGAATTGGACTGCCTAACAGACACGGTCCCTAAGCCACATGCTTGTTGTTTAAACAGAGAGGGGGAGATGTTGAGAGCCACAGCCAAAGGGGCCCCAGCAAACTTCCAGCTGCCAGCAAACTTCCAGCTGCTGGCTGATGATTGGCTCACAGCGGCCCCAGCAACATCTAGCTGATTGGCTCCTTGGCCCCAGCAACATCTAGCTGATTGGCTCCTCTGCGGTGATGCTCATTGGACTGTTTCCCTGCCCTTTCAGACCACGGAGCTGCTCATTGGGGGACTTTTTTGGCTCCGCCCACGTGACCCAGCCAATCGGCCTCAAGAGCAGGAGGAAGGTGGGAGGTGGGGAGAAGCTTGTGGGGGAGAGAGAGGCTTGTGGAAAGCCGGTGGTGGCAGTTGAGGCTCTGAGGGTTTTTCCTGAGAGGCTGTTTTGTTTGGCGTGTGTGGTTCTAAAAATAAAGTTCGTTTCTTTTGACAAGTGGCTCCTGATTGTGCCCAGCCAGACTGGTGCAGCCAACAAAAGTTGGAAAATCATAATTGTCCTATATAGAGTATACTCATATCTTTGGTTAGCACAGCCTGGGTAAACCTCATGACTTTTTGTTGCTCTAAAACATTTCTGTGGGACGGGAATCCAGTTTAGCTGTCTTCCCAGCTCTGATCAAATTGCATTAATAATAAACACATTCTAAACTCATTTTTCCTTTTCTTTTTTTGTCTCTGATGCAGATGAGTGACTGGATTTAGGTATTTGTGATGCCAGCAGTCTGGTAGCAAAATGGTTTAATAAATATTGGTTGTAGAAATAATTGTCACTGAATAAAACAGAAAAATCAGTCCCCTATTTTTTATTTTAATTAAGTATAAACCCCTTGTGCACTATTAAAGCAAAATTAAAAAAAAAAAAAAAAACTATTTTAATTTTAGAAAAAAAAATTCCTTTTTACTTTTAGGTCTTGACATTTGTCAAAAACAGCATTTCTATAAAATCAAATTTATCTGATGGTTAACATTCATTAATTTGGAGAAAATTCACAGTTTTATAATGTCCTGTCAAACATAAATGGCAAAACATGGTATTCTTTTCCATTTATAAAACATTCCTGCTGGTGTTTTACTACAGTTGTCTTTTTTCCTATACAGAATATGTGCTTTTGATTAGATTTATTTTCAGATATATTATGTTTTTGTGTCATTTGAATGCTATCCCATTTTTTTTTTTATTACATTTTCTAGTGGGCCATTGTTTGGATAGGGGGAAACTAGTGAATTCTTTCATAGATTGTATCTCTATATGTAGTTTTTTCTTATAATGATCTTAATCTTCTTTCAATTCCTTAACCTTTTTTTGCCTTAATCTAATCTTATGGCAATAGTCATGGTTTTTACAAGACAATCTTAAAGTTCCTTCAGCTGTGCTAAGTACTTAGACAAAATGTTTCCTGATCATAGGTCCCTGACTTTCTGCTTAGAGCATTTACTCTTGAAAATGTTATTATTGTGGACTATTTCTCTGCTAGTTTGAGATGTAAAACACTTTAAAAGCCTTTGCCTGATTTACAATCCAGGAATATATTTTTTTCACATAGACTTAGATTCATCATTTAAAATGTAATCATCTAGTAAGTAGAGACCCTATCTCCCTGTTTCCCAAAGGATAGGAGCCTAACTTCCATACATAGCAATTAGCAAACACAGATGGCCTAATCACATTGACTAGTTTCCCTGTAAGATGCTAACAGGAAGTGGTTAGGATTTTTATGGGCAGAAGGATATTTCTAAGGCTTGTCCCTGAAAGCCTCTATCTGGGATTTGGAAGCAACCTTCCCAAGATTATACCTCCTCAATGAGTCTGCAGCTGGAATCCAAGTGTGATCTTTTGTCAGAGTTCAGCACCCCACTGTGGACTGTGGGCTCTTTATTGAGAAAATGTCTTCTTGAAGTTCTGTTTATTTGTAATCCCTACAGAAAATTGCCATTTTCTGATGTCTCTCTTCAGATGAAATTGACAAAATAAAGCATCCATTATATTAACAATAAACATATTGTTAATACCCTGAGGGATGTTCAAATAGGGCTACCTTTTTTTTTTTTTTTTTTAACACACAGAACGCCTCAAAGATTGTTTTTCTTTTCTTTTTCCTTTTTTTTTTTTAATTTGTTTTTTTTTCCTAGTTATCCATGATGGTAGAGTCAATTTTGACCTATTTATACAAATATGGAGTGTACCTTATTCTAATTAGGATCCCAGTAATGTGGATGTACTTGATGTAAAGATTCACTGTGGTGTATTCATATATCTACATAGTAAATTTATGTCAAAATTCCACTGTTCAAAGACTGATTTAAGAAGATGGTATACTGGTTTAGAATCTGTTCCAGGTCTGTACCTTGGTACAAATCCCAAAAACTCTTAAAGACAACCTGGCATTGTTGTCTAGGCCCACCAAGAAGAAAGGAGGAGCATATCTGAGATCTTCTGGATCTAGAAAAACAAGATGTCCTCAAAAGTAAATACCTCCTACAGGTAGACCCCATGTTGAGTGGGTCACACAATTATAGTTTGGGACATCAAAACTTTTGCCTTATGGAATGATTTTCAAGTTCTTTTAAATCAAATTATCATCAAACCATCTGAATCTGTCATATTGCACTGGTTTCTAAGGCCATGGTATTCTGGTTTTATAGTCATTACCTTATAGAACCAATCTTGGCTTACTTAGGATGACCAACTTCCACTTCTGGTGGTATACTTGGTTCTGTCCTGTAACTCCCAGATCATTTTGCATATAGTTGACTTCCCCCTGGCATAGTCTCAGCTCAACTTACCCACGTTGGATCCTCTTTCTTCATTTGTAATATAATCACATTTATCCTATATGATGTTAAATGCTGTTAAGTACTCTCATATTTTAAAGGATCTTGTTGAAGTCAAAACTCAACATATAATTGATTAATCAGAAATCTCTATATATTGATCTAGCATACTGAATGTAATGGATATTAACAAAATGGATAAGAAATGTTTTTTTGTACACAAAGAAAGTATCTACATCTTGAATGCATTTCTAAGATCACCATATTAAATTTTATACAATTAGAAATACTAGTGAATTTGGTGTCAACATACCTTATATACAGAGATATGAAAAACAGTGGTATATATGTGTATTAAGAATTGTAATGCAAAAAAAAAAGAGTACATGTATAGTGGCATAATTTTGGCATGAACATACTTTATATACAGAGTTACAAAAAAATGTGCTGTAAATGGGTAATAATGAGTGTAAGGCATTCCAGTATTGTCATGTATGTAAAAAAATAATAATAATAGTGTTCATCCAGGCCTCACAGTGGCTTGGGAGGCTGAAGTAGGAGGATCAAAAGATCAAATCCAGCCCCAGTAACTTAGTGAGGCCCTAGGCAGTTTAGCTGGACACTGTCTCAAATTTTTTAAATTAAATTATCTATTTATTCAAATGTGTTGTACACTATGGCAGAATGCAATTCATTCGTATTATACATATACAGCACAATTTTTCAAGTCACTGATTGTACACAAAGTATTTTCACACCATTTATGTCTTCATACATATACTTAGGGTAATGATGCCTAACTCATTCCACCATAATTCCTACTCCCTTCCTCCCTCCATTCCCTTTCCTCCCCTTTGTCCTATGTAAAGTTCCTCCATTCCTCCCATGCTTCCCCATGCATTGCCATAATAAGTTAGCTTTCTCATATCAGGGAAAACATTTGATCTTTGTTTTTCTGGGATTGGCTGTCTTCACGTAGCATTATATTTTCCAACTCCATCCATTTACCTGCCAATGCCATGATTTTATTCTCTTTTAATGCTGAGTAATGTTCCATTGTGTATACATACCAGTTTCCCTATCCATTCATCTACTGAAGGGCATGTGGGTTGGTTCCACAAGTTAGCTATTGTGAATGGTGCTGCTATAAACACTGATATGGCTGTTTCCCTGTATAGTTTGCTGTTTCTTAAGTCCTTTGAATATAAAGTGAGGAGTAGGATTGCTGGGTCAAACGGTGGTTCCACTCCAAGTTTTCCAAGAAATCTCCAATCTGCTTTCCAGATTGGCTCCACCAATGTGCAGTTCTATCAGCAATGTATGAGTGATGAGTGTGTCTTTCCCCCCACATCCTCACCAACACTTATTATTGTTTGTATTCTTGACAGCTGCCCTTCTGAGTAGAGTAAGATGAAATCTTAGGGTAGTTTTTATTTGCATTTCTCTAATTGCTGGAGATATTGAACATGTTTTCATATGTATGTTGATTAATTGTATATCTTCTTCTGAGAAGTGTCTGTTCAGTTTATTGATTCATTTATTGATTATGTTATTTATTTTTTTGGTGTTAAGGTTTTTTGAGTACTTTATATACCCTAGAGATTAGTGCTCTATCTGATGTGCAAGTGGTAAAAATTTGGTCTCATTCTGTAGGCTCTCTATTCACCTCACTGATATATATATATATATATATATATATATATATATATATATATATATATATATATATTTTTTTTTTTTTTTTTTTCTGAGAAGAAACTTTTTAGTTTGAATCCATCCCATTTATTGATTCTTGGTCTTAATTCTTGTTTAAAAAGAATCTTACTAAAGAAGTTGGGGCCTAATCTGACATAATGGAGATTTGAGCCTACTTTTTCTCCTATTAGGTGAAAGGTCTCTGGTTTAATGCCTAGGTGAGTGATCTACTTGAGTTGAGTTTTGTACATGGTGAGAGAGAGAGAGAGAGAGATAGAGTTTTAGTTTCTTTTGTTACATAGGAATATCCAGTTTTTCCAGAATCATTTGTTGAAAAGACCATCTTTTCTCCAATGTATGTTTTAGGTGCCTTTATCTAACATAACTGTAGTTATGTGGCTTAGTCTCTGTGTCCTCTATTCTGTAACATTGGTCTACAGGTCTATTTTGGTGACAATACCATGCTGTTTTTGTTACTATTGCTCTGTAGTATAGTTTAAGGTCTGGAATAGTAATACCACCTGCTTCACTCTTCTTGCTAAGGATTGCTTTGGCTATGTTGGTCTCTTATTTTTCCAGATGAATTTCATGATTGTCTTTTCTATTTCTATGAGGAATGTCATTGCAATTTTGATGGGGGATTGCATTGAATCTGTATAGTCCTCTTGGTAGTATGATCATTTTGATAATATTAATTCTGCCTATCCAAGAGCAAGGTAGATCTTTCCATCTTCTAAGGTTTTTGATTTCTTTCTTTTGGTTCTGTAGTTTTCGGTGTATAGATCTTTAACCTCTATAGTTAAGTTGATTCCCAAGTTTTTTTTTTGTTTTGTTTTGTTTTTTTGAGGAAATTGTATGTGGGGTAGTTTTCCTCATTTCCCTTTCGGAGGATTTTTCACTGATATACAGAAATGCCTTTGATTTATGGGTGTTGATTTTATATCCAATTAAGTGCTTTTTCTTATACATTAAACAGAAATTATAGAAATTTCAGGACTACCAGTAGCCAAAATGAAGACTATTTTCCTGACAACAGGATTTTTGTATCTGTAATTATTTTGTATTACTACTTTTTGTCAGAAACTAACCAAAAAAAAATTCTATTTAATACCATATTTTATACAATATGTCTTGAAGAGTATTTCCTTTAGTGCCTGTATTTCAAGAGTTTTTGAAATCTTACTTCTTTCCATGGAGAAAATGATAAGTCCCATTTAAGTTTCTTAATTTAAGATTAGCCTCCCTTTTCAACAAACAGTGAATAACAACTGTGGGATTGCTCAGACCATTACTGGTTAAATCTGAAGGTATCAATCTGATGGCTGCCTGTTGATATTTTACTTTAGATGTACTGTTCCCAATATCATGTGTTTTCCTTTAAGGTAGTAAATGGATTTTATTCCAAGATCTTTAACTACAACTTCTTCCTGTGGAGCATACTTAGAAGCATTCTGAATTTCCTACTGTTGCCAAAAACATGTTAAATCATTTGACAGGTATTTTAAGGCTTACTGGCTGGCAAGTAGTAAATAATTAATTGTTTGGGCTAATTGCACAGTGCAGATCTCTGAGGAGGTATAGTAATAAGACAGTGTAATGAAAAAAGAAAGTACAGAGAAAAGAGAAAGGATGAAGAAAATAATGGGAATGTTCATAAAATGCATACCTATGTGTAAATAAAATAATTACAACATTTTTATTGTAATAAAAAATAAAACATGTTATAAATTCTTGGACTAAAAGAATGTGATTTACAGACTCCTTTTTTGTTATATTTTCCATAGTACTAACTATCAAACCTAGGACTCTCACTGAATAAATGGTCTTACAAGGTGCACCTTCAAATATTCATACTTTAATTATCTTTATTTTCAAAAGGGAAAAATGGAAATCCTAGTGCTGAGGCTGTAGCTCTGTGGTGGAGTGCTTGCTTAACAAATGTGAGGCACTGGATTCAATACTCAGCACCACATAAAAAAATCACTAAATAAAATAAAGATAAAATAAAGGTATTGTGTCCATCTACTATATATATATATACATATATATATATATATATATATATATATATATATATATATATATGCTTAAAAATGGTAAGTCTACTAAACTTCTCAAATTCACACACTTTTTAAAAGATTGAATAATATCACCATATCTAAAATGATACATTTTGATATATAAGGAGATCATTTCAGAGAATGTTTTCATTAACTTGTAGTTAACATGTATATCTTATTTTCTTTAGCAAGTGACAAAGTAAAACTAGATGTTTTATATTTTAACATTTCATCAGTTTCATATCTTTTAAGCACAATTTTACTTGCCCTTCAGCAGGACAGATTTATTTCTATTTTATTAACGAATTCTAGAAGCAATTTTAATAATTATGAAGTTAAAATACTAACTTAAAGGGAAAATGTTAGATATCTCCAGATCTTATTTGTGGTCTCTTTAGCAAATCTATATTATTACATAAATATTGATAGCATAACAAAAACATATTCTAAACATTTCTTTATGTTCTATTTACAATGAAATTTTGAAATATATTTGAGATTAATGAACAACATGAGTGCACCATGATAGTTAAAAACAATTAAGATTAGTTATTTCAAATTTCAGTTATGCGTTATGAGAAATATAAAATTGAATTAGATTTTTGTGTCTCAGTGCCTTCAACTTAAAATCAGAAAATTATTTCAGAGAAAACCTTGAATCAACAATAACCTATACATGTTTTATACAAAACACAATAATATAAATGGTATCCCAAAGAAGGAGGAAAGATGCTTAATCTATTCAAAATTCAGAGGCATGAGATTCAAAGAAGAAATCAGAAAAATAGTAAAGGTTCTATTCATCTGGTTTTCTTTTTGGTATGCATGGAGTATGTGCAATTACTCATTTATGTAAATTGGTTAAATAAATTTAAATGAGTGTGAATCAGGCAAATCAGTGCAAACATCAGACCAATTTGAATTATTTAAGGGGTTAACACATCTGTGATGAAATCGGTCTCTCTCTCTCTCTCTGTGTGTGTCTGTGTGTGTGTGTGTGCAGACTTTGTTACTGATATTTAATATTTGAATAAAAATATGAAATACTTTCCAAACTCAAAAATAAATTGGGCAAATGACATGAGAGAATGACAGAACTACTAACACCTTATTTTTCATTTTGTATAATTATGCTTTCTTCAATTCTACCTTAAAACAGTAAGGTATCATTCACATTTTAAAAATTATTTCTTACTGTTAATAATCCAGAATAAGGATAGAATTTCTAACTCTATTGAGAAAATATTAATTCATAATTAATATTTTATAGGAGAATTAAACATAAAACTGTTTGTTTTAAATGGCTTCATGGGATGTCACATATTGATAGGAAAAATGCTTAATTTTTCAAAATATTGTTTCTATTTGTTATAGCTTTCAGAATTTTATATTCATGCAAGGCCTAATTGAAGAACAAATTTATGGTACACACTTAGCATAATAAAAGTAGAGAAAAGCATATAATCATCTCTTGACAATGATGAAATGCCAGTAGGATTTTGTTGGCTCAAAGCCACCAGGAAGTTCACCTTAATGAAGTTTGCAGGAACTCAGCAACACTAGATCTAAAATGGCTATTTAATTTAAAGCTGAAGTAACACTTACAAACAGATTTATTCTTTCAAAAGACAAGATTACAATAAATTAGTTATAGATTTAATTGGCATTGATTTAAAATAGATTTTAAAAAATAGAATGAAAGGTATTACTGAGCAAAGGCAGAATAGTGGGTTTTGTAAGGCACAAATGAGGAAACAGAACAACAGAAGTAAAACTGGTTAACATCAGGTCACTTCAGGTTACATTCCTGTTTTGTATTTTGTCAGGGTTAAGCAAGGGAACTTCTTTATTATGCTGACTCAGATAGACTGAACTCTCTTATTTTTAGGAAAAACTCGTCTATTTCTGGATTGATCTGTTTTCTCTGGGTTTCATCTTGATGATGTGGCCTTTAGCATGAGTGACTCAATTTTGTTTTGCTCTGCTCTTTTGAGGCCAAGTATAGAAGCTCAGTCAAAATAATAACCTCTCAATTTTTTTTAATACTTGTTTTCAGGAAAATAGTTTTCAGTTTAATACAGGGAAACTTAATTTATAAAATAACATATTTTGGTAGGCAGTTAACAATTTTCTAAGTGAAGAAATATAATTTAAAAAAATTGTATAAAAATATGTATTTGTACCTTGAGAATTAAATGGGTGATCTTAAGAATCATGATGTATAGACCCTTTGATTTTATGTCACCCTATTAAGTGATGTGAAAAAAACTGAAAAAATTTAATCCTCCTAGATGTAGTAATATAATTATGTATGTTCTTACCTTTCCTACAGTTGAAATATGTATTGTTAAATTTTCCTGCATAAATTATAAATATTCCAAGAACACAGAAACTACTTCATAGGTAGTTTATATAGGAGGTGTCCTCCTAACAGCTCCTATGTGGATGCAGGAGTCTCCAATCTCCTTGCATTTTGGCTAACATAATCTTATTCATATGTCTTCCCAGTCTTCTGACATGGCAGGGCTGATTAGAGGTGTTAAAGCAGAATACAATTAAGAGCAGGTCTGGCAGTGTTGTATGTCAGTTCTCCTAGTGTTCCACTGACCCAGATCTAGAATCCCTGGTGCAGAACAAGAAAAGCTGGGCAATCTAACAACATGTGTAAGTTTGCAAAACACTATAGATCTCTGACACATTATCCTAATCAACAAAATAGCAAATATTTGCATGACTCTATCACCAAGCTTTGTTCCTAGTGTTTCACATATATTGACCCACTAATCTCCACTTAACTTTATGAAATAAATACTACTAAGAATTCTCATCTAGTGGCTAGAGACAGGTAATTCTACTATAATCAACCCACAGACTGAGTTCTTAGCTTTATATTATAAAAAAACCTATTGCTCTTTCATATCACAGTGGGTTGCATGAGGTCCTAGGAAGATCCTTCTCCAAGTGTCATACAGGTTCATTGTCATCTTTTGTCCTGTGTCCTTAGTCATGTGCCTCTTTAGAGTTCTTTCCTTTTTAAACATTGATGGTAAAGAAAAACAAAATTATTCATGAGTTGATTATATGTACCAGGTCTGAATGTGCTGTGACCACATTTATTAATATTTTACTCATTAGAAGAGACTCATCTAGGCTGATGTGAATGTTTATGAGATGTGAAATGTACTTGAATTCTGTATCCTGTATACACACACACACACACACACACACACACAGGAGAACAGAGATAATGTTAAGTTTTGGCAGTTGTTGCTATGCTGTCATCTTAAGTAGGAAATCAAGGAAAGTAGAGCTTAAATAATAGCGTGTTCAAGTTCACATAGCTGGAAAGTGGCAGAAAAGAACTTGAACCCTTATAATTTGGTTTGATATTCTGTAAAAAGTATGTCTTACAATGCAAAAAATGTTTAATAGGTATCCCAAATTAATGGCTCTAGAATAGATAATTTTACTCAGAATGCAGAATTAATATTTTTTCTCAATATACATTTATTAAATGATTTAATATGAACCATAATTTTACACAGTCATTTAACATAAAGCACTCTTTGGTTATCCTCTTACTGGCATTTTTATGTCACTTGTAAGTTACTATGTAGGCCTATTTTAGTATTTAATATCTGGAGAGATTTTTTGGTAGATATTCAGTTTCATATCAGTGAAATTTTCTTGCATCAGTTTTAGTGATTATCTATGCAGTCTTGCATCTGTCTTTCTGGCTTTTTATCTTCACTTTCATCTTTTCAAAAACAGATACCCTTTAGGTATAAACAGAAAAACTTGGAGTTAGTCTTCATTTTTCTCTAATTAATTCAGAAAAAAATGTTTAAATAGGGAGAAAAAAAAAGATGGTGAATCATTGAACACTTCCATGTAGTTGGAGGAAACCAGTTACCATTGTGGAGGAAAAGGAAGAAAACTGAACCTGAAGGAAGGGTAACTTTCGCATGGAATAGAAAATATTTTTAAAGCCTCTCATCTGTCTGCAATGAATTGGCTATACTGTTAATGATGTGTGAATCTTTAATTACAGATAAATGTTCATGTTAGTATGTATCCTCAGGGCAAATATGCAAACACATTACACCACAGGAGAAGCAAAGAAATGAATTTATACTTTAATGAGCTGTGGAGTCTTATTACTCACTTAATATGATATGACACTTTGACTTTGTACTGGAGGCAAACTGGGAATATGAGTTCCAATTTTTATTAGGGGAAATTGTTTACTCTGAAAATTTATCTGATGATTAGTCATTTTTTCTTTCATATCTCAAACACTTCCTTTCATTGTTTTCTTTTATATTTTTAATTAGTTTGAAGTAATTATTGAAAATTTAACATTAATTTTGCTTTTAGTCTTGAGGGAAAGTATTCATAGAAACATCTAATGTTAGGTTTGACATTTTACTGTGGCACTGTGGATTTAGTTATCCATATAGGAACAAATAGAAGCCAACATAATGACTGACCCACATGATAATGAACTGTCCATCCAATGTAGTACCTTTCATTATGTAGCAATGCCAGATTTAATTGAGCATTTAATTCATAGTTTGTCACTCGCTGGTTGCCTGATGATTTATATCCAATCTTCATAGAAAGACAGAAGGCAGTGTTGATTTTAATGAGACATCAAAACAAACTTGTGACAAGACATAGAATATGTCCATTAAATACATTGTGGCAATTGTCACTTTTTATTGTTATTGTTCATGTTCCAAGTAAGAGATGGAAAAAGTAATAATGTTGGTCAATGAAGTTATGGTTTTACAAATGAAATTACATTCAGTTCTATCATATAATGGAAAATTAAATGCTATTTTAAGAGCTACAATTATTAAACACCCAATGTTTTATTTATATTAGAAGGTAAAAACATAGAAGATATAGTAACAATTCTACAATATTGATAATTAGTTGAAGCTTCAGGGAAAAATAGTGTTTCCTCTAGCTGAGAGTTACTTCACTACAGATCAGGGACTTGCAACTTCAAATCTAAATAATGGTAGTGAGTACCTAGAGAGAAAATCAGTTCTTAGATGTTAAAAGTTAATGTTCAGATAAGAGTGAGTGTATCTATTGGTTTTCTTGATACTCTAGCTACACACATTTACTGCTTCTTCAATGTACTTACCCCAAATTAAATCTCTATTCCAGGTGTTTCTCTTTGCCTTTTTTTCTTGAATTGTTAAAAAATGTTACATTCTTTTTCCTTATTTGAATGGTCCCATCATAAACAATTGAATATTTTAATTTGTTATATCCATATTCTTTGTTTTTTCAATATTTTTTGCTTCCAATTTTGATGAATTCTTGTCACTATTATTAGCTCCAACATATACACTTAGCAATAAGATTGTCAGTGTCATTGATTTCAGCATAAATATGTAACAAAACACTATTTTTTTTCTTTCCAACTTCAATTCTGTTAGCTTCTTTGTGGGCAGAATCTTTTGGGTCTATGATATATATCAACAGACTAGGAATTTTCTTCATACAATATTGCTGCTCAATACAAATTAATACAACTTTGCTTAAATCAATAATGTCATTGATTTATAGATGATAAATATAAAACCTACCATATATGCTAATACTTTTATTCTTTTGCATGAAGAAAAACATCATACAAAGCATCAATAGAAGAGTGTATAGAATTTTGTGATAATATAATTAAATCATTAAATTTTAAAAATTTCAAGTAAAGTTGAGCCTATAAGAGAATGTGTATCCTTAGACACATTTCAATTTATGTTGTACCTATACCTTATCTTTTTTTATGCTGAGTTGTCATTTTACTTCTTTTTTTATATAAACTGAGAACTAATTATTATTTATTATTTACATAAATAGATATGTTGTTCATAAATTATATAAATTCTGTTAATCATTTCTATTGAAAGATTTCCATACCATTAATTCGTCTTTTTTTGCTTTTCTGCTTTTATTTTCCATTTATTATAAAATTTCCAGTTTCCCTTATGGAAAATTAAAATTACTTATATATTTTTTCACATTGTAATGTATAATTGACTCTATGCTCATTTCTTGAATACATTTTTGGAATGAAAAAATAATATTGTATTTAAATTAATGATTATTCAAAATTCAAATATAGTTTAATTTTCAAAACACAGAAGTCATTGTTTGCTATTCAAATTCTGTTATTTAATTTGTGTGATATTTTGTATTCTTGGTAATTTTTCTTGGTATGTTTTCTTCATTAATAATCAGAGAATATGATATGTTCCCCCATCAAAACTTAGTTCTTTTTGATGTGAAGATTACTTTATTAGCACAAACATGATTACATTTTGTATCTTCCAAAATCTACGTATTGTTCGCATGCTTGAGTCTTTGTATGTCTACATACGTCTACATGATGGAGAGCTTTATTGTTAATATTTTCTAATTGTTTATGTAACATAAATTAACATTTAATATAATGGTTACTCAGGGACTTCTGGAGTGTAGATTAACAGATTTCATCATAGAACTGTAAAATTGTTTTCCTTAGACATTTCAATTCTATATACATGTTTGTAATAGGGATATTTTATTAATTTTCAGAGTACACCTTTCAGATTGAGTTACATTATACATTCTGCATTGATTGCAGCCTGATATGAAATTTATTTCCAAATTTTCATTTTCATATATTTTAGAATTTTCATATTAACATCTGTGATTAGAGGCCCCTTTTCTCAGTGTTGCTCTGTTTTTTTTTTTTAACCCTGTTACTTTTTGAAACCTTTTGAAACTGTTCACTGTAAATGCTCAAAAAACATGTCTATTGGAATTTTAGTCATCTAGACATCTAGAATACCCTTTTCAATAACATGGATACATTTCAACCATGTGGTTTATATTTTAATTTTTAACTGCATTTTCTACATTAATGAACTCAGTTTTTATCATATGTTACTTGCATTTTTCTTTGCAATCGTCTCTCTGTGATATTTTATTATCCCCAATTTCTTTCATTTTTAGATTTAAAGTTAATAATTATTTATTTTATTGTTTTTATATTTACTGCCCATTTGAAATGCAAATTTACATGCCAAGAATGTCAAAAGTTTCCAATATTCTTGATTTGTTTTGTTTTGAAAAGTAATTAAAGCTTTTGAATTTCCCCTCTAATTTATTCAAGTTTATTCTATCTTTACTTTTCACTACCACTTATTTCCTGACTTTACTTCCACAGGAATTTTTTAAAATCTGCTATTGATTTTATTTTTTTTAAATGCATGGCAGCAGTGGAATGCACTACAAATCTTATTACACATATAGAGCACAATTTTTCGTATCTCTGTATATAAAGTATGTTCATGCCAATTTATGCCTTTATACATGTACTTTGTTTTTTTTTTCTGCATTACAATTCTTAGAACACATATATACCACAATTTTTCATATCTCAGTTTGTATATGAAGTATGTTGACACCTAATTCAAATCTTCATACATGTACTATGTATAATGATGTCCATCACATTCCACCTTCCTTGCTAATCCCCTGCCCCCTCCCTCTCCCTAACACTCCTCTGCCTTATCTAGAATTCATCTAATCCTCCCATGCTCCCCCTCCCCACTCCACTATGAGTCAACCTCCTTGTATCAGAGAAAACATTCTGCATTGCTCTTCCTATCACATATTCTTTTTTGGTCATTCTTAGAGATACTTATGTCAGCTTTTTATTTGTTAGATTCTATTACATAAAATTATTTCAAGTTGATATTGTATGAAAGTTTTTACAAAAAGGTGATCATTATTATGGTTCAGCAAAGTATTATCTATTGCTACATTCCTGTCACCAAACTGAACAATTAGACTATTTTTACAGTTTTTAGTTTAATAAGTATTCTTGTGTGTATATATGTGTATATGTATACACATACACATATATTTAATTGTCAGTGTGTGTGTGTGTATATGTGTGTATGTAATTTATTGCAAATCACACTTATCACACTAATCATTTTTGAATTTAAAAAAACTGTTTGTGTATTTTTATTTACAATGTTAAAAACTATATTTTCAGATGAAATCCCTGCTACTGGAATACATTCATATTTGTTAATATTTAATAGTGCCATATTCAATAGATAATATCCTAAAAATTATTTAAGACATAATATTATTCATTTGTAAGTACATTAAGATATTTTAATAAGTTATAATATACGTGTATATTCACTAATTATATTCCCCAATATGTACACTTTCCTCTCCCTATGTTTTGTTTATTCATTGATTTGAATATTCTTTAAATTTTGTACTAATTATTTTAAGGGTTAGATTTAATTTTTGTACATCAACAATGAATGTTGATACTACAATTTTTTAAAATAATTTATGCAAATTTTCTTATTATTTTTTACCTAAATATTCTTCAAAGTGTGATTTGTACTAAGGAACATTTTTAAGATTGAATTAATTTTAAATATTAGAATATAACTTGCTTGATTTATTGCTACTTTAATTAACATGCTGCTGTGCTTACCTTTACTAGTAGGATATTTTCAGTAATAGCCATCATTTTTGTCAATCCATTTTTCTGTATTTTTCTTATATGCTTGACAAAATTAGTCATTAGTATATGTTCATTTTGAAAAAAAAACTAAAACTTACATTATTTTTCTCTCTTCTGAGTCACTTAAATGACAAAATATAAAACTTGAACATTTGAAACACTTTAACAAATAAAACTGTCAAATGTTGGTTCTTTAAAAGATTCACTTTATGTTCACACTTTAAATTGTTGTATGTAGTAATAATTTATTTTAAAAATTTTTATTTTTTAAATATTTTATTATATTTATTTATTTTTATGTGGTGCTGAGAATCAAACCCAGTGCCTTGCATGTGCTAGTTGAGTGCTCTACTGCTGAGCCACAAACCCATCCCCTGATTTTTTATTTTTTTTATTTTTATTTTTTGTTACTGGGGATTGAACTTAGGGGTGCTTTATTATTAAGTTACATCCCATGTTCTTTTTATTTTATTTATTCATTTTTAAAAATTTTGATACAGGGTTCTGCTTAGCTGCTGAGCATGTTGTTAAGCTACTAAGGCTGGCTTCAAACTGGTGACCCTCCTGCCTTAGTCTCCAAAGATGCTGGGATTACAGGTATGCACCATTATGCCAGGTTTATTTTATTGGTTCCTGATAATTTCTATGCTCTAAACATTTTGTAACTTAAAAGTGTTTCCTTAATGTCTACATATTTGTCTAGACCTGTGGAGCATCTAATTCTTAAATACTTGTTACTAAACTTAATATCAATGCCTTGTAGTGTTTTTTAGTTCTATGAAGTATTTATTACTTCTATGGAGTAGTAAATTCTACTAAGTAAATATTACTAAGTAAAAGTCTGACTTTTTAAGAAAAATAATATTCTCATTTTTAGGTTTTCTGATTCTTAAAACAGAACTAATCCTGGCTATAAATTTTCGTAAGTTAATGTCTTTTGAGTAACTTTATATGACAACTCTTGTTCTAGGTACTTAAGACAAGCATGGGATAGAGTGGACAATTGTTTTCAATAGATTTATGTTTAATGAAAACAAAACAAGTAAATGGTAAGCATAATTTCATTTAGTGAAGATGATAAAAAATGATACATGATTGGCAAACTCATGTTTTAGCAGGTGGAGAGAAAAAGTTTCTCCAGAAGGTAATTGCTGTGAATAAAATGAGAAGAGGAATCCATGCATAAATCAGAAAAAATGTGTCGCTAAAAGAAGGAACAAGTGCAAAAGCATTGAGATGAATGTGAGGAAGGGAGAACTAAGTGAAGTAAAGTTAACAAGCTTAACAGGAAACCACATCAAACAGATGGCCCTGTCAAAACTGCACACTATTCCAACAAATCGGATACAGATCCATTTTCTGATTTAGGCAACCTAATCCAGATATTCTACCATAAGATCAACATTCAAAATCAGTTTTGGACTTCATCTATATTTATCCTGTCTGGCACCTTTTTATTATGCTGCCTTATTTTGATAAACATTTCATTCCACTATCATTTCAACAATATTTTTAAGAAGTTTCCCTAAGGCACTCAGCACCCTGAAGCTTTCCCGATAATGCTGGGAGCAGATAAGGCTGTTCTTCCTGGATGTCTCTCAGATTGTCTGAAGGAACTTTCCATAAACATCCAGCACAGAGGGGAGGGGTCCTATGTTCCTCTCTATGTGAGCTGTATATTGTCTAACTTGAGATCTGTGCTCATCTTCTAGATCTTTTGAGTAAATCAGGCTATTATTATTCAGATCTCTCCTCTTTTTCACTCAGATATCTGTGAGTTCCATACATCCTTTCTGATTTTGTGATATCCACGATACCTAAAACTTATCTAAAATATTTTTGTTTGTTGAGTAGACACAACCAATTTTTGTTTTTATATAAAAAATCTGATATTTTTATTTTGGACTTAAAAATTTCATGTTCTATTTAATTTGTCTAGCCTTTCTTTTAAGATGTTAAATTTTCTGTCAAGGGTTTCTGTTTCTTGTGTCACACTAGTTATTCTATCTTTTCACATTTATTTTTTCTGCCATAAATGTCCTAATAGGACATTTTATTTTTAATTTTTTAACATTTCTTCTTTGAAGAAATTATCTTTATTATGCACTTAATATTTGAAATAACTTCATAGATTTGTTGTCTGTGATTTCAACTTCAAAACACTTTTACTTTCTACAAGTTTTGTATGTTACAATATATCACCTTCCAAATTCTGAATCCTTTTCATAAATTGTGGTAGGTAAGGATCAACACTTTGACTAAAATGTCCTGATCTGGTACTGTCTACTTTGGTCTTGTTTTAAATATTTATGGATGGACTCTTAACCTGTGTATGATTTGGTCACTTGTGCAGAAACAAAAGTCCTTTGCAATTTAAAAGACAAACTCACACTCTGTGAATCCTAGCTGAGAAACATAGCAGAAAATAACACTGCAATATAATATCCAAAACTTCTATATAGAGCAAGGTTATACAGGCAGGCTTTATATCTGCCCAGTTCAACAATGCTCACACCCAGTTTAAAAGATCTATAGTTGAAACCCTGTCTGTATATAAGGAGTTACTCCCCTACATGAAAACTACCCACTTCTTTTAATAAGACAAATCTACCACTATATGGAATGCTTCCAAATTTCTTAAAGAACTTTCTTAAAGATTAAGACCTTGGGCTGGGGATGTGGCTCAAGTGGTAGCGCGCTTGCCTGGCATGCGTGCGGCCCGGGTTTGATCCTCAGCACCACATACAAACAAAGATGTTGTGTCCGCCGAAAATTAAAAAATAAATATTAAAATTCTCTCTCTCTCTCTCTCACTCTCTCACTCTTTCTTTAAAAAAAAAAAAAAAAAAAAAAAAGATTAAGACCTAAAACCTACCTCTGGTCAATAGAAGTGAGGTTAATGTAGGTATTAATTTTTTACCTCCTTCTTCTTAAGATTCCTGGACTCCTCTCTGGCTCAAGTATAGGAATGGCTGTGTACTAAGTAGTAATGGCACACAGAATAAGATCAAAATATCATACTTTAAATCTTTATAACTTTTTGGTTGTATATGAACACAATATGAATATGAACACAATACCTTTATTTTATTTATTTACTTTGTAATATTTATTTTTTTTAGTTGTAGTTGGACACAATGCCTCTATTTATTTATTTTTATATGGTGCTAAGGATCAAACCCAGAGCCTCACACATGCTAGTCAAGTGCTCTACCATTAAGCTACAGGTCCAGACCCTAAATCATTTTTTTTTAAAGACATGGTAGAATATATGTTTAGAAGAGAGGACCAATGAGCCATACTAATTTGACTTCTTGACAGTCCTAACTTTTAGATATCATGGCCACTTTCACTTTCTATGTCGTTATCTTAGCCTTCCTGGTCTTATTTAATCTTCAAATTTGTCAATATTTTTTTCTTCGTTTTGAAGAAAAGAAATCCTTTTCTCTTACTTAAGGAGACCAAATCGATCATACTTTTTTCTATCCTGAATATCCACTCCTGTCATGTTTTTCTTGTTTCTTTCTTCTTAATTCAGTGTTTGTTTTTCTCCTCTTGTTTTATAGATTAATTACACATTTTAATTCTAATGTTGGACCTATTTTTATAAAAGCTTTGATTAGATTTTCTTTTTTATAGCTTTATGTATAATTCATATTTTGTATAACCTCAAATACTCATAGCACTTATTGTCTATAATATTCTTTATTATTTTGAAAAAATATATTGAAATATACATTTTAATGTTTGTTTTTGCAGTGCTGGGATTGACTTTAGAGATGGTGTACCACTTAGCTAGATCCCTGTCCCTTCTTATTTTTTTTTATTTTTATTTTTATATTGAGACACGCTCACACTAAGTTGCCCAAGGTGGCCTAGAAGTTGTAATCTTTTGCCTTAGCCTCTCAACTAGCTAGGATTACAAGTATGTATCTCCATATTTATCTCTGTTGTAGGTTTGTTCATTTTCTTTTATTATTGTTATTTGGAATGTCTATATATGCCGCAGTCTGGCTGGGCACAAATCACGAGCCACTGAAGCAGGAACAAACTTTATTTTTAAACTGCAGGAAAACACTTCACACAGCTCCCGGGGAATCCTCCCGAAAGCGCCACGAGGCTTGTCCAGGAACCCCCAGCCGGAAATATCTCTCCCGGAAATCCCTCCTCCTCCAGTTCCCCAACCAATGGGAACTCTCGGGGAATCCCCGGAAATCCCCACGAGAACTCCAAAATAGTGCGAGAACTCAAAAGTTGCGGCAGAGGCGGATAGTAATGCCTCGCCTGTCAATCAATACTGTTGGCAAACTGCCAGGGGCCATACAGACTCAGCCGTGGCTCTCAGCATATATATTCAATTTTTATTATTTCCTTTTTTAAATTTTATGTTAGTGTCATATATACCTACTTCTCTTATTTCCTCCAAATCATGTGAACGCTATCTTGGTATGTTTGTTTGTGAACATGTATTTCAAGGCAAGATGATACTAATTCTGAGTATAGTTTGGTGGTTCAGCTACCTTAGAGAGCTAGTACACTAAAAGATAAAATATTGGTGCTTTTATACAAAGCCCTCCCTCAAAACCAATCTATTAATTAATTCAATAAATAGCTATTAAATGGTTCCTTGTTTTATGTACTCTTATATGTTGGAGAAGAACACTGAGACAAAGCAAACAAAAACATGAATTCTACTTAGAAGATATAAAAATGATACAAAAATGACATCAAATATATTAAATCTTAGTGATAAGTGATGTTAAGAAAATTAAGCAGAAGGAATATATGTTTGTAGCAGATGGCACTTTTCAAAGATATCCACAAGTATATCACCCATCCTACATGCTATTTTACAAAGTGATGCCTCTTCCTGACATTAAAAATGTGGTATCTAGGCCACATTGGTTTGAATTTTGGTGCACTGAAGACAATTCTAACCCAAAGGATGCAGTTTGCAATGACAATATGTGGTTCTACAGGTGAGTCTACCATAAAGATTTCATTTTGTCCACTGGTACACCAGATTCTTGTGCTCTGTGCTTCCCTAGAAGAAGACTAATTATCCTAAAATTTCTGTATGAAGAGCGCATTCCAAGAAGTAACCTAATTTTTACTGAATATCCAGGGTGAGGTCCCAGTTAAAGGCCAGGCATGTGATTGAAGACACCACCAAATAATTCCCCACCTAGTCATCATCATACCTATCAGTAAACCATTCCTGTGTTTACCTTTTCAAATTTCTGACCCACAGGATCTGTTTTCTTGATAGAATACTGTTTTCATTTCAGTGTGATTTGGGAAAATCTTTTACAATAATAACTAGAAATTGTGATCTAACAGTTTAGATGGGATGACCAGGGAAGGGTGACATTTATGCAAGTTTGAATTGCCTATTTGATATGCACGTTGTTTTTATCAGCAAAGAGGATATTTGACCTAAAATCTAGTCTCCAAATTACTTTAGTTCTTAATGGGATATTATTTTGTCCCATATATATTACCAAAATTATATTTGAACACTGAGGTACAAACACTCCACAATAAATTCAAATACTATTCTCTTTAGACTGAATTCAATTTAATTGTTGTCTTAATTAAAATATAAAAAAATTAAACTTTGAAAACAATGAGCTAGTGAATTATAAATGGTTTGGGAATTATTATAATCTTACTAACCACTTCCCAGCCCACCCTTGAGGTGCACAAATCATATTTTGTTTATAAATAACCACAAAGTGTGTCTTGAAGTCAGATTTTGTTTGTTCTGTTTATTATGCATATCATCATGAGAAATAAAACCTGCATGACTGAGATTATGTTTATGAGCATCACTGATTTTGTAACTGTGACGAAACATGAACAAGCAAATAAATATTTTTATGCTATGTGTGTTCTCATTGAGTAATTCATAAGTCAAAAATAGAAAACAAAATAAAGAATACATATAACCTGAAATGATTATATGACACAACAAATGTTATCATAAGCAAATTTCTAAGACTGCCCATATTAAACATAATAGATTACATATCAAGTGAAGAAAAATTTGAATAATTATGTTATTCTCTAATTAGCATGATAATATTAATGTTTCTAGGTGTCAAGTTTACATGTATGAATAATGTGTTTTCCATTTTTAGCGTATTATATGTCATATTAAAGTGTTTTTTTGCAACAATAGCATAATATGATAGATTTACTCTGCTTTGTACTATTTAGTGGATGTCTCTGAGGCGTAGTTTAAAGATGTGCTGTGTGAAATAGATGTATAAATGATTTGTTTACATTAATCTATATAAATGATTTGTTTGCTTAATGTCTTGGAAATTATTTGATGTATTATGGTTGCTGATGCTGTTCTCATTGGATTACTACAATAAACAAGATCTGTATCTAATTTAGTCATGAAACTTCTCTAAACCAAATGCAGGTATTTTTATATCCATTTTTTTATGTTAATAGCATATGAACTTCATATCAATATATCATATTTATATTACTTCAGTTCCACCTTACTAAAATTATTTTTTCACAAATAAGCAGTGTTATTAACAAGAAAAATAGGACATAATATGAGAAATATCTATGCATAACTTACCAAGATACAAGAAAAGTTAATAGCCTTTTAATATATTTACATTAGACTCATCACTTTTAAAATATAAAATATTGTAAATGAACTTGTGCATTCACTGATCCTTCACTGAGACACCACACTAGTGTTCATATTTATACAGTGGATTAATATTACATTTTTATTACTTATGTTTATATTCATATATATATATATATATATATATATATATATATATATATATATACATATACATATATTTGCTTTAATGGATAGGAATAGCATTATATGTACATGTAACTTTTTTCAAGTTAGTAGTTTTACTAATTTTTTTGTTCCAGCTTGATTTATATTGTTTGATAAAGGTTATATACATCATTGAATTCATTTTCCAATATCACCTGACCCACAGTGTATTTACTGACTGTATCTAGAACTATATTTGTTCCATCTTATGATATAAGATCTTTCACATTTATTAACTGAATTAGTTATGTATCAATGTATGATAATTTTCCCTCAAAATTTAAGCTGTTTGAAAGAATAAATATTCTACCATTTTCTCAAGGTGAGGAATTCAGTCATTGCTCAGCTGGTCCTAGGTCTTCTGAAGCCTACAATCAACTGAAGGATCAATTGAGGGTGCCTCTGCCCCAAAGCTCTCCCATGTAGTTTTTGATGGGAAGTGTTACCTTTCAGGAATATTGAACTAAGGGACCATATTCCTCCCAGGTCATTGCTGCATAAAGAGCCTCAGTTTTCTTCTCATGGCACCTCACAAAACAACAGACTTCATCAAAATAAGCAAGGCAGAACTCAAAAGGGGGATCAAGCTTTGTAATGTAATGCCAGAAGTGACATCTTGTGATTTTTGCTATATACTCCACATGTATATGAGAGGTTAGTGACTAGATAAGCTTATATTCAGGGACTTGCTATCAACCCAGTAGACATTTTAAATATGAACAAAGTCCCTCTAGTCCTTTTCCTGCGTATTTAGTAGCAGATTCACATGCACAGAAGCTACAATCAATAACTTATGGACAATAAAACTTTCTTGGAAAACGACACACATTACTTCTTATATTTTATTTGTTAGTTATGAAAACTGCCAAAACTGATGTTAAAAGGGCTAGAAAATGTATACTATGCAGAAAATAAACAAAATACTCATTAGTAGTCCTAATGATTATTACAAAATTGCTTTTGAAAATAGACAAAAAAAATGTTTGAGAAGGTTTCAAATCTTTGACACATACTCAGAAGAACATTCCAAAATAATCTAACATAATGGCTAATATTCATCTATCATCTATATATCTATATGGAGAAGTCTAAATATTTATGGATGTTTCATTTTTATACTATAGTTACATATAAGACTGAGTTACATTCATCTAAAAAGCATGGTATTTTCATAAAAAAAAAAACAGTTTAACAGAATAGAAAGCCCAGAAATAATTCCACACATGTACAATCAATTATAAATGATTGTTGACAAAGAGGCTAAGATACAAAGAAAAAGGACAGTCTCTTCAAATAAATAGTGCTGAGAAAACTATAAATCTACCCACATAAGAGTAAAATGAGACCCTTATTTCTTACCAGTTAAAAATATTAATTCAAATGGATTAACAACATAGATGCCAAACCTAAAATGATGGAAACAGTAGAAAACATATGAGCTTGTCCCAGGACAGTGGCTAGGGTGATGATATTGTTTTTGGACATGACACAAAAATACACAGAAAACAAACACAAACTTGACACAGGAAATATATCAAACTAGAAAGCTTCTGTACAGAAAATTAAACAATAGCAGAAAAAAGAGAAGGTGTTGTAAACTATGCATTTGAAAAAATGTAAATACTGAAAATATATAAGGAACTTCAAATCTCCATAGAAAGAAAACAAACAACCAGTTAAAAATGGCTAAATATCTGAATAAAGTTTTTCTCAAAAGAAAACATAAAATATGGTACTGATTTTTTTTTGCATAACACATTCTATGTGCAAAAGCTATGTGTCAACTAAAAGCATTCAAAAAGCAATTACGCCATAAAATATGATACAGGCATATGTAATTAGAGCAGACACTATCTATATGTTTATTTTAGTGTGGAATGATGCATATGTAGAAATCTTTCTACACTTAACTATATACTGAAAGGGTTTTGTCATATTTTTAAATGTTCAATTATTTAGTAAAATTTTTACCATATTGAATTTATCTGATATAATTTTTCTTGGTATTTGAGCTATTGGGAATATTTATTTATGTAATAGCAAAGTTAATGAAGCTTTAAACAAAAATAGAAATCTATGAGGCTACACTAATATGTCTTTCAGGTCAAATTAAAAATTTACTGTCAAAACCAATGACATATATTTGCTGGATGAAATACCAACATTTTTGTACTTGATGATTTTAAGGACTACACTGATATTTTAAATTTTGGTAAAGAATGAATATAAATATAGAATGAATCTCTGAAAACATGTGCAAAACTAGATTAATATTATTAGTAAAGTACTTATTTGCTCCTTCCAAAGTATGTAGTCACTATAGAACATAAAATACTTAAACTTCAATTTGCAAATAAGGTAATCCTTCTTAAAAAGTTTCATTCCTTTTTAATAAATTGGACTTTTAGTTTAAAAAAATAATTTATATTCACTGTAGCATGAACATTTAACCTGAATATTCTGCCATGATTCTAGAAATACTTGTAACACTATTTAAAATCTTGCATCTATTCTCACTGAGGCTCTTTGTTTTACCAAGGTGTATATGTGACCTCAATATATACGATAATAACTTTTTGTTTCTTTTCATCCCAGAAACTCTGTAATTAATAATGTGAACATATCACATGCTATTTTATCTGTTAATCAGAGATGGGAAGCATGCTCATCAAAGAAACCAGTAGTGGTCTTCTGTAAGGTTACTCTATTGCTTATTGAATTCTATCTTACCTACATGTTGTAGACGTTTGAAGGCATGCTTGCAACTACATAATATTGGTATTCATATAAAGTCAAGTTGGTATTTTAGTACATGAATTAAGTATTGTTTTGGAAATCCATGTCATCTGTTGAAATATATGTGGGCAAATTAGTTTGGTTATATAAAGACTAATGGATTTTCATTCAAATACAATGAACTTGAAGCATACATAGCTATTTTAACCAAAATCCTTTTGGTATTAATTTTAGTTAAGGACATAAGAACATTGTAGCTGATAAGTAGAACACAATGTAGAAAGATATAGAAGTTTTATTTTAAATTATAAATTAGAACAAATGTTTGTGCTGAAGCATTGGAATGTACTGGAATCTGTACTTTTAAAAAGTGTCCAAAATTAAGTTTATTCTAATTATTTATATACAAAAATTTATTTCACACAAATTAGCTTCTTCTAATTTGCTTTAGAAAATCAACACAACTAGGCCCAACTAACAAAATCTCAACTAGAACCAGAATTTTTTCTTTAACAAACCATGTATTTCAGTTTTAACTTTGAAATTATTGTTTTTCTTTTAAATCATATATCCATGTTCAATTACTATGTTTAATATTTTTCTACTAAAGTACAATGAATTTTCATGTATGTATTTTGTAAGGCAAGAAGCTTCTAATAGTGAAATGCAGTAAATCCTTCAAGAAAAGTAAGAGAGAAGTGATTGCAGTATGGGTAGAAGGTGAATTAAGTTATAGAGGGTGGAATAATATTTGGTACTGTGACAGACACTAGCCTCAGTATCTATTGTATGGATAAGTGAACAGAGCAGTGTACTAGGAAATACAAGGCAAGTCAAATATGACATGCCTGGGAAAGTGATTTGCATAAGTTCTGAATATCCTCAAGCGCACAGCTTCATGGAAACATGAAACATTTCAAATAATCACAAATATTACGGGTTTTTGTAACTTTAAGATTATCTCTCTCTCTCTCCCTCTCTCTCTCTCTCTCTATATATATATATATATATGTATATATATATATGTGTGTGTGTGTGTGTGTGTGCATATACATATACACATATATGTATATTCACACACACAAATACATTGAGTTAATTAACACATGCATGATCTCTCTTATATGTGATATCTGAAGAAATTGAACTCATAGAAACGGAAAGTACTATGTTAGTTTCTCAGGCTGGAGATAGAATTGATGTTGGTCAAATAATTTAAGAATTTCAATTAAATAGTAGGAATAAATTCAATGTATCCATTTTAAAACATGGTGACCATAGTTAATAACAACATGTTGCATTCTTGAAAATTGTTGAGAGTAGATTTCAAGTTTTCTCAACTTGAGTAGTCATAATTAAATCTGCTGTAATAAGTGCTTCAGGCAGAATGATAATGATGAGGTTATATAAAATGTGTTGATTTTAATTAAACCCAGAGTAATCTCCAAACTGTTTGTGTAAATTATATTTTTTATCAGACTGAGCTACCTGGAATAAAAGCTAAATTGCTTTTATATATTTTACTTCTGGGCCCAACATTTTCTATCCAGGAAGCAGATTACCAAACAGAATATCCTCTGCAATGCATTCATGAGAAGTGGCCATGGAGAATGGTTTCAAAGGATAGACATCCTGGAGGTTGATCCATGAATTATAAGAAAGTATTGAAGCTGGGCACATTGGCACACACCTGTAATCCCAGTGGCTTGGGAGGCTGAAGCAGGAGGATTGCTAGTTCAAAGCCAGCCTCAGTAACAGAGAAGTGCTAAGCAACTCCATGAGACCCTGTCTCTAAATAAAATACAAAATAGGGCTGGCAATGTGGATCAGTGGTCAAGTGCCTCTGAGTTCAATCCCTCAAAAAAACAAAAAGAAAGTGTTGAACTGCTGCTATGTCATTTCATTCTAAAATCCTTCTACTCCACTTATTTATAAGACACTATCTTATGATTTTTCATTTGAATGGCTACTTCCCAGTGTGATTTACATTATTGTCTAACTCTTGAGACTCCAGGTTCATCAACATTAAATTTTTGCACTGTGGAGACATTCCCTGACTTAGGCACTGAAAGCTTTTGTTCATTATATACAAATGAAATTGAATTTCAAATTAAAAATAGTTCCCATGCAAACAATGTGCAATGCAAACTCACTTGAATACCTAAAAAGGAGCCTGATTTCTACAATCACAAAATTAAATTTAATGTCTCTTCTCTTTCCAACACACACATAAACATGCACACATGAGCACACATGCACACACACACACACCTACACACATACCCACAAACCATGCACACTCATACCCCCAAACTTAAAATTATATGGGTAATTTGCATACACAGATATGTATGCACATTAAAATACAAATATTTATTATTTCTTCACATAGTTTTGATTTGATTAAATAGCAAATCTGTGAACAGGCAGTGACAATTTTATCTTGAAATATTTTAATTAGTGTTAATAACTGATGGGTTACAGTTAACTTTAGTGGAATTGCAGCAGAACAAATGGAAGTTTAATGTCAGTAAGTAGAGAAAATGCATACAAGTGGAAAGATGGACAAAAATGAAGAGAAACAAAACAAAGAAAAAACTATTATCTAAGAAGATCGGTAGACATTGAAGTATATATGTTTTTAAAAGGTATTAAATTCAGTATTTTATAATCAAGAAAACAATAATTCTGTTAAAATCTAATATAAACATAAGGGTTAAATGAATAAAATGAGATTTCTGAGACTTTATAAGGGAAGCAGTTATTTATAAGATTAATTCTGGGAAAAAATTAATTGTACTCTCATAGTTGAACAATATTTACATTAGGAAACAAGTAAGATTATACATAATTAATATATTATATAAATTAATATGGATATTATATATGTAAAGATAAAACATTTGTAAAATTTAAGCTGATAAACTTATGATTTTAAATATATAGACATTAGTTATTCAGTTAAAATATTTATTAGTAGATTGAAATATTAAGTCAACAGAATTATAGCTACTGCTTTAATACAGAATAATTTTCAAATGAAAATGTTAAAGTAAAAGATAATTTTGAGTATTTTTTTATCTCTTTGAATCTACAGATGAATTGGCTTTTTAAGTTTATCTTTTACTAGTTTTAATGGTGGATATTTCAAATAGACCATAAAATTATAAATTAATTTTCACATAGTATTTCATGATACACCATATCAAATAGGGCAAAAGTTAATTAAACATAAAATTTTGATAATGTAAAGTCACCAGGTTATTTTAAAACCCTACTTATCTATTTTTTGATCCTTATACTTTTATAAAAGAGAATTATAGAGGCTTCTAAAATTATGAAAAGGAAAATATTAACCTGTCAAAAGAGAAAACTTTTGACTCATTCAGGCAAATATTCCTGTTGTGATTAATCTTAATCTTTGAGCCACTTATCAAACATAGTTAAATGTGAGCACATCAAGGATTTCCATTTTGATGGATACTTTAGAGTACAACATTTCTTCAGACAGATTAAAGTGTTATCTTTTAAAATAATTTGTATCATAGGTATCCAAAGAACACATAGACATGATCATATCAATAGACTCAACAAAAAAGCATTTCATGAAACCCAATACATATTCATGATAATGAATCTCAGTTAACTAAGAATAAAGGGGAACTTCCTCAACTTGATAAGTGACATCCTTAAAAAGCTAATGCTAAAATCATTTAAATAGCCATAAACCTAAAGCTTTTTTTTGTTATGTGTGAGGCACTGGCTTTTATCTCAGCACTGTATTTAAAATATAAAATAGAATAAAGTTATCATATCCATCTACAACTAAGAAAAAAAATTTAAAAAATAGGATATTCCCTTTTATGCTCTCCAACATTATATTGGAAATCCTATTAGTACAACAAGAGAAGATGAAGAGATTAAAACTGGACTTGGAAGAAAGAAACAGAGAAGGAAGTCTTTGTTCACAGAGGATATGATTATCTATGTTTAATAAATTGGACCTCGTAATTATAGTAATTTATAGTAATTTTGCAGGATACAAGGCTTATGTACAAAAGTCAATTGATTTCTTTTATTCTAATGACAAACCAGTGAAATATCAATCAAAAAACACAACACCACTTACTTTAGCACCCAAAAAAGGAAATTACTAGATACAAATTGAGCAAAGCATGTGTAAGATACAGATGAGAAAATATAACAAAATTCTAATGAATAAAAGCAAAACAGAACTAAATAAATCAAAAGATGGTTCATGTTTCAAAATTGAAATCCTCAATATTTTCAACACATCAGTTCTCCATCTATTTAATCTATTGATCTGATGTAATTCCAGTCAAAATTTGAACAAGGTATTCTTTGATATCAAACTTATTTTAAATTTGAAATGGAGATGTCAATTATCTTATTTAGCCAAGAGAGCATTGGAGAAAACCCATTTGGGAGATAACAATACAAAACTTCAAAACTTACTTATAAAGCTATAGTAATTGTGACAATCTGGTATTAATCAATAGATATGCATATCAATGATACAGAACAGTGAATCAAGAAACAGACCCACACATAAATTCAGAACTAATATGAAAAGGAGCAGAATTAATACAATGGACAGAGATAATCTTTTCAACAAATGTTTCTGGAACAATTGGACATCAACATACAAAAACAGTGAGTCTAAAACCTGAGCTTTCATGAAAACTAACTGAAAAGTGATCATGGATCTAAATATAAAACACAAAACTACAAATCTTCCTGGTGGTAAAAAGAGAAAATCTATACAACTCCATGTGGGTATGACAATGACTTTTAGATGAAACAGCAAAGTCATGATACATAAAGAAATAATTAATGAGTTAAACCTCATTAAACTTAAACCTTCTCTGAAAAAGAGTTAAGAGAATGAGAAAACAGGATATGCACTAGGAGATTTCTAAAGATAGGATTGTTAAAGGTCTATAGGATATTTTTTCAAAAAAAAAAAAAAATCACAAAAAAACCCCTGAATTCTCAACAATAATAAAAAAGAAATCTAATGAAAAAATCAGAAAAAAATTGTGAATGCACTGATAAAAATTACCTCACAAACAAAATGCACTGATAACAATTAAACATACGAAAAAATGTTCCACATCATATCATCAAGGAAATATGCCAATCAGAACACCAATGACATGCCATTACCTACCTACTAAAATGGCCAAATTTATAACACTAATTATCCCACAATCCTAGCAAGGATATGAAACAATAGAAATTCTAATTTCTTGCTCATCAGAATGCAAATTGTATACCAATATAGGTAAAAACTTTATAGATTCATAAAAAAGTCAACAGATACTTTCTATAAGATATACAATCATGCTCCTTGGTGTTTACTGAAAACTTATTTCCACAAAACTCCTGCTTATAGATACTTATACCAGCTTTATTTACAATTAGCAAAACATGCAAGAAAGCAAGGTGTTGTTCAGCAGGTAAAGGAAATCCTACACTGTGGTACCTTCACATCCCAGTGTATCATTCAGGGCTAAAAAGGAAATGAGACCTCAAGTCATAAAAAGATATAAAGGAACCCAAAAAGCATATAATTAAGTTAAATATGTCAATCTGAAAATATTACATTAGACAATATTCTGATTATATAGGTTTCTAGAAAAGACAAAACAATATGGAGAGAGCAGAATATCAGTGGTTGCCAAGAGCTGGTAGGAAAGAGGATTAACTGAAGTACAGATAATTTTAATGGCATTTAAAATATTCTGCATCATACTAATGATATATACATAGTATCATACATTTGTCAAAACATGTAGAATGTATAACACAAAAAATGATTCCTAATGTAAATCATAAACTCTAGGTGATTAAACTGTGTTATGTAGGTTTATCAATTGTAACAGATGTCATCTATCAAGGGATGTTGTAATAGTGGAGGCTACATATATGTGAAGTGAGTGATTATATGAAAAATCAGGAAATTTATGTAGCTTCCTCTCATTTTTCCAAAAATCATACTATTTTTAGTAAACTCTTAAAAATATTATTGATAAATAATATTGATAAATATTATAGTTGATATTTTCAATGCTTTCAAAAAGTACACAGAATGTTTTAAATAGAACAATCTTGAAAAAAATTCATTTAATGCATGAAAGAACTTGACAACGTTGGTCTAGAGTTGCTTATAAAAAGTCTTTTTAAATGACAATTTTGACACCTATTCTATAACTCAGAAACTCTTACCAATTTTTTTTTTTTTTTTCGATCATGGGAGGATTGTTCTTGAGGTGATAAAAACTGAAGTTTCTGGACAGAGAATAATTGATTTTTATCAATACATTTTTGAGGTTTTCTAAAATATGCAAAGGAATTCTAATTTGTAAACTCAATAATACAAAAACTACCTGCATATTTTTTAGTAAATATCAAGATATATTTTAAGATATATCTCAGTTGATATACTTTCTGATTTTAAGAAACACCACCACCACCCAGCGTCCTATAGGGCGGTCAGAATGGATTTATTGGAGAAATTTTTTCCATAGCTGAAACAATTTCTAATTGGTTCAACAACTTCAAGTTTATTACCAAAATAAAATAAAGCTTTTTCTTTCTTTCAAATGTGTGATCATATATTTTTCTTTCAAACTCTACTTTCAGCTTTTTAAAATCATTTGAGATTAAGTACTAAACATTCCTCTCATGCCTATTATTTTCAATAAAATAAGTAGAATAAAATCTAAAGATAACTATTAGGCATATCATGCTTATTGGGCATCTATTATTTTAATTAAATTCATTATTATCATAATTATTCCCATTTTTAGATAAATGAATCAAAAGACTGTCATATGGCAGATTATATAAAAAGCATATTCTCTGGGAGGATGTATATATTTTTGTGAGTGTGCTTCCCTTAAAGATATGGTAAATGACAAAGATGGATTCAAAGTCAGGTGTTTATAATTTCAAAGGCAATGAACAAACTATTATAAATAATGACTGTCACAAAATTGACAGTATTATGCATACCTTGGGTCTATTTTGAGATCAAATTATCTTGATTAGTAATAATTTTGGAAAGTGATAGTTATTGATTACAATGTTATCAGGAGCCTTGTATCAATATTCATTTAAAAGATTACACATTTGTAGTGTTTCAGACAGGTAAGAATGTCAATTAATTTTACCTATGTATACATTTAAATATTTTGCTACATTTGAAGAATTTGAATGGCAAAAAGTGCACCCATTTTGTAATCTGTAGTATAATCTATATTATAGAATTATAACTCAAAATGAAGCACATTTTAAAACTTTGCAAAAGTTTAAAAAAACATACCAATGCTACCACTTACGAAAGGGTTTTTTTTTTTGTTTTTTTTTTTTTACATTGTAAAAAAAAAAATGGCTCCCTGGAGTCCTTCATTCAATTTAAAGTGTTTAATCAAATGAGAAAATGGAAACTGTTAATCAAATGGGAAAAATCTAAAGTTTCCCCACTGAGGATGTGCCCAGGGTCCTATTGACAGAGTTAATGAGATTTGGATACTTGGGTATAAAACCTCTTATTAAGGGGTAAAAATGTGTCAGATCTCTGAAGGATTTTAGTGTACGTTTAACAAAATAAATGGCTGCAATAGATAAAAAACATAATCTTCTATTCTGCATCATCATTTATTTCCAAAAAGTAGTCGCTTATTAAAAAATTATCCTGTACATACAGGAATACACATACATGCATGTGTACACACACACACACACACACACACTCAAACACACACACACACATCTTTCCAGGGGAAAAGTTTTTTTTTTCAAGAGGGCATTAATGAGATTTAAGTGCAATGAAAAGCATGATATAAGTTACATATAAAACAATTAAGCAATAACCCAAGGCCATAAATATCCACAGCTAGAACTGAATTATACTCATTTTGTGTTATATAAAGCATATTTTCTTAAACTTCACATCTTGACTGAGATATGCTCTGATATATGCTCTACTTTTTGAGAACAAAATAATGGTTAGGTCAAAATCTCTAAAATCAATTTAATAATGGTAAAAGTTAAAATTAATATTTCCTTTTAAGTGTTAAAATACAAATGCCTGCCTATTTGTACAAAGATTTTTTTTAAAAATAGGTAATAGGTCCTGAGATAAGGAACACAGAAAAAAAAAAAAAACATATAAAAGAACAAATGCAATTTTGTGAAGAACATGTGGAACTTGGAGAAATGTATTTTAAAAACTAAACAACAGATGCTTTTAGAATGAAACATAAATTAATAAAATTGACATAAATAATAGTTTCAGTTTTATTCAAAGTGATCCAGAATATAGAAAATGTAAAATATTTCCAGTCATTTTACAAAGCTAGCATAACTCAGCACAAATAACATTGCAGATAAATTTTATTTTGAATATGTGCCAAAATATAAATAAAATATTATAAAACCCAACCATGCAGAGGTATTTAAATCAAAATGAATCAGGATAAATAGGCTTTATTCCAGGAATGTAGGGTAATCTATCATTAGAAAAACCTATCGGCATTAGGTATTATTTTATTATCTATCTTAGACATGTTTTGTTCTTGTCAATAAGAAGTTTGGGAGTTATAAAAGATAAAGAGATGTATTCCCAGTTTGGGTAAGAAATGAAAGATCCATGCAAGATGCAGGGAATTAACTAGTTTTCTTTTGTAAAAGATCAAAGCATTTAGAAATGCTTTAGAGTAAGGTTACAAAGAATTAATCTAAACTTGTAAACAAGAATAAAATGTTGTATAATTTGTCCAAATATAAGTGATAGTATTTTTAAATGTGGCCTTTCAAAGAATTTTGAATGAGCTCCCAGAGTTTATTTCATTAAATATAAACTCCCAATTTTGATGGTGTTTCAGGTTAAAAAAAAAAAAATATTCAGAGTAGCACTTTCATGCTGCTATGGGAAATTTTCTTCTATAAAAACACATTTTTCACATTTTAATCATAAACACTAGTAATGAGGGGGAAATTATGAGTACATGTTAGAAGTTGTGTTGTTTCATATCTGATTTTACTAAAGAGGAGCCAACATAGTAAGAGAATAACTGTAATTCAGAAAAGAAAAAAAAATTGGCACGTATTTTGCTTGGGTGCCTCCTAGGAAGGGGTCCCTTTGTAGCTCTATTTTAGGAAATTGAAAATGAGTCCTTGAACTCATCATATTCGCCCTAGAGAGCCAGAATCACACCCCTGCAGAGTTCTAGCCTCCTGGCAGGTTTTACTTTCTCTGGTGTTCAGAGCTGCATTTCTCTCTGCATTGATTCAGCACCTCCCACAAGCCAGACTTTCTTCTCTATTGTTTTTGTGCAAGTTTAATATTCCCTCAGGCATCCTCCTGACAGCTTGTGCTGCCTGCCTGGTCTGCCCACATCATTTCCCAAGGCACCAATTATTGGTCTTGTTAGTGTTATGTTTACATACCTGCATAGGTTTTGGCCAATGACATTTTCCTCATAAGCCCTGTGATTGTTAGTGGTTATTTTGCGGAATTCCAGGTCTTTCAGGAACATATGTGTTTTATTCAAGGAGGTAAGCCCTTACTAAGGATAGTGCTGGAAATCCTTCTTCCAGAAAGCAGATATTTTCAAAAATAGACAAGGCATACCTAATGTTAAGGAGCAAATGATAATAGAAAACCCATAGACTGGGCAGATATCATTGAAAACAAAATAGAATAAAAATTAAGATTATCTGGGTTATATTTACAGTCATATTCCATTAGCTTACCTATGCTTTTCATGTGCTTACATAAAAAAACTGCTAACAAAATGAAACAAATATTAAAGCAAGTGATTTTATTAGCATTAGAAACATTTATTACCATATCTTTATTTTTAAATAATTATGTCAGATATTACAGGTTTGCATGTGTCTCTGACCAACCCATAAAAATATGTGTCTGTGTGGAATATATGATTCATAAATATTTTCTCCAATGAAAACATAGAGAAGAATACTTACAGGCAACTGTGAATAAGTCAAGCCTTCCTGGAAAAATATCAACTATATACTAAAAGCAAAAAGGTTTATCAGCTTCAACATAGTAATTTTATCAGCTTTCCACAAAGTAATCAGAAAGAAAACAGTCCTCAAATCTGGTGAAAGACAGCAGTAGCTGGATGTATGGCTGATAAGGAAACCAGCTTTTGCTCACTCAAATTTTGGACTCCTGGGAGACATAAGTTTGGTTCATATGCCAAAATATAGTATATGATGCTACCAGGAAAATAATAGATAAGAATATAAGAAAATGTAATTTCAATGTGAATTCACAGAAAAAATAACTTTATGTTGTAAAGAAATTAATGGAATCATATGTTATTTTAACATTGGAAATACACTGTTTCATAAAAATATAGTTTGGGACAATGTCCTTATGCAAATTGTTAACAAAGTTTAGAAGCTACAACCAAGCCTTAAGTTTGAACCAGGATTCAGGTGTTTGACAAATTCCAACCCACCTTTGGCAGAGACAGCATGCTTTTATTTCAAGTTCTAGGATTATTGCTCTATGCTTAGACATTGGAAAACATTTGATGACAATAAGGAAATATATAAAATATACAATGCAATGAATTTAAATAGTGTAGGAGTGGAAATAAAATTGTATATTCATTTAATAATTACTATTTTGCATGATATTTGAAGCAGGTAGGACAAACTGACAAAATGATTTGTTGAAACAGTAAAATTAGTATAAGAAAATAATTGTTCTTACAAAAGTTAAAATTTTAATTTACTGTGTGTGCAAGTTTTTTTTCTTTAGAATTAATGCATGTAGAGTAAATAAATGAAACATTACAACAAATCAAAAGCTATCAGTAACTATTTTTCTGTAACAAAGTAACTTGAAGAGAGATTAATTATTAATGAATACCACAATTTTTGGTTATTTTTTACTTGCGAATGCATTGAACTTTCTTGTTTACTGGTATTATTTTGTCCAGTTTACTACTGGATATTTCTCAGATACAATAGGGATATTAAACATTATTCAAAAAATTAGAGGAGAAAAATCAATAAATTATTGCACTTTATTTGGTATTTATTTATCTATCATTAGGAAAAATGTGTATAGACCTCAAATTAAAAGATGCCAGTAAAAATTTTAAAATATTTTTAAAAAATTTAAGCATTGCAGAGAAAAGTAAGGATGTCACAAAATACCAAAGTAAATTAGAAACATGATTGACATATAGTTTCCATAATTATTGATTTAGAACAGCTAAATAAATTGGTACTGAATAAATCATGGCCATTCCCTTCATTTCTCCCTTCTTAGCCTGAAACTTCACAAGATATCAAGGAGATGTCCATCCAGTGTCCTTTGGACAGGGTGTGTTCTCACTCTACAGATAATTTTTAGGCCAGTCTACTTTGAGATACAATTTATGATATACTAGATATGCCTCATAAAATCACACTATCTCTTATTTACCAATATGGTTGTATAACAAATTCAAATTTTCTTATCAACTTTCCAGTATGAACCACACTTATAAATCTCACTAAGTAACATATTCTTGCTTAGAAGAATGCTTCGAAAATTACAAATAAATAAAAAGTATTTATAATTAGAATGATTTTCAACTTGTTTTGGAAGTAATGAGAGAAAATATTTGTAAATTATACATCTTATAAGGAATTAATATTCAAAATATATAAAAGCTCCCAAAACTCGAACTATGCACACACAAAATTAACCTGATTGAAAACAGGCAATGAACTTCAATAGACATGTATCCAAAGAAGACATACAAATGGTTAATAGGCATATAAAAATATTCAAATATCACTAATCACCAGGAAAATGCAAATTAAGACCACAAGGAGATATCACAACATTCCAGTTAAGATATTTATTACCAAAAATGAAAATAATAAATGCATAAATCTGAGCCCTTCCACACTGTGGGTGGGGACGTAAAATGGAACAGCCACTACTAAAATCAGTATGAAGACTCCTCAGAAAATTAGGAATAAAACTACCATAATATCTGGAAATCTCACTTCTGTATATATAGAAGACATAATTTAAATCAGGATCTCAAAATGTATCCATACTCACATTTTAACTAAAGAATTATTCTTAATATCAAAGTATGGAAATATCCCAAATGTGGATCAACAGATGAATGGAAAAAGAAATGTTTTGTACAGACACAATGGAATGATATTCAGCCTTATAAATGAAGGTAAGCCTACTATTTGTGACAATGTAAATGGACCTATAAGGTAGAATCCTAAATGAAATAATTTGATCACAGAAGAAAAAAATAACATTTGGAGATACACTGATCAACATAGAGACTAGTTAACAATAAGGTATTGGGCACTTAAAAATTTAAGAACTTAGATTTCATTTTAAGTTTTCTTAATACACCCACACACAAATACATACATACATCAAACAAAATAAAGTAATACCAAAGGGACATAGGCAAGCATTTTGAGGGATGAATATGTCTACTGCATGGATTATGATGATGGTGACCAAAATTTGTGTGTGTGTGTGTCACTCCCTTGCTTATCTGTGTGTACACATAAATGTGTATATACATATTAAATCTCACCATACAATGTGCATTGATTATATGCAGTTTGTATGCCAACTATAACTCAATAAATTTATCAAAATGTTTTTGGATATTGACAAGTATATCAAAAGGTATAAAGAAATTCCCCAGGAACTTTAAAAAGAAAGAAAAATAATGGAGGAGTTATCTTCCAGATTTTGATATGTGCTAACAAGTGATTAGAACAGCAATATAGTACAAAGATAATGACAAATCAAAAATAAAAATGTGGAAATAATATATGTTTATATGTCTAAATAATTAAGAAGAATAAATCATTTCAAGCAATTAAATGTTTTTTTTTTATTAGGGTCTCCATATCAAAGATAGAGTTTCTTCCTGACTTCAAACTATCACAAATATATCTGAAATGGATTAAAAGCTAAGATTTTTAAATAGAAAGAAAAAAAAAACTTCAAATTAAGTCAATCATATATTAAACATATTTACAGTGAATTGTTTTAGAAAGGAGTTTTAATCAATGCAAAAATCCAAATGTGAAGCAAAAAGTTGATAGATTTTACTATATGACTTTGTATGTGTTTATCTAAGTGGAGTCACTATAAAGTACATAAAAATCTAAGATTAAGAGAAAAATATCTGGAGTGTTTCTAATAATAAGAAGTTTGCATTCCTAAAACAGAAATTTTCCACAAATTAACTAGAAAATATTATAAAAGAAGCATGTGAACAATGACAGAAAATAAAGACAAATGCTCAAAAACATTGTAAATATTCCTAATGATTTAATATATTCAAATCATTATATGATAATAATAATTTACATATTGGCATATATAAAGTAATTTGAGGAGATTCAATAATAGATAAGCATGTCAAGTAAACAATATTCTTATGCTCTGCAGATAGATATAAAAATTAGTACACAATTTGAGAGAGCATACACTTCTATTTTTGAAAGTGACATAAATTACAATTTATTCATGAATGCCACTCAAAAGAATATCCAATACAAAGCATCAGACTTAAACTGATTAACAAATTTGATAGCAAAAATATTTTGAAATTGAAATTATTTGTTCTCTGAAACTGTATCAGTTGATTATCTTTATGGCCTTTAATTCATCTCGTTGAAAAATTTCAAGTGATTTGTAGTTTCATATTATCTTTGAGGAGAAAGCTAAGAGTATGAAAAATATATTTAATTATATTAGTATATATTTGAGCAAGAATTAAAAAGCAATAAAGAATGTACTTTTTTATATTCAGAGAGAAAAGCAAATGCAATTTAATGACCCATTGGCATAGAAATACTGCTATTAGTGATGCAAGGGATCAGAAGCAAACTAAATGTCCAGACAACATATTTAGAAACATAAATTCATGGAAGCAATGGAAGTAATACTGTTTGGATAAGTAAAGCACAAAATTAATTTGGAGAAATGAAATATTCTTATCTAGGCATCAAGTGTCATGTGAAATCTAAAGTTGCATTTTTTTTTCATCAATTCAATAAGTGAAATGAAGTGTGCTTTCTGAATGAGGAGCACAGTACCCAGAGTCCAGGGACAATGTGCCCTTCATTGAACAACCTACCCCAAAGTGTTAGGTGGAAGTAGTATCCATGCCAAATGAAAAGAAGAATCCAATTTCAGAGTTAATGATCTTTCAACCTGTGCACATTTGAGTCCGGCTGAATTGCTACATTTTTATGCTGCCTCATTAAATAATACTTAACATCAGTTACCTTGACTGTAGTTTATTTCTTCTAAATTTCTAATTTTTACTGGAGTGTCTAAGACAACTCCAGGGGAATTTAAAGGAGATAAAACAAAATAAAGGTTATGATTAACTAAAGTTTTCCTTCTCAGATCATATCAGATCATATATGGCAAATCATCTGATCATTTTCTCATTATTTATTTGGATATTTTTTAACCTTGTTTATTATTCAGCCTTCTCTAGAGGAACAGAACCAACAGGTATATCTCCCAACAAGAAGCTGGTTAGTAGTATCACAATGGCTGTCCATAGGCTTCAGTCTGCAGACCTGGAGGAACCAGTAGCTGTTCAGTCTAAGAAGCTGCAGCCTCAGAACAAGAGGGATCAATGATGACACCTCAGTCCAGAACAGAAGGCCTGAAAACTCCTAGAGAGTCACTGGGTAGAGTTTGCTTTGTAAGAGTGAAGAAGCTGAAGTCTGATGTTCTCAGGTGATCCAAGCAGCAATGGAGAACCCATTGGTGAAGAATTGAGCTTGTGTCTGCTGCTACTTCCTTGTTCTTTTTGTTCCATCCAGGCCTCCAACCTATTGAACTCTTCTGCCTACATTTAGGGTGGGTGTCGCTGTCCCTCATGCCAATTGTTTCTAGATGTACCCTTACCAAAACAACCAGAGGCCTCTGTGTCTCTTAATCCACTTAAGTTGACAATTCAGATTAACTATCACACATTGTGTTTGAGGCTTTACTATTCTTTCACATTAATTAAAAGCTATAATCAGGTGAATGACCTCTTACTACTACTATCCTTAAGAACTTGAGTAGAAAGGACATGAGGATTGTGTTTTAGTATAGAGATAAATTTAAAATAATGTTTTATAGAAATCATATTTAGGGTGTGTGGGTTTTTTTCTTGAATGCTTGTAGGTAACCAATTTCAGCTTACTTAAAACAAAGCTAATTCATTGCTAGTATTGTCTTCGTAAGCATAAATTTCATCTCAAATATAAATCATATACAAAACCCAATGATAAAATGACTATAAAGTAAGAAACAAGAATTATTATTTCATTTTATAAATTTCTCAAAATGAAAGCACTTCTGTGGCCCAAATTATGGCATTTAACTTATATGCACAGGAACACAAAGCAAATATCAATAACAAAAGCTCGTTATACTTTGTAGTTTTTCTTTTAGTTTTAAAATTTTATCTTCATAATTTCCACCATCAACTTATTAATCTTCTTGCATTTTGGTATGAACAATAGCAAAACTACATCATTGTCATAATTTGTTATAGGTTTTCTAATCATTTTTTTCTATAAATGCTTAGTGAACAGTATCTATATTGAAGTCATGGTAGGCACAAAAGCTGTTGAATTGATAATGAATAGGCACCAATTAAAAAATGCATTATTGTTTCCTTTTAACTCTGTGCCATTTTTAAAACTGAAGACATCTTTCTTCATACTATGGGGATTGAGATTCCCAGAAGATAATGAATGAGACAGGGAAAAAGTTTTGGCAGATAATCAACAAAAACAATATTTTTAGAGAGAAAGGTATGGGCAAAAATGCCAAGCTGGCAACTGCTGACTGGTTTAGAGTCATGAGAAGATCAAGGGAGACCACATTTAGAAACATGGCATATGCTGGGGTTTAGAATGATTCATGTCCCTCAATGACTTGTAATTCAAAAAGATCATTCTGGCTGAATAGATTACAGCAGAGTGGAAGCAACAGCCTGAGGATTCTAGCCAAACAACACTGAACAGGAGCTACAAACTGCTTTTGGCATTTGTTGTTATTTAGACAATATTGCCATTATAAGGGAAATTTATGGGAAGCATTCATAGAATCTAAGCAACATATCCCTGAGGTAGGAATAACACGGTTTCTGGGTAAAGAAAGCTAAATGTGATTTAAAGAAAAGAAAAAGAAAGAAAGAAAGAAAAGAAGAAAAAGACAAAAGCAGGTCTTGTTGTAATGTGATAGATGCAAGTGGTTTCTTGGGTAAAATGATAAAACAGCCTCTATAAAATATGTTCCATGCACTAAACAAGTTAGATTGCTTGAATTCACTCTGGGATTTATAAACTAGAGCTTTTGCTGAACTTCAAAACTCTGAATCAGAAAACGGCAATGGTCTCTAAACTTTATGTAAATATTTTAGAATTTCATGTTTTATAATTTCAGGTAGTTTTCATGTTTTATGAACAAAGTCTCAAGTAATATGCTTCTTACCGTCCTTTTATATAACTGCTAATCATGTTCATTTCACACATTCCAATTTATCTTCAAAATAAATGTAGTATCTTTAGATCAACAAATACCCTTGTGGTGATATGAAATGTGCTCCTCCCACCTTTTTTGTTTTAGAAGAGAAGAAAATTCCAGAGACAAATCTGATCTTATTGCTTCACAGCAAAAAGTGGAGCTGTTTTTTCTTTTAAGTGTATACTTACTGGACACTACACAGTAGTTAAAAAAGCTGCTGGGATTGGAAAGTAGAAAAAAAATAGCACCACTCATCTTTAGTCTACTAAGAAGCAATTGAGAAAGAAGACTAAATATGGAGCAGGGTGGAAGACTAAATAAGATCTTGGCTATTAGGGAATTTTGAATCAAGAAAGTGGCCAATGAAATTTCTTTTACTGATGCTAATATCTGTATAATTTATCCTTCTCAAAATTAAATTGCATGCATTTCAGTTACTATAGTCAGTAGATATTCATTGAATATTTGTTAGTTTAAGAATACTTTTTGGGCTGGGGATGTGGCTCAAGCGGTAGCGCGCTCACCTGGCATGCGTGCAGCCCGGGTTCGATTCTCAGCACCACATACAAAGATGTTGTGTCCGCCGAAAACTAAAAAATAAATATTAAAAAACTCTCTCTCTCTCTCTTAAAAAAAAAAAAAACATAAATTCTTTAAAAAAAAAGAATACTTTTTCTTCCACATTCATTATAATAATCGTATAAATATTATAATCATTGTGTGTGTGTGTGTGTGTGTGTGTGTGTGTGTGTGTAAATCTTTCATCAAGTTCTGGGGGGAAAACTAGTGAAGCTGAGCAAAGCAAAGAAGCTTCTATTGTACTTATGCCCAATAGACACCTTTAGTCTCTGAATGTGCTTTTTTCATGGGGTCACAGAATGCATCACACATTCCATAAACTTTCAGTCAATGCTTGATATTCAAGAGCTCACCTTTCAATGCTGTTGAGCCACAGTACTCTTCTCTCCATATCTGTTTCTTGTAGCATACTTTATTTCATAAACAATTTCCAGCCACTTTGTTAACATTCCATCTCCAATTAAAACTAATTACCATTAACTTCATCCTGAAAGTCTCTGAGTTTAATTTGGGAGCCAAAAAAAAATGTGTTAAGGTAAAATTCTGAAAGTCCAATATTCCTATGCAGAGCCAAATAAAATATGAAGAAAAAGAACATTGAATAATAAGTCCATTAGAAAGCTCCTATGACAATCAGTGTTTGATGATTCACAATCCAAGACAGAAGGAAACCAAGGAAGAGAATTTATAATCCTTCAGATGGAGTGAGACTATGAGCAGCAATTTCTAGATGAAGAGAAAGAGAGAGAGAGAGAGAGAGAGAGAGAGAGAGAGAGAGAGAGAGAGAGATAGATATTGAGATTTCATTGACTTTCACTGGCAAGGGAAGAGACCATATTGGTATTTATGACTATCAGGTTAACCAAAATTTGAGCATGCAAAGGTGCCAGAAAAGGTGAAGGCCAAAGATACGAGCAGGAAAAGCAGATTGTCTGTCTTCCAGCCATTTTGCAATATGTATAAATATTTTTGTGCAGAACAGGGTGTTAAAATTCAAGGGGAAAGTATCAATAAAGAAATTCTGTTTTTTTTTTTTTCTTTCAATGTGTGTGTGTGTTATCTTCAGAGTTCAAAAGGAACAGAAATTGGATTTTAATGCTTTCAAAGAAGAATAAATTCAATTATATAGCAATATTAATATTTATTATTCTTAAATATTATAAAACTGAACATAACAGAATCAAAATAGAATGAACTAAAAAATAGTTTAAAGATTACTTCCTTGGCTTAGGTCAGTATTAATGTAATATTCTTTCAGTTTTGGTTCCTTCCAGAGAATAGCATTATCCTTCTGTGTATGATAAAAACAAAACTGAAAGTCTTTATAATTTTCCATATGTAATTTTAATGGTTATTTTTATGTAAAAATTGAATATACTATGGTACCAGATTGTTTGGTCAAACACTAATCCATGTGGTGCTGTGAAGTTATTTTTTATATGTGATTAATACTGATAATCAGTTAACTTTACATTGAGCAGATTATCTGAAATGATGTGAGTGGACTTCATATCACTTATCTAAATTTTGAGACCTTCACAGGAAAAGCAAAGTTTTCCTGGAGAAAAAGGAAATCTTATTAAGAGACTGGAAAAACAGCTTTTGCCTGATTTTCCAGCTTGCACACCTACTCTACAGAACTCAGGTTTGTGAGCATCAACAGGTGCAGGAACCAGTTTGTTAATATTCACCTTCTGCCTCAACTAACTCATATAATATACTCTCAATTAAAACAAAAGTGATTTGGCATACAAAAAAGATGACAGAAAGGAAAGAATAATATAAGTAAGATGCTGGAAGCATAATCCAAGATAAACAACCTACCACAATTAACAAATGTAGATATGAAAGTTATTAGGAGTTCTGTGTCCCAAAAGTAAATAATGAATGGGAAATTTAACTCCTAAACAACAACGAATCAAATATATATATTTTTTGAATTAAAACTGAGTAATGACAATTAAAAATAATAGATTATTTGGGCATAATACTGGCCACAGCATGAACCAGATGCCAGATAAGCAAAAAAAAAAAAAAAAAAAAAAAAAAAAAAAAAAAAAAAAAAAAAAAAAAAAACAGGCTAAAATTGAAATTTAAAATAGTATGAATAATACAGAAGAGGAAAAATAGCATACATTACATGTGACATATAATCATCAGATTATATATGTATATATTTAGAGTCACAGAAAAATAACAGTGCAACATAGAAACAGAAATAATAATTCAATAGAGATATACTGACAATGTCTGAAGACTTTGATGGGGTAGGTTACCCAAAAGTTTATAAAAATTTTGGGCAAAGAATGCAACTGATTTAATGATTCAGAATACATTTTTTTTTTATTTCTTAACTCTGACAAAGAGCCCTCTTTAATTTTTGCCATACACATTTTAATCAAAGATTCCTATGAAAATGTATTAAAGTTACAGTGCCCAAATTCAATGATAGTACAAAATGAAAGTAGCAGATAACACAGTTTTCAAAAGGATTTTAAGCACAACGATTGTCTAGAATCAATAAAGTGAGAATTAAATATAAATGTAAGTTTCTTAGTAGGAGAAATCACAAACTTTGGATTTGCAAAATTATCCAAGGAAATATTTGGTTCTCTATGAGAACCTGAACACAGTCTAAGCCAATAATATCATAATGCTGCTGACACAGATATCATGTGCATAAGTTATAACAACATCATAATCAGTCATAAAACAGCGATCAACCTCCTAAATTCATGTTTGAAAATGATATTATGAACTATATATATAGCTCTTTAGCAGTACTCTTCTGTGAAATATACTATGCAAGAAATAAGTCAAAGAAAATGTTATGCTTCCTAGGTTGGTATATCAAGAATGTAAAACAGATTATTTCATAATAAAAAATAGTGTTGCATTGATCAAATCCTGTGTTAAATGCCATGTTTAGAAATTTTGCCTTACTTGGAGAGAGATAAAGTTGTGTGTTTTTTTTTTTTTTTTTTGGGGGGGGGTGGATACCAGGGATTGATCTCAGGGGCACTTAATCCCTGAGTCACAGCCCCAGCCCTATTTTTTTTTTATAATTGATATAAACACAGGGTCTCACTCAGTTGCTTAGAACATTACCATTGCTGAGACTATCTTTGACCTCCTCCTGCCTTAGTCTCCTGAGACACAGAGATCACAGGTTTGCACCACTGAGTTGGCTAGAGGTTGATAAAGTTTTGAAGGTTTTTGAATAGAAATTTACATAATTAGAAAAGTTATCATATAAGTCATTACGTGGAAGAATATGGGATAAATATTTTAGATCTCATTGTCACTTACAAATATATTAATGGAGTTGAGAATAGAAATTCTAAAAGACTGAAATGTGGATAAAATTCAATATTAATGTTTTGATAGTGCATGAAAAGTTCTAAATGGATCTTTAAGATCTCAATGAGAAATAATTTGTATCTATTGCTAATAGTGGTTTTAATAGTGAGAGGATTTATAATAAGATGTATTAAATCTGAAAAAAAGGTCAACTTACAGAAATTATGATTTTTTTGTTAGTGATTGGAATGGATATTCATATTTGGAAAACAAATTGCAATAAAGAGTACTGTGGAAGAAATGAGAAGAGAATATGTTGGAAGCGTACAAGAAGTGCAGCAGGAAATCACAACTAGATGCATATAAATAAATTTTACATGGACCAAGGCAGAAAAATAAAAATATGTAAAAGAAAAATAAGAGGAAAACTGTGCAGGTATTTAGTGACCTTGAATGTCAGGATTGATTTATGAAAAATTTGCTTAGTTTTTAACTGTGTCTTTAATATGTCCAACAATTCATATCCTCCATTCCACATTTTAATAATAATAAGAAGAATTTTTATCTTGAAAAACTTAGCACCACTTTCCCAGGGATAAATATAAGAAAGAATATCTAAACTGCTTTTAGTTTTGGTATTGAGATAATAAGGCCCAGAAAAATAGCATTTGTGTTGGTGAAAGAAAAGTAAAAGATAATAAAAGGAATATTATAATGCTAGCATCAACATTATTTAGGAGTTAAATAATTTTATTAAAATTAGGTATGCAATGAAAACATGAAGGTTTCAAGACTATGATCTAGAGATATTATAAAACTATTAAAATGAATAATAGTTTCAAGAATAAGATATTGAAAATATTAATTTCATACTGCTCATGCAGAATGTGACTTCCTAAAATGCACAATTCATGGAAAGCACAACATTCTCTCATATCTCAAGCTGCTGATTGATGAATGGGTTTATTATTGTTAGCAACATAAAAATTAATCTTATGATAGGGGAATCCTTTTTTGATACACTATCAGATGTAAAAAACCTTGTGAAAGTTCCCCTCATTCTTTCACACATGTAATTTTACTAAGCAGATTTTCTTCTTGTTTCGTGAATAAGTAGAGTGCAACTTGCCATTTTGCTTACGCAGACCAGTGCACCATTGGTATATATGACAGAACTGTAGGTTGGACTCATGCTTTGCATTATGACTTGTCATTTGTGGCTGCTGGGAATCTTCAAACATGGTATGAAGGAGCCAGGAGATTATTTCTAGCCATCATATATCCTATTTGAAGCCATGCTCAATTGTCAGCTTGTAACAAGCTCTCCCCTGGAGCAGAACTACTCAGATAACCATAAGTATCCTAAGAGATAGTAAAATATTTTGTTTTGAAACAATGTATGTTGAGGTTGCTTATTTCACAGCAATTGCTAACAAATATGTAAATTGGGGTCTACAAGTGAGATACTCTCTTAACAAAACCCAAGTGTATGTCATTGATTTGGGTCCTAAGCACCAGCCTCATACTAGAGAAATGATGACAAATACATTTAAAAGTCTAGAATACTGGCAAGGGAAAAGTTAGCAAAAACTAAAAGGTAGTGAGGAAATGGAAATAAAAGTCTGAAAAAATAACATCTAGGTTAAGTAGTAGTAAAATATCTGGCAAAATATTGCTTGCAGTGTCGTGCAAAATAGTGCAGATACTAAAAGACCATTTGCTTATTAAAAAATTTATTTGGCTTTTACTAGCTAAATATGATCATTACCGCAAGAGGGAACTAAGCAAAAAGAAAGAATTGTTTAGTTTTAAGGAGTTTATAAAGGCTCTTTCATCTCTGTTATTTCTACTCAACACAATTTCCAAATAGGGAGAGCAAATTTATAATACAACAAATTATAAGCTTGTAACATGCTTGAGGCATTTAAAAGATTTAACATGGTGTGAAGCCGACAAATTTAGCTGGAGGAAAAAAAGATTTAAGACTCTAAAAAATATCATCTGATTGCAATTAGGCATGTGATCCAAGGTAAAAAATAAATAAATAAAAACTCTGTTTCATTAAAATATGTGAATGTGACTTTTGACATAGGGAATATACTCAAACATACTTCATAGTTGTTAAGAGATTACTATGAATGGATGTAATGACAAATTGTATTAAAAAATACTAATTTGTTTAAGTTACAAAAGTGAATGCGAGCCCCAAATATCTACAGAAACTAATTTGGATGGAATATTACCAACTATGATCTTGGGACATTCTTATAAAAAGGGAACATCAAATCAGTAGGCAAGTTCAAGATTTTATTTGAATTTAAAGTAAAAAGTCAGAGGACAATAAACCAGGAATCATGTAGAAGGTAGCTGATCATATCCCAATGATTTCATAATTGCTTCTTTTTTCTCCATTGTTTTAATCAAACGTGTATTATGATTATTTGCTTCCAGTCTCACTTTCTGTCCTACTTTTGCACGTTGAAAATATGCAAGTTGGATAAATATGACTTTTCTTTCACTGCCTTGAATCAAGAGATAGTGATCATAAGGACTTACACGTAATGAGCTTTATCTGTTCCTGGACCTAATAAAGTACATGAGATTATTAATTATCGGCCCAGTGCCCGAAATGTAAAAATAATTTTGATGTTATTGAGAACAGGGTGAATGCATTTTAATGAGGGAGTAACTTACATTGGGTTCCTGGAAATATACTTAACAAAACTTCTACAGCTCAAAAATAAAATAAAGAATCAATAAGTGGGATGGCATCAAATTAAAATCTTCTGCACAGCAGAGGGGAAATTAAGAGCATGAAGAGAGAGCCGACAGAATGGGTAAAGAACTTTGCCAGTTGCTCCTTCAATAGGGGATTAATACCACTAATATACTGCCGCAGTCTGGCTGGGCACAATCAGGAGCCACTTGTCAAAAGAAACTAACTTTATTTTTAGAACCGCACACGCCAAACAAAACAGCCTCTCAGGAAAAACCCTCAGAGCCTCAACTGCCACCACCGGCTTTCCACAAGCCTCTCTCTCTCACACAAGCTTCACTCCACCTCCCACAATCCTCCTGCTCTTGAGGCCGATTGTCTGGGTCACGTGGGCGGAGCCAAAAAAGTCCCCCAATGAGCAGCTCCGTGGTCTGAAAGGGCAGGGAAACAGCCCAATGAGCATCACCACAGAGGAGCCAATCAGCTAGATGTTGCTGGGGCCGCTGTGAGCCAATCATCAGCCGGCAGCTGGAAGTTTGCTGGGGCCCCTTCGGCTGTGGCTCTCAACATCTCCCCCTCTCTGTTTAAACAAAAAGCATGTGGCTTAGGGACCGTGCCTGCCTTAGGTTGTCCAATAGTACATATGGTCCTTACCCGTTAGGTTGGTACCATTGCAATTGGATCTTACCCGTCATTGACTACCTGTCCGATATACAGCCACACCTGTGGAGAGGTCTTTGTACCAGCGGGGGGGGGGGGGCGGTGAGGTTATTTGCCTCACCTCTGTTGGCCCCCAAATTTTAGCTGGACAATCATGACAAGCAGAAGGGAGGAAGATACACCAAGCCAATTGACGGTTCCTTTTGGAAAAATTGTACCACCGATGACATCATCAGCAAAAATACCGCAACACTACCACAAGTCGCTGCACCAACAGATAGTTCACAATGCATACAGGTGAGTTCACAATGTGTCCAGGCAAGTTCTGCAAGCAGTTCAGTGATGGCTATTGTAGAAGCTGTAGATTGGTTTTATCTTTGACTTCACCAGCACTGGGATGAAGATAGGAATTCTGGCAATAATGGCTAAAGAAAAAATTATGTAACATTACAGAAGGCACTAAAAGAAAACAATTTTCTTAACAATTTACATTGTCTTCACCGGCACTGGGATGAAGATAGGAATTCTGGCAATAATGGCTAAAGAAAAAATTATGTAACATTACAGAAGGCACTAAAAGAAAACAATTTTCTTAACAATTTACATTATCTTTAAGAGAATTATTAAATATAATGAAAAGGAAAGGTGAAAGTAAACAAACAGATCTGTTAACCTTCTTTTTTGTTTACAATTAAAACAATCCTCAACAGTTGTTTACCCAATTTAAATTAAACCATATAAATCACGTGAAAAAAAAAATATTTGGATCCATTTTATCATGAGCGCTCATCATATATGATATATGGACATACATACATTCAAACATATAACACAAAACACAAGTGTGCACACATAATATAATACATACAACACATAACATTATAGAAAAGGCCTTATAACATTTTACAGGTGAAATCTCCATTGCAATGTTGAAAAACTCTATAGTCAAAAAATAGAAATGATCAGCAAAACATTAACCTAGGTCTGTATGAGCTCAAAAAACAAAATAGAACTTCATGATATGGCAAAGGGCAATAATAAAATAGATATTGAAAAAAGCATCCTGGTTCTGTTGCAGATGTAAGAATAGCCAAACTGGAGTTTTGGATATCAGTTGTTATGGATTTGAGCCAAATCATCTTCTTTTTGGTCTGTAGAAATCGCTTTAGTTAATCTTTCTGGAATCCAAATCGGCTGCTGTTCTCCCTGTGGAAACACATAAACAGACCCCCGACTCCAGACAATCACTGGGTCAGGACCTTGGTTAATCTCTCTGGAATCCAAATCGGCTGCTGTTCTCCCTGTGGAAACACACAAACAGACCCCCGACTCCAGACAATTACTGGGTCAGGACCTTTCCATTGTCCTGTTAGAATATCCTTCCAAAGTACCTTGGGCTTATGTACATTTTTTGGACACATATGCCTTTCCGCAGCACTAAGTCCTGATGAATCCAAATTTAAAAAGTTTAGAGTAAAAAGGGTTATTTTAAGTTTATCTTTGGGGAATATATACCCCTTCCCAATTCCTTCTTTTTGCTTTAATAGTTTGATGAGCTCTTTCAACTATGCCTTGTCCCTGTGGATTGTATGGGATTCCTGTTATATGAGTAATGCCAAATGTTGAGCAAAATTGTTTAAAAGAGGTAGAAGTATAACCAGGGGCATTATCTGTTTTTAACTGTTTTGGAACACCCACAGTGGCAAAATTTTGTAAGCAATGAGCTATAACATCTTTAGTTTTTTCTCCGGCATGAAGGGAGCCCATCAAAAATCCAGAAGAAGTATCAACTGTAACATGCAAATATTTTAATTTTCCAAATTCTGGCAAGTGTGTGACGTCCATCTGCCAAATATGGTTAGGTATCAATCCTCTAGGATTGACTCCAAGATTAACTTGTGGTAAAAAGGTCACACAATTTTGACATTGTTTTATTATTTGTCTAGCTTGTTCCTTAGTTATTTTAAAACACTTTTGTAAAGCATTACCATTGACATGGAACTTTTTATGAAAATTTATAGCTTCTTCTAGTGTAGAGAAAATATGTATGTCATGTGTAGTTTTATCTGCTAAATCATTGCCCAAACTAAGGGCTCCAGGCAATCCTGTATGTGCCCTGATATGTCCTATAAAGAATGGATCTTTTCTGTCCCAGATTAGACTTTGTATAGTGGAAAGCAAAGAGAAAACAGTAGAAGAAGGGGAAATCCTACCAGCATCTTCAAGAGATACTATAGCATTAACTACATACTGACTATCTGAAAATAAATTAAATACAGAATCTTTAAACATCACAAAAGCTTGTAAAACTGCATTAAGCTCTACCTTTTGAGCTGATTGTTTGGGTACTAAAAATGTAAAAGTTTGATCAGAGGTAACTACTGCTGCTGTACCATTATTTGACCCATCAGTGAATATATTTGGAGCATTCATGAGAGGTGTTTTTCTTGTCATTTTTGGAAAAATTACAGGATGCTTAGACCAAAAAGACAATAAAGGATTAGATGGTAAGTGGTTATCAAATGAAACATTAGATTTGCACATGATTATTGCCCAAGTATTTAACTCATTAGCTAACTCATCAATTTGATTCATAGTATATGGAGTAATAATTTTATTGGGAGAAATTCCAAACACTCCCTTTGCTGCTTTTATTTCTTTGAGTATTAATTGTCCTACAGCCTCAGGATACCTAGTAAGAATAGTGTTAGGAGAATAAGATAAATGTATCCATAATAATGGACCTTCTTGCCAAAATACTCCTGTAGGAATATTTTTTGTTGGTAGTACAATAAATAATAAAGGCAAACTTATATCAATTCTATCCAAATGCATATTTTCCATATATGTTTGAATGATTTTTAATGCCTTTCTTGCTTCAGGCGTTAACATTCGGGGTGAATTTGGATCTGATGGACCTTTTAGGATATCAAATAAAGGTCCCAACTCTCCTGTTGGTATACCTAAATAAGGCCTTATCCAATTTATGTCTCCTAATAACTTTTGAAAGTCATTAAGTGATTTGAGTTGATCTACTCGTATTTGAATTTTTGGTGGACGGACCATGATTGAGGATAATAGAACTCCTAAATAATTAAATGGAAAATTTAATTGTACTTTATCTATTGCTATCTCTAGATTATAATTTTTTAATAAGTTTGTAAGTGTGGCATAACATTCTAGCAATGTGTTTTTATCTTTGTGTGCTAATAATACATCATCCATATAGTGAAATATTTGTAGTTCAGGATTTTGATTTCTAAGTTGCTGGATTGCTTTGTTAACATAAATTTGACACATAGTTGGGCTGTTAGCCATCCCTTGAGGGAGTACTTTCCATTCATATCTCTGATCAGGACCTTCATGATTCAGTGCAGGGATAGTAAATGCAAAACGTGGACTATCCTCAGGATGAATTGGAATTGAAAAAAAACAATCTTTAATATCTATAACTAAAACATACCAGGTTTTTGGCAAAGCAGACAATTGAGGAATCCCTGATTGAGCAGGTCCCATAATAACCATCTCATTATTAATGGCTCTTAAATCTTGCAATAATCTCCATTTACCAGATTTCTTTTTGATGACAAAAATGGGAGTATTATGGGGAGATACAGAAGGTTGTATATGTCCTTCTGCTAAATGTTGTTTGACCAGGTCATGGGCTGCTTGTATCTTTTCTTTAGTCAGGGGCCACTGAGGAACCCATACTGGTCTTTCTGATTTCCAAGTAATTTTTATTGTCTCAGTGGCCCTTTCTGAAAATCCAACCCATGTCTGTCTGTTCCTTGATCTATTTGTATTGGTGCTGCTATACCTTGTTCTTGTTTTTCTAATCTTTTTCCTTTCCTAAAACCTTGTCTAGTCATAACAGTGGGTGCATTTTGGTTGATGTTATTTGTTAATGTCAAACCTAATTGATGTAGGACATCTCGTCCCCATAAATTTACGGGAAGATGATCCAATACATATGGCTGTATAGTTCCTTCACATCCTTCAGGATCCTTCCAATCTAATACCATTGCACTTGTATGGGGATTAGTTGCCACTCCTAGGCCTCGAAGCGTTTGAGTGGCTTGTTGTAATGGCCAATGTTTTGGCCATTCTTGACGAGAGATGATGCTAAGGTCTGCACCTGTATCCAGTAGCCCATTAAATTCATGTCCTTGAATATTTAGTTTTAGCATGGGGCGAGAATCGAAATTTAAAGAAAGCATAGCCCAGTCTACACCTGTGGAGCCTAATCCCTTGGAACCTCTTTCTACAGTACGACTGGAAAATTTATCATGTAGGCTGGGTATTATTAGTAACTGTGCTATTCTATTTCCTGGTGAAATTACTGATATACCCTTTGGACAACTGGCTATAATTTTTATTTCACCTTCATAATCAGGATCAATCACCCCAGGATTTATCATAAGTCCTTTTAGAGTAGAAGAGCTGCGTCCCAATAATAAGCCTACTGTTCCTTTGGGAAGAGGTCCTTTCACCCCTGTGGGAATGATTTGAACTCCCATCTCTGGAGTTAGTACTGCTCTGGCGGAGGCGCAGATGTCCAACCCTGCGCTCCCTCTGGTTTGTCTGATGAGGGATCTGATGGACAATGTGTCCTGGGCACTACCCTGATGGGGTTACTGGGTTCCTCCAGTGCTCCGTATATTTGTGGTTTTGGGCCCCAGAGCATTGGGCCCCCCTGTCCATTTTTTGGCAATGGAGCCCGATGCCTTTCTCCACGATATCGTGGATAAACACCTGGTCCTTGTTCGTTTTTTGATAATGGAGTACCCTCTATGGTGGTTTGAGAACGGCATTCATTAGCCCAATGTCTCCCTCTACGGCATCGTGGGCAAATACATGGTATTCTACTCCTTTGATACCTAGTTTTGTTAAACCCTCCTCCAATGGGGCAATTCCTTTTAAAATGTCCTGTTTGTTCACAATTGTAGCATGTTCTTGGCCTGGCATCTAAAGCCTGTTTTACTGCAGCTGCCACAATTTGCCCTTGTTCATTAATGTCTCTGGCATCTAAAGCCTGTTTTACTGCAGCTGCCACAACTTGCTCTTGTTCATTAATGTCTCTACATAATTTAATATATGTGTTTAAATCTTCATGTTTCCATGGTCTAATGATATCTCTGCACCAACGATTCGCTTGCTCATAAGCCAGGTGTTTTAGTAATGGCATTGCTTGTTCTATATTCCCAAAAACTCTGGTAGCTGTTTGAATAAGCCTATCTACAAATTCAGCATAAGGTTCATTAGCTCCTTGTATTACCTTAGATAATTGACCTTGTAAACCTCCATGTCCTTGTAAAGTCTTCCATGCCTTAATTGCATCTGCAGCAATTTGTGCGTATACGCCAGGATCATATGCAATTTGTTGCTGCTGATCCTCATAAGGTCCCTTTCCTAACAACATATCTAGATTTCTCTGAGGATAACCAGCTGCTGCAGTTCGCCTAGCCATCTCCTTGCAAAATTCCTCATTGGCAACCTTCCATAACAGGTATTGTCCTCCATTTAGCACATCTTTACACATATTAGCCCAATCTGCTGGCGTCATGTTCAAGTTGTTAATGGATTCGACCATGCTTACAGTGAAGGGTGCTTGAGGACCATAGGTTGTTACAGCCTCTTTTAGCTGCTTCACTGTTTTGAAATTTAAAACTTGGTAAAATCGCTGCCCTCCTGCCTCAAATACAGGGCATGTTAATATTTGAGATCTTGTCTCAGGATCCCAACTATCAACTGCGGGGGTTGGGGACCTCCCAGCATATGGAGGTGGCCTTGTTAGTTGGACACTTACGTCCTCTGGTGATAGAAAGGTGTTAGTAGCAGTCTCCTGTAGAGATGGTGCTGTTGGTTGGACACTTACACCCTCTGGTGATAGAAAGGTGTTAGTAGCAGTCTCCTGTTGTAACTTTCCCCCTGATGGCTTTTTCTGTTTTACACTTTCTTTCTCTGTCTGACTAGCTTGAGAGGCCTTCTCTTTTACTTGAATCTTTTCCTCTGTCTGACTAGCTTGAGAGGCCTTCTCTTTTACTTGAATCATTATGTCTTCTCCTTCCTCTACCATTGTCTGAACTGAAGGCTTTGGACTAAGCAAACAAGATATGAACGTCCACAATGGTAATGTGCCAACTGGCAGAGTCCCTGGGCTTTTCTTTTCTATTCTTTTTAAATCTTCACCATGATGGTTCCATTGTGATATATTTAACAACTCCTCCTTAAAAAGCCATGGGCTACATTTTTGTATTGTATCAACGTATGCCCTGATTGTTCTTGATTTTACTGAGATGCCTCCTTCCTCTAACAATTTACTTAACACTCTTTCAGTTTGTTTTTTACTAATTTCTGATCCCATATTTCTACTATAATACAACCCAACAAGATAACGCCTAACAAAACTGAAACAGAGTGAAACAAAATTGGAACAACACAAAATCATTATAATAGCCTCCTGAAATGTCCATCCGTCCTTTCTCCCTATCTGTTCCTCAGATGTGAGCAGTTTTTCTTCCATCTTACACATCTCCAGGGACAGGCAACTTAAAACAAAAGTGAAACAAAATAACAAAAGAAGAATCTTAAAATGGCTACCCATCCTCTCGCCCTGCCCTCAGGGGAGAGCAGTTCACTTTCCCTCAGTCGCTCCCCGTGCGAGCCACCAAATGCCGCAGTCTGGCTGGGCACAATCAGGAGCCACTTGTCAAAAGAAACGAACTTTATTTTTAGAACCACACACGCCAAACAAAACAGCCTCTCAGGAAAAACCCTCAGAGCCTCAACTGCCACCACCGGCTTTCCACAAGCCTCTCTCTCCCACACAAGCTTCTCTCCATCTCCCACAATCCTCCTGCTCTTGAGGCCGATTGGCTGGGTCACATGGGCGGAGCCAAAAAAGTCCCCCAATGAGCAGCTCCGTGGTCTGAAAGGGCAGGGAAACAGCCCAATGAGCATCACCGCAGAGGAGCCAATCAGCTAGATGTTGCTGGGGCCGCTGTGAGCCAATCATCAGCCGGCAGCTGGAAGTTTGCTGGGGCCCTTCGGCTGTGGCTCTCAACAGGGTGAATGCATTTTAATGAGGGAGTAACTTACATTGGGTTCCTGGAAATATACTTAACAAAACTTCTACAGCTCAAAAATAAAATAAAGAATCAATAAGTAGGATGGCATCAAATTAAAATCTTCTGCACAGTAGAGGGGAAATTAAGAGCATGAAGAGAGAGCCTACAGAATGGGTAAAGAACTTTGCCAGTTGCTCCTTCAATAGGGGATTAATACCACTAATATACAAATAACTCAAAAAATTTAACATCAAAACCACCACCACCAACAACAAGAAACAACTCAATCAACAAACGGGCAAACAAGATAAACAGAAATTTCTCAAAGAATAAATTCAAGTGGCTAACAAAATATGAAAACCTGTACAAAATCCCTACTAATAAGGAAAATAAAAATCAAAACTACATTAACATTTCATCACACTTCAGTCAGAATGGCAATCATCAAGAATACAAATAATATTAAATATTGACAAGGATGTGCAGAAAAAGGTACACTCATATACTGTTGGTGGGACTACCGCTGTCCTTCAGGTATAAACTGAGGAGTGAGATAATTTGGTCAAATGGTGGTGCCATTCCAAGTTTTCTAAGGAATCTCCATACGGCTTTCCAGTGTGGTTGCACCAATTTGCAGTTTCACCAGAAATGTATGAGTGAATCTTTTCCCCCACATCCTCAACAATATTTATTGTTACTTGTATTCCTGATAATTGTCTTTCTGACTGGAGTCAGATGGAATCTCAGTGTAGTTATAATTTGCATTTTCTAATTCTTGGAAGTGTTGAACATCATGTAAAAGGCTGCTGCCATTGCAAGCTGAATTAGCCACCTTTGTCATGGAACATAATTTTTTACTGGAGAATAACTGACAAAACCATGGTTATTTAGATGTGTATTTGGAAAGACCTTCTTCTTCTTCTTCTTCTCCTTCTCCTTCTCCTTCTCCTTCTTCTTCTTTCCCCCCAAATGAGCAAGATAAATCTGATACTTCTAGGGCAATAATAGTGCTTTTTGCCAATGATAAAATTCAAACTTCCAAATTAAAATTAAAACCCCAAAAAAGTTCTCTGTCACTGTGAACATAACAGGTTTTCAAAATTTGAAGACATTTTCTGATGACTCAGTAATCAAATATTGACATGAAGAAGTTTGACTTTTTTATTGAGAATTTTGAATAATTCAGTGAACCAGTATTTTCCAAATGACCAAAGCCTGACGTTATAAAATCACACAGGGGTAGATGACCCAGCCAAATTACAAAATGGATCAATGGATTTTAATTTAATAGAATCTGAAAAGTTCATTGCTATTATTTCATATTCTACATTGCAACTAACCTTTAAGAAATTACAACTTGTTGGATGTTGGTAAGGTAGCAAATCAGAAGGAAGAATGTCAATTCTCTAGAAAGGTCATTAACATATACATCCCTTTCTTTGTATTTCTCTTTGCGATGTATTTTCTTCATATACTTCTACAAAAACAAGATAAATGCAGCAGATAGAATGCAGAAGAAAACATATAAAAGTTCAGTGTTTTATCAAGCTGGTTACTGAAAGATTTTAAAAATGTAAATCCAAACTTTTTATTTCTTCATATTTTTTAGTTTGGAAAATGCCGTTTTTCCATAAAAGATAGATTTTATGTTAAGATATAATGTGTTTGTTGATGTTATGAATGAATTAGTAAACATTTTTTAAATTTTCTCATCTTCATTCCTTTTATAACAAATAAATACAACCCCCACATTAAAAAAAAAGAAAAAGAAAAACTAAATAAAATCAGCACACTAGAGTGATACAGCCACATCGATGATTGTAGGAGCATGATTCACAATATCCCAGTCATGAAACCAGTGCAAGTGCCTATGGAAGAATGAATGGGTACGGAAGGATGAATGAGTACATAAAACGTGGTATATATACACAATGGAGTTTTACTCAGCCATAAAGAAGAATGAAATTATCATGTTTGCTGGTGAGTGGATGGAACTGCAGAACACTCATGCTAAGTAAAATAAGTCAGACTCAGGAGGACAAGAGGTGAATATCTCCCTCAACTAGAACAAAGCAAGGGGAAAAAAAAGAGGAACTCCAGAAAATAGAAGGGATTTCAGTAGAGTAGAGGAAGGGATTGAGGGGAAGAAGAAGGGACAGGAAAAGTCAGTAGAATTAGGTTGACCAAATTATGCTAAGTACAGATATGAATATGCCATAGTGAATTACAGCTTTATGTATATCTTTAAAGCACCAATTGCAAAAAAAAAAAAAAAAAAGAATAAATAGTGGGGAGACATGTAGTAGGAATGAACAGCAAGAAGGAGGGAAAAATTTGGAATTGAATATAAATCAAAATGAATCAATTTGTACTCTATGAGTATATTATTACATAAATTAACCCCTGCATTATTTATAATTCCCTTATAAAATATATTATTATTATTATTATTATTATTATTATTATTATATATTTTTTTATTATTATAAATTCTTTTGGTACCAGGGATTGAATCTAGGGGCATTTAACCAATGATTCACATCTCCAGCCCTTTTAAAAATATTTTATTTTGAGACAGGGTCTTGCCAAGTTGCTTAGGGCCTTCTTAAGTTGCTGAGGCTGGCTTTGAAATCACAATCCTCCTTTGAGTACTGAGCCTGGTGATCCTAATAAAAAAAATTATTAAAATAAATTTTTTGCATGCTGTTTATTGAAGAACATTTTCAGAAACTAACCATCAAGGGATTGATGGAAGCCTCCTTCAACAGAGGAAGAATCTGAACTCTAATGAAGTCACAAAAAATCCTTCATATTAACAGACAGTACTGGAACAAACATGGACCTTCAAAGTTGAGACAGAATATTACAAAGAGGCCAAGACTTAATACCCAGTATCACCAGATAATTTTTGCCTTCACCAGAAGAGAGCAGATATATTAGAGGAAGTAATTCCCAAGATATAAGGACACTTTCTAAAAGTAGGTCAAACTTTGAGCTTTTTAAATAAAATTCTCTTGCAGGTAGGGGAAATACTATTTTTGTTTTTACAGGAGAATATAGAGAACAGACAACAGCATCAACTAGAATAACAAATGTGACTAATTTAATGCCAGGGAACATTCTTTGGTAAACAGAAAACGTCAAAAATTTCTTCTATATTTGTGTATCTTTTTGTTTGAAATGTGATTTTACCACTACTTCTATCAAGAGGAAGTCTCTGATTCTCAAACCTGTAGTTGGTCATAAAACATTCTTTGCTCAGCAAGATGCTTGGAACATGATTTAAAATGCTGATAAGAGATAATTTGGAGAGAGAGCATGAATAACTACATGGAGTGAGAAGCCTAGTTTTCTCACTCTCCATTCACCCCAGCTAAAGTCAAAGACATGTGCTTACAGCCATGTTGGACAATCTGCTCTCATGAATCTGCATACAACCCACAACACTGAAGAAAAAATAAATCATGGTTGCATAAAGTCAATAAGTTTTGAAGTAGTTTTTATACATTTAATTAATGAACACAGCTATTAAGAATAGATATGTGTATATTAACAATTATTTCTTTTCTCTACTTTCAAGTAATATCATGTTTTCTATAGTGTAGATTTACAGAATATATGTGGATCACATCGACCAGGGGTGAAAAGTGGCTAAGAAGAAAAGATTCAAGGGTAAAAAAATTATAATTTAGAGAAAAAATTAAAAGATATACTTATTGTATAGTTTGCAAAATCAAATAATTTGTTGGTAGAATGGTTAATATTTAAAACTAGTAGTAAGTTCCTTCATTATTTTCTATGTGGATAAACTATAGAAGAAATCTACATTATATTTTATGTACAATTTTAGTACCTACTATTAATCATTTTTCATAGGTAAAAATAAATGCACATTAGTATAGATGTAAATAACAGCTATTTTTGGAATGTAACACATGGAATAATTTAAGTAATGTATTTATTATAATAAAGACACAGCAGAGCAAATCAGCAGGATACTTTTTGTGGTTTTTTTTTTCATTTTCACATTTAATATTTTAAAATTCATCATTATTATGTACTTTCTTGCATGTTCACCAAGGTATATGACTTAATGGTAGTAAAATATCTTAAAAATAATAACTATAGAATGCATATATAGTAAAAATAGATTTTTGTGTTTAACTTTATGTCAAAATGATTGCCACAACAAAATATTAATACAGGCTAAGTTAGGTTATACTAAAAAAATCACAGATCTTCTTACTTCATTACTTGGGCTCTTTCCCCATGCATCGTAAATACAGATATAATGTCCCTCTGATATTTTAACAAAAATAGCCTCTATTTCATTGTTATTATGGAAACTAAATACAGGCTACCATGATATCTGAGAAAAATTTCATTTTTGTTTTATTAAGGTATGTTGAGAAGCAACTGATGACCAAATAGTAATTTTAATTATTCAATGAAATGGACTTAAATGTTTTCAATTATTTTCATTACAGAATTTTCTATAGATCATAAAACACAGAAAGAAATTTAGTTTAAAACTTTTCTGACTATTGTTTTCTACTCTAACAAGGATGTCCATAATTACCACATTTTTTCCCTATGCTTCCATATTTTCTATGATTCAGTCTGCTGTATCATCACAGGGGGCAATTTTTTTACAGAATATTATAAATAGAATTTCATTTTAATTTGATGTCAGTGTATAGGATTTATACTTAAAACCTATTTTCACTAAATATTTCAAGCATGATTTTTTCATAAAATATTTGTACATATAAAAGTATACCAAATTCAACCATCAAATACTTAGCATGGCTACAATATAAAATATATTTAACAAAAATTTTTTAGCAAAAGCTAAAAATTAATTTAGTATTTTGTTATGGTGAGATTGCAATATATTACTGAGTTGATCAGTTGATTAGGAAATTTTATTCACCAGCTGGTGGTCTGGATCCACCAACTGCTGGGCCAAGGAGCAGGTGTAGACCCTTTGACCCCCTCCTGGGATTTGAGTATATATTTTATAGTCCAAAACCATATTAATCATAAGTGGCTGTTGCTATCATTCAAAACCATAAACAAATGTCATGAGATGTAAAATCATAAACAGAAGAGGAAGTGGGTCAAAACAACCCTACCTGAGTACAAGTTAAAGGATGGTTACTAATGTCTAGATAGTTAATCTCTAACAAGGTATACTGTTCAAGAAAAATGGGAACTAAAAAATAGAACAATTTTTCATTGTATAAGAATTGCCATTTTTTGTTGCCAAACATGCTATGCTACGTAACTCTTGATGGGTACAGAGGCAGAATGTTCCCATGGGAGAAGCATTTCTTACATGATATGGAATCTCAGTGTAAGATGGAGTCTGTTTAGTCACTGCCCATAAAACCTGGCTCATAACAATTTGCCAAAATATTTTAAATTCTATGTCAAGATACTGAAAACACAGATTTAATGATTGTTAGTTTATATTGTATCAATCATTGTCATGTTTACCTAAATATCTATCCACTCAAAAATTATATAGAGAATACATAATACATTATATTCGATAAACTTTTAAAATTCCCTTTAAAAAAATCAATATTTTTTTATGGCTGCATAATATACCATGTTTTCTTTATCCATAAATCCACTGAAGGGAATCTTGATTGATATCATAATTTTGCTATTGTGTATAGATCAGTGGATGAATGGATAAAAAAATGTTGTATGTATTCTTTATAAATTACCCATCCTGTGAAATTCAGATATAGCAAAAGATTGGGTTAGCATTGGATTTCCTTATGATCCAAAAGATTGGATAATAGCATTAATTTCTTTTGGTGTTTCTGAATATTGTTTAATTGCATTTGTTTGTATACAGTATCTTATTTTGCTTTGTTCATATACATTTTACTATTCAGACATTTAATGCTAATTTATTCAAAATTTCTAATTTTTTCTTGGTGGCTTGTTCTTTTTGTGTCTTAAAAATCTCTTCCCTTCCCTAATTTAAACTATTATTAGGTGTTTTTCTACACATTTAGTATTCATTTAATATTTTTCCTATACTTTGAAAAACAAAACAAGTTCCAACTTGTTGCATATATTTCAAACTAAGAAACCATAATTTTTTAAATGATTTACCAATTGTCTCAGAATTATTTACTATTTGTAGTTATTTGAAACATTAGTTAGACAATTTTAAATATAAAATTATAAGTGTGGGACTGCTTCTAATTTTCTATTATTTCTATTTTACTAGTCATCTGCTTGATTATTGTAAATTCTCAGTAAGTCTCAATACATGGTTACTTATTTTATGTCCTCATATAACTGAGAAATTATTACCTCATCAGTTAATACCCCACTCCTTTTTATAATTCAAATAAATTATATTTACCCCTTACTATAGAAAAATGCATCAAACCCTTTTTTATTTATTAGTGCATTTTAGTTATATATAATATTGTTTTTCATTTTGACATCATCATACAAGCATGGAATATAATTTGCTCTATTTCAATTGCCATTTACGGAGAATTTGAGAGAAGAAAACAAATACAAGCAGAGGCAGTAAACAGTCATAGTTAAATATAGAAGCATACAAGTTGTTTTTCAATAACCTTTTCAAGAAAATATCATAAATATAGCCTTATGTCATGTTATTTAAAATCAAACCAAGGTTTTAGAGAGAAACACTAAGTTATAGCTTATATTTGACACATATGTTACACAGAATTTGTATATGTGCACAACTTTTTCTTTAATCAATTGCTGACCCTAAGACACCAACTAGATTGACTAATGTAGCAAATAAGATGAAAGCTCTCCTTTGAAATGACTTACGTTAATTCAACAAGAAATATATTGTGAGAATATGATCCCACCAATCATGATGTTTATGATATATATAATTATGAGATATTTCATCTGTGTGTATATGAAAGAGGGGAGCCAGAGACATTCCCAGGATTTGGAAGTGACATTTAATTTAATTCAAGATCTAACACCTGTTGAGAAATTAAATTTCAATATCTTTGGACTATCACTTTAAAAGTAGGTAATGAGGGAGGTGTTGTGGTGCATGCCTGTAATCCCAGCAAATGGAGGCTGAGGCAAGAGGATCCCACTTTCATGTTGATCCTTAGCAATTAGTGAGACCTTCTGCCCAGTAGTACCTGTGATATTTCTCAGTTAAAAAAGGATAGAAATTTTTGATTTTTGTTCTATACATTTCTGTACCTTAAATATAAATAGAATAATATAATTTAGAAGAATTTCATTTTTAAAAATATTTCAATTCTCATAAATCATAAACACAATTTAATTTTTTAATATATATAAAATCATTTAAAGATATATGCCATCAAAGTGGATTTGTTTTTATTTTTTACCTTCACAATCAACTAAAGGGAAATCTCAATGAAGTCTCAGAGCTGTGGCTGAAGCAGGAGGCTATGCTGAAGAGGAATGAGTGGCTCTGAGCAAATTTTTTATCTTCTTGGAGCAGAAATTACTAGTGTGATGTTACTTCTTGTGGAAGCTGACAACATGGAAACTTATGTTAGACCATATTGACCCAGCTGTGCTTGTGGGTAAGCTGTCAGAAGTACATTTTATGATTCTGCCTTGCAGATGAAAAAAGGTCCAAAGTAGACTCTTTCTGGGTGTTGTAGTCTGAGAGAGTGTTGTTATTCTTCAGCTGTTTGAAAATAATCTTACTCTGCTTGTAAGAGGGGGATGCTCTCCTTGACTTGGATTTGGCTTCAAAGTTTTGTATGGTTTCTATGGACCTGACCTCAAGGGTGATGGTGGTCCCATCAGGCTCTTCACAGACATCTGTATTTCTGCATCTACTACTTGGTTACTACTTGAAAAGAGAAAGCTCAGATAAGATTGTGTGGCAGAAAATTTGGACTACCAAATAAACAAAGCATTTTCTATATTTTAGAGCTTTATCTATATATGAACATACATAATGTATATATTTGTGTTTATTCAAAACTTATATACATACACTCATATATTTATATCTAATATATTTTTATATATTCACATGTAAAACGTACATATTATATGTAACATACATGTGAAATCATAAGATGAATCGATATATCCGTAACAACACTTTAATTTTTAAAAGGCCAGGGTAAGAAAGGAATACATAACAAATATTAAATAATTTAATAGATAAATACACTATAGTCTATATACATAATGGCAAACTATAAAGCTGAAAGATGGACAAATTAAAAAAAAAAAACAGAGATGCAAGCATGCAAAAGATTTCAAGCACAATTGTAGGGTGATTATATCTGCAAGAAGCTAGAATACTGGCAAGGTGCCAATTGTGAAGGAGTCATTAGTTCATTTTTTAATTTGTTCTTGTCATGACAATATGACACATTATACATACATGGAGTATACATTCCCACTCTTCTAGTTGTACATGATATGGAGTTACATTGGTAGTGTACTCATATATGGATATAGGAAAGTAATATGCAATTCATTCTACTATCTTTCTACTGAGTTAAAAAAATAGCAAATAATTTTTATTTGTTTATCTAATTTTTAAATCATTTTTATTGGTTCTTCTTAGTTATACATAACATCAAAACATTAAGATTTATTTTGACATAATTATATATTCATGAAATATACTTTATTCTAATTCAGTCCCCAGCACTTCCCCTTTCTCTTCCCTCTCCCCTCACTTGTTCTCTTTTTTCACTGTTCTAACTGCTATTTACTTCTAGTTTTGTTTTTTTTTTTTAATTAATTTCTCATGGATGTGCATTATGGTGAGTTTCACTCTGGGGTATTCATACACGTACACAGGAAAGTTTAGATCAGATTCATTCCACTGTCCATGTGTTTAAGAAGCTGGTGAATGAATCCAGGCCCAACAGCCTTCTAGGCAAGCGCTCTACTACTGAGGTACATGTTGAACCCAACAATAGTTATTTGGAATTGAGGGAAATGGAATAAAGGGAATTCTAAAAGAGAGAACAAGAGTGGAAATGTTGTGCACAATAATTTGTGTGATGTTTTCACTGGGAATTTTTGATGTCATATTGGAAATATACTCACAACTTCTTTACTTTTTTCTTTTTCTTTCCTATTTTGTGTGTGTGTGTGTTTTCTTGGAATTGAACCTAGATCCTTGCACCTTCTAATCATGTGCTCTATAACTGAGGTCCAATCCTAGCTCCATTTTTTATTTTTAGACAGGATCTTACTAAATTTCCTAGGCTAGCCTCAAAGTCATGAACCTCATGCCTTACCTAAACAACTGCCTTAGTTTTCCAAATAGCCAGGATTACATGTGTGCACCATTTGTCCAGCTTTTAATTTTTAAAGTAATTTATATGAATATTGAACAGTGAAGCATAGCTGCTAAGTTATTCACAGATATTCTAGAAAGAACATTGCACTCATTCAGTCTATAAACATGTCTTGTATGTATTAGCACTAAAATTTAAGTTGAATTGTAAATTTAAGAATTTAAATTTTGAATATCATAGAGAAAACCAAGATGACAACAAATTAAAATGCAAATTTTACTATAATATTAGTAATTCTAAATGTACTCAACCATCACTTAGAAGATAATAGTAATGTGGATATTTTAGCAACTTTTTATGCAGAGAAACTTAGCAAATAGTAGATATTGACACTATATAGGAACTTTGAGATTGTTCACCTAATTGTTTACTATTTCCATAACATATGGTGGTTATAGAAATGTCCAGCTAACTGACTTGAAATTTTAAGGTTTCCTCTGGCTCACATGTGATAATAAGCAATTGTATAAATTAGCAATGAGTGCATGAACTTTACCTTTAAAGAATAGTACTAATCAGTAAAAAACTGAACATTTTGTATGTTTTGTTTTATTTACAACTAACATAATAATGAATTAGTTTATTTTAATCATCTATCTGAAGTATAGATACTAAATTGAAAAACATTTTGAAGAAAATCATACATAATAATAACAAGATAGTGGGTAGAATGATTTCAATTATTTGAGTGGTGATTTTCAAGGAACAATCTTCCTATTTTAAAAGATTACAAGTAGATTAGATTATTTTTATAGTAACCTTTAATAGCTATTTATTTTAAAAAACATTGCAAATACACACTATTTTTTTATTAATTTATACCTGTTTTAGTTCCTCTGTACTGCATTTATTTGTGTAGTAAAGGCATTTATTATTAAACCTTACATAAATACATTTTCTAGTTTTAAAATATTGTGGCATTTTTAATTTTCTAATTTTCCATTACAATATAGTGACATAATTCATTTAACATCGTTTTTTCTGTCCTTGATTCAGTATTGATCATTTAATAATATACAGAGAGAAAACAATAATTCATTTTGAGAACATCTATTCAAAAATTGATACATCTTTAATTCCTGTGTGTGTATGTGTATATATATATATATATATATCATATGTAACAAATTAACATATTATAAACATATATATATATATATATATATATATATATATATATATATATATATATCTCCAATATAGTGATATTTTCATGTAGTAATATATAGGCTATGCTAAGATAATAAATATTTGTTCCAGGAGGTAATTTGTATGTTTTCATTCTTTTAAAAAATTCCTTTTACTCTATGAACAGTGTGATTCTGCAATCTGTACAATTAGAAAAATGAGAAACTATACCCCAATGATTCAAGTATATGAATTGCCAAGATCATTGTAATGTCATGTGTAACTAATAAAAAAAATAAAATTAAAAAAAAAAGAAACATCCCTGGAACATAGAAGAAAAAAATTCCTTTTAAATAATATTATAAGCACAATACTTCTGTAACTTCTATATCAAAGAAGATTCTGAAATAATATCAACATGTTATTTTTGAACAAATAGCTATCCTATTGTTGAGGGTGAGGTACAGAATAGCATGCTTGACAACTCTGAATAAAGAAGGCAGAGTTCAAACATTGATATAGATAGAATAAAAAGGAATAAAATATCACTAGCCTTCAGGTTTAATATTTGTATTAGTAGGGAGTCTCCACGGAAAACCAATATGTATATATATATATATATATATATATATATATATGAGAGAGTGTGTGTCAATCATGAATGTATATATGTGTATATATGTATAAATGTATATATAGGTTATGAGTATATATTTGTATTATGATGTGCAAATCTGTACATAGATACATGTTTAAATATACAGAAAGAAAAGGAAGAAGAGAAAATTATCATGAAAGTTGGTTTATATAATTATGGAAATGTCCCATCCTCTATTCTCTCTCTAAGCTGGAGAACCAAGGGCTCTGTTGGTGTAATTTGATCTGTGTCTGAAATACTAAGAAGAAAGCTTCAGAACAATGAACCACAATGCCTGAAGGCAGAGAAGATTAAAGTCTCAGATCCACTAGAGATAATTTTTCTGTACTTTATGTTTTTGTTCTATTGAAACTTTAAATGAATTATATGATAATTCCCCACAATCATAATAGCAGACAATCTTTATTCAGTCTATTATTTACTCAGTGTACTAATTTGTCATATAATCTCTTTGATAAACTTTAAAGATACACCAAGAAATGATGTTTACCAGCTACCTGGACATCCTTTACTCAGTCAATTTGATACATAAAATTAACCATCACAAACCCAACCTCTGTAGCTAGGCACTCCCATACTTAGTATCCAAATAACAACAATACCAAGATCATAATTACTCCTTACTGAACACAAGTATCATACATTCTGCTAAAAGAGAACACATTCTTTTTCCCAGAACAAAAGGAAATATTCTTTTTTGATGTTTATTTTTCTCATGATATTACATAAGTTAAGCATGATTACATAATATTAGAATACTTAAGTACTGAAATAAAGTCAATATTTCTTGTGTCACACAGGGGAAATATAGGAAAAATGACATTTATCTATAGTATATATGAAAATTTTATAGTAAATATTATATATAAATATACATATATGTGTGAAATACATTCTTAATAATATAAGAAGGGAATGTGTATGACAGTTCTAGCCCTCATTTCAGTAACTGGTAACCTATTCATACCTTGTATTTATAACTATCTTCTATTGTACATTATGCAATGCCTTCAGCATGCACCTTAGCTAGTTTTTGTTCTTTACCAGAAAGTTTGAGAAATACTTGCGCATTAGAAGAGGTCTTTTCAGTAACTTATTTTCCAAATTAGTTTGTCATCAGATTTCTTATATTCATTTCACATCCCTGACTTTCTTGCCTAATCATTTGCCACAGTGCATACATAAATCAATATAAAATCCCACATTTGGTTATTTTTTATTCCCAAAAACCTGTGTAGCCGACATTTAATCACTGAAATTTTCTGTGCTAGATAATTTCTCTTTTCCATTGTCCTTCAGAGATAGGAACCTGATGACTTCCTGAATCATGTACCTTCTGAATCTTCCTTCCTTTGTGAATTAATTAAAGGCAACTTGTCATGAAACCAAAAGTCCAAGTTGAGCTGGAGAGGGTAATGTAGCAGAAATAGCAATAATGAGCATATCTCCCATATTAATTGTATAGTAGTACCTTCCAGATCTATTTGAGCCCTACTAATTGTACTCATTTGATGATGGAGGTCGAAGTTGGTGATGATATTGTGGACCAAACTCTATGACCTATGGGTAAGATAGGTCAGTTTATTATGGACAGTTCAGGTCACCTGGTGATTTTCTTGACCATGATTAAGTGCTCAGTTTCTCCTACAGCCAAAAAGCAGGCCAAAATCTCTCCCTAGGAAAGGAGAGCAGTTATTTATGAGAATAACAAAGCTTTGCAATTCATGAATAAAGAACCTACATAAAACTACAAAAGGCATCCCTATCTTCCAGTGACAGTAAGCATCATTGCATCTATTGTATTGTATGGCATAAGCTGCAGAGCAGCTTTTACAACAGTCTGGGCCAGTTTTGGAACCTCTGCTGTTATGGGTTCACTCAGAACGTGGACTGAAGTAACACACACAAATGAGAAATACGTTGTCTCCAAAACACAAATTGCCCCCCTAGGCCAGGTGCCTTTTTCTTGGTTGGAGGAGAAGGGAGAAGCCATTAATATACCAACTTATTCTTCACCTAAAAAGGGATATTTCAAAATGCCTTTCAAATACCTAGACCTCTAAATCTCACTGAAGTGGAAAACCATTGAGGGTTCACTGATGCGGAATATCACCCTCTCACATGCAAATGTCTTACTAGTAAATCTAGAGCAGTTGCTATTTCTCATCATCAAGGTCTCTTCAGTTTAGTACAACCAACATTAGGCACCAATGTAATATTTTGTGGAATATAACAATCATCAACCGGAATATCACTACAAAATTAAGTATGACATAAGGCTGGGGAGTTGATATGACCCTGAGGTAGGACAGTGGAAATACATTTTTGAATTTACCAGCTAAATCCAAGCTAGCTTCTAGTGGGCTTTATTAAAAGAAAATTGAGCAAAAATGAATCTTTCACATTAATAGTTTAGTACCAGTTAAAAGGGAGTGTGATAATTTACTCAAAAAATGAAGTCATATTTTTAACTGAAGCTAAAATTGGAGTCACTACTTGATTTAGTTTAAGATAATCTATTCCAGTATCTGATATCTTTTTGTATTCTGCAGAGACTACACAGAAGACAAGTTTAGTGGGAATATAGATGAACTCACTACCCCAGCATCTTTCAAGTTAATGATAAAGGAATTAATCTTTGTTTTCCTTATTTATCTGTGATATTTCTGAAGTAGAAGCAGTTCTTTTTTCTCTTCTTTTTTTTTTTTTTTTGTTTGTTTTTGGGGGAAGGAGATCAGAGATTGAACCCATGGGTTGATTGACTACTGAGCCACATCCCAAGCCCATTTGTTTGTTTAATTATTTATTTACTTATCTGTCTATCTATCTATCTATTTATTTTGAGGCAAGTTCTCACTAATTGCTTAATGGCCTGGCTAAATTACTGAGGCCAGTCTCAAACTTGTGATCCTCCTGCCTCAGGATCCTCCTGCCTCAGCATCCCAAGCCTCTGAGATTATAGGTGTATGCCACTATAACCAGGAAGCAGAGGCAGTTCAAATGGCATTCACTTGGACTTTGCAATCATATTAGCCCTCACACTACAGGTCAGGAAACAAACATGAGCATTCTGCAAACTGTTAACTTTTTTCACTTGTGCATTTTGAGACTGAGAAAATTACTATAGGATAAGTTTCTAAACTCTTGGTACCCACTTGGATAAAAACTTGAGCTAAACCCCAGTGATTACTGATCCCTGTAAATTTGATCTTCAATTAGTTGACCACAGTGATGACTTGGATTTCATGGAGTCAATGTCTGCTTAAAGAATAGAGCTAATTAGTGTCCCAATGATCCCACCATTTCCTTTACCCTAATGCATAGTTCTTTTTAATAGAGCTGGTAGAAAATTAACAGTATAGATTTGGGCATTTTACTATGGAGCTTTCATGAGGCACTCATTTTTCCCTTTATTCAGGTGGTTCTTTGTCTGTAAATTGCATCAGGCCTGGGAACTGATTGAGAGACACTAACTCTTTTTTTTTATGATTAGAGTTAGACTTTTGTTCATTTGGCCTGGCACTTTTCTGCTTATAAAAATGAAACCAGAATGTATTAGACTTCATCCATTTTTTCTTCTAGGAACACCATGACAAACCATAGGACTGTGTGAGTCAGTCTACTCTGATTGGTAGTTTCATTCTGCAATCTATTATAGTAATTATGCTTTCTTAATCCAGTTGCTGTTGCTGTAACAAGAACCTGGATAACAAAAGTTTATTTAAAAACTGAAAGTTTACTTGTCTCCCAGTTTTGGATTCCAGAAAGCACAAGAACATGCTGATGCTATCTTCTGGAGATTCTGTGAGAAAATAAATGTGCCAGGTTGGGCCTCCTCCATCTGCTTATAAAACCCCACCCTCATGACCTCATCTAATCCTAATTTCTTCACAAAACCCTCATCTCCAAATATCATTGATATGTGAAATTGAGAATTAAATGGAACTCATGAAATTTGGAGGAGACATAAAAACGACAGCATTTTCACCACAGCCCCAATTTCATGTTTTTAACACATGGAAAATACATGTTTTCTAGCTCCGTGTCTGTAAAGTCTTAATTAATTTCAGTGTCAAATAAAAAATCCAAAATTCAGATTATTTTGTGAATCAGGCACATAAGGCATAAATCATCCTGGGGTAAATTCACTCCAGCTATGAGCTATAAAATTATTATTATAATTATTATTATAAAATATATAAATTATTATTATAAAATTATTATTATAAAATATATAAATTATTATAAAATAACAACTTCAATGTTAGGACAGACATAGAACTGACACACATTGCAAAAGGTAGAAATTAGCAAAGTAGTTCCAAATTCAATAATGGAAGCAACAGTAAGTCAAGATCTTACATTATTCAGGCTTGCAGAAATAACAACATAGGGACTCTGCCAAGTTTGATAGCTTGTGTCTTCTAGAGCAATGAGTTGATTTATACATAAGGTCACTTGACTAGCAGTTGGATAGCTACACGAGAATGCAGGATAAAGAGACTCAGGGTGGTCCAGGGCAGTGATTCAATGGAGAATGTCCTTACTCATCCTCCAAAATCATGTTGTCTGCTAGATCACTGGGACTGTGCTGAAAGTGGTAGCCTTGAAGCTACCCTTAAGATTCTCAGTATCTTGATGATTGCATTTATTCATACTAATCTCACTAGCAAGAAATTTCTAGTTTATATCCTTGGTTTATTCTCCTAGAATCTTTTATTTTCTACCACATAGACAAGCTTAGAATTTTTCAAATGCCTCTGTTTATTTTTAATTACTTTTCTGGTTTAAATCTTCTTTTTGCTTTTTCATTTTATTTTAAACAGTTAAAAGTAGCCACATAAAAGCCTGAATAGTTTGCTGCTTAGTAATTTCTTTTGCCAAATGCCTCAGTTTATTGCCCCTAAATCTGCAGTCCTTAATGTGCTAAGCCATGTGCACAATGCAGTCAAGTTCTTTTCTGTTTTATAAAAAAGATGGCCTTAACTACATTTTCCAAAGTCTTATTGCTAGGTTCCATTTGAAACCATATGAAAATGACCTTCACCATTCACATTTTTGTCAACATTCTGGTGATGATCACTTAGATATTCTCTAAGAAGTTTCAGATTTTCCCCATTCACTTCTTTCACAAAGCACTTGCCAGAATCTCCCTTAATGCTCCAATTATGGCAATATAAACGTTTTTCAGTATTCACTTCTAACCTCTATAAACACTTCCACATTTTCAGCTACTTTAAGAGAAATAGCCCCACTTCTGGATACCAAATTTCTGTTAATTCTTTGCCATGATATTACTAAGTACCAGAAAGTGGGTAATTTGTAGGACTAGGAGTTCATTTGGCTCATAGTTCTGCAGCCTGGAAATTCCAAGAACATGGTGCCAGCATCTACTTAGCATCTTGTAAAGGCTTTTTGAAGTACCATAATATGCCAGATGGTACCACCTGGCAAGAAAAATAAAGTGTGCTAGCTTGGGTCTCTCTTCTTCTTCCTACAAAGCCACTAATATCATCATTGGACACCCCACCCTCATGAACTTACATTAGACTTATGTAATGGCTAATTTGGGGTATCAACTGGATTGAGATTTGCCTAGAATATTGGCAAAGCATACTTCTGAGAGTATCTGTGAGGATATTTCTAGATAACATTGGAATGTGGGTGAGCTGAGAGAGGAAGACATGCCCTCAATGTAGGTGTCACCATCAAAGAGTCTGGGGGCTCATATGGAATGAAAAGGCAGAATAAAAGGAAAACTCATACAAATTTAACAACACTTGAGTAATTATGAAATATCAGACTCCAAATTCTTCAGCCTTTGAGTGCAAACTTATACCAGTGGATCTCCAGACATAATTCAGGTCTTCTGCCTCAGATTGGTGCTGCATTATTAGTCTCTCTCTCTCTCTCTCTCTCTCTCTCTCTCTCTCTCTCTCTCTCTCTCATTTTGAGGTTTGTGAATTAATTGAATTTATTTGCTACCAAATTTCTCACCTTCTCAGACTGCAGGCAACCATTGTGGGACTGTTCAGCATGTGATCATGTGAGTCAACTGAAGAAATCTTTATTTCTTATTGGTTCTGTTTCTATGGGAAACCCTAAAATATCTCATACTTCCCAGACTCTCAAAATACCACTAACATGAATTGGGGAGTTAAGGTCTGAACACACACAATTTGGAGGAAGACATTCACAAATACCATATGCTTACAATGTCTTTGAAAAATGAGTGTGGTCACTGGTCCCCTCCCACCATAGCATCTTTTAACTCTCCTTGTTTTTAAGCTTTCCAATTAAGTGCCTAATGCTTCTCTGTATGTTCTGACCAAAAGATCAGTGATTTTTGAACTTGATAAAGATGGTTGGGAAATGCTTATGAATTTTTTATATCTCAAAATACTGGTTAAATGTATGTCATGAGTAACTTCCCATTGTAGATGGACATTTCTCGAATGATGAAAACAATCTCAGTGTCCAATTTCCGTATTCCTTTGAATCCTTCTTCTCCACAAGAAACTGAGATTAGCCATTTCAAGTTATAAAAGGGGAAGTCATTCATTCTTCTATATCTAAGGTGCCAACTCAACTATTTGATCACTTTATACCTGTTGGTTTTGCAACACTAGATGCATATTATCTGCTTAATAAAACCATCCTAGCTCAACATTGTGTTCCTTCCCTTACTATATTAAATCTTTAATAGACATTTCCAAATATGGTCTCCAGTTTTCTACTTGTATATATTTGAAAATTCAAGTAATTATTTTGGAACATAGCACTCCTCCTCATGAGTCATATTTTTGATTAATTAATTTATTCATTTTTTTACAATGCTGGGGATCAAACCCAAGACATCATGCATGGTAGGTAAGAAATCTGTAACAATCTTCTAACTCAATTTTGTGACCAGGAAAGACTTGGGTCTCCTTGCAGTTTTGGGTGGGGTGGCGGGGGGGAGATGGATGGGCAGTGAAGAAAGTCTGTCTTGGAAGATAGTTGCCTGTGGGAAGGCCATTCCCTTGCTTTTCACAATGCAGGGTGAATCCTTTCAAATATAGGTAAAGGAGGATACATCTGTGGATGAGGAGGAGATCATTACTAGGTTTGTATAGACCACCTTTCATGAGAGTGGAGAGTCCAGTTCCATTAAGGATGGGAAGGCTGCTTCTACTGGTTATCAGGTGATTGCTTCCAATGGGGGGAAAATAATCATCAGCTTTTTGAAGCTAAAAATCTATAGCTTTATCACTTTCTTCTGACATGTATCTATTCCATTTAACAGGATTCAGTTCTTTCCTACTCAGTGCACTTACTTTAACAGGAGAAATCCAGGAAGGTCAAAAAACTGATGAGCCTTTTTATTCAGCCAATTGCTGGATGAGTTTCTGCATTTGATGTTCAGCAATTTTAGTTCTGTTAGTACATGAGATCAGGCTATCCTTCAGAGCACACCTAGACATTACTGGGTCCTTTATACAGCCCTATAACTGACCATGTCCTTTTCTTTCATTAATTTTTCTAATAATATTAGAAGCAGCCAGCCAGTGACAAGTATGAATCTGAGCTTTCCAAAAATGTTCAAAATTTATCTAGAGAATCATTTCACTTTTTGCTTCAAATAAGTGGTTGATTAGGATTATTTATAGAAGTCATTTGCATATTTACATTGCCAGAGCATTACATGAACTATCAGTGCTCTTTTGAATACTGGAAAAGTTAATTGCAATCTTTATATTGAGTCAGATTAGAAAACCAATTTCAGAAAATCCATTGACAAGTTAAAAAACTCATTCTTAAAATTCTCTTCTTCTATCATCTCTCTTGGTAACAAAATCTTTATCATTCAAAGTCCTCCAGTAGAATATAATCATTATATGAAATATAAATATCATAAATATATTACATATGCATTATATATATTTGTATATACATATCATGCAATTATGATGACTGAGAATTGAAGTTTGTCATTTTTAAGCTGGAGAGCCATCAAAACTAGTTGTATATAACTCAGATGGATTCTGAAAACCTTTAAATCCAATGGTGTAATTCTCATTCTGAGTCTGAACATCTGACACTAGGGATGAACAGAATGGGGTGTTGATGGTACAAGTGACAAAGTGTGGCCCTGGGTATTAGAAACTGTGAGCTCTAAGGGCAAGAGAAGATGGATGACTCAGTTCAATTAAGCTAGCTTTCCCTTTGCAACATTGTTCTTTTCAGACCACAAATGCAGAAGATTTTTCTTAGTTCCATTGTTTAAGTCAGATATTTATTATTCAGTCTACCAATTCAAATGCCAATGCCTTCTAAAAACACCCCTCATGATATACCCATGAACAAAATTTTTGCAGCTTTCTGAGCATCCCTTAACCCAAACAATTTGACACATAAAATGAATCATCACTATAGTCATTAGTGAATGTTCAGGTCCATAATTCTGGTTCAATTTGAAATTAATAGACATATGCACTTCCATGAGGATTAAAGGAAAATATTCAGTAAAGATGTGATCAAATGTTGTGACCAGCAAACTGTGTGAAATTTTCCCTTGATAATGTTATAGCACCAGAAATATATAAAAAAATTCAATATTTATGAACCATCAGAGAAATACACTTTGAATCCACAGTAAAATATCACCTTAGTCTGATTACATTCTGTGTCAACCTGTGAAAACAACCTTGGATTGCTCACATTTTATTTTCTTCCCTTGAGAAGTTTAGGTCTATATTTGGATGTGTTAGGTGACTATACATGAAAGTTAATTTAATTACTTGCCATGTGTTAGACATTAATTCCCAAACGCCTTAATTTTAATGTATTAAGCATAAGTATTTCCTTATTATAATCCTATCCCTAAGATTTTTAAGTTGTTTCAATTCTAGTACTACTAGTACAAATATTGTGCTATTGTTACTTCTTCTGTTTTTTCAGTGACATAAAATTAAGCAAGAATATATCCACATATGTTAACCTAATTTGGATAAATCTCAGATTTTCTACATTTTAACTGCACTTCTTCCATGGCCTACATTGCAAGTGGTATATATATGACAGTTGATGTGAGAACCAAAAAACATCAATGACATTGCTGGTAATATATTCTTCTGAGTTTCAGTAAAGTGAAGGATGTATCTTGAGAAAAATATCTTCAGTCATCCCTGTATTAAGCAATCTACCACTCCATCAATCAGAAGATGGCATTGTATCATAGAAATATAGTCTAAGAAACTATAATATATGACCTTATATCCATTTTAAGCATACATATTTTTAAGTGTGAATTTCATTACCATGCGTCTTTGGAAAGCAGACAAATAAGTGTGCTTCCCTTTGCAAAATGAAGAAAAACAAATGTTACTGTGAGGAATAAGTGCTTCAAATATTATATCATAAATATGTTACTTGAATGCTCATATAATAGGTTTTAATGAAGTGAATATTTCACTTAGGATGATCTCAACCTATTATGCTTTTAAGTGTTTTAAGACATATTAGCAATGATGCAAACATTTTGTCACATTAGAAGTCATTAAAATTCACACAACAGATTAAAAAGCAAAACATACATTGCTTTCTTTAAATGTATACTTTATATATATGGATTCATATATATAAAACATTACATACATGACACTAGTGAAATAGAAATGTATATGTGTGTGTGTTTGTGTGTATGTGTGTGTGTGTTTGTGTGTATGTGTGTGTGTGTTTGTGTGTCACAAAAATATCAATTCATATAGCCAGGCACAGTCGTGCATGCCTGCAATCCCAGTGGCTTGAAAGGCTGAGGCAGGAAGCCAGTGTCAACAATTTATAAAGGCCCTAAGTTACTTAGTGAGACTCTGTATCAAAATAAAATTTTTAAAAAAGGGGGACTGGGGATGTGGTTCAATAATTCAATTCCCTTTACAAAAGAAAAAAGAAAAAAATAATTATATAATAAAAGATTTAAACATATGAACAAGAACATGTTTGACAAAATATCTTCAAAAAATTATTTTGGCAGTAATGTCATTTATTTATAAATGAAAATAAACCCAATATAAATCTATGTATCAGCTTCATGCACATATAATGAAATCTCACACACTGATTTATATTAGGATAGCATAACTCATTTTATAATTTCCTGTAGCTGACAAATATCAATATCACTCCTGTGACTTTTCAGATAAGACTGAGTATTAGATAGCTTATAATATAACGAAAGAAGCAAAACAAAATAACATGCACATAATTATAATGGTGGTATTACTTATGCATTTCCTGTAATGATATTTTAATAGTTTTTAAAAATGAACTGCATCATCAGCAAAATCTTCATGTTAGAAAAATCTGACATTGATGCAATTTAAAATGGTAAAAATATTCATTGTTCTTGATCACTATCCGGTATTAATGTATCAACATCAACTGTTGCCTCCCAGATCAGGTCCATAACAATGGTCAAATGGTGATGGTGGTGTTAGAGGCAATATCTCCCTTATTTACACCAATAAAATCAGAGTTTTTAAGTCCGGTGCAGAACACACCTGTAATCCCAGTAAATCAGGAGGCAGAGGCAAAAAAATTCCAAGTTTGAGGCTAGCCACTACAATTTTGGGAGATGCTGTTTCAAAATCAAAGTGACTGAGAATGTAGCTTAGTGGTAGGAAACCCTTGGGTCAATTCTCAGTATCTCATATGCACATGCATAGAAATCAAGGTTGTTAATGTTATTTATTAAATGTAATTTAGTAAATAATCAATAAAAACATAAAAAAATATATGTATTAATGTTGTAAAATACAATGTTTGAACATATGGATACATTGTGTAAATCAGGATAAATATATCTATATCCTCAATCATTTATGATCTCCTTATGGTAAAATCATTCATGATTATTTCTTATTTATTTATTTGCTTATTTTTGTTGTTTTCTTTCTTTTTTTTTAAGATCAGGGCATTATTTTTTCTATAATTACCCAAATATGCAATAGATGATCAGAACTTCTTACTTCTAACTAACTGTAACTTAGTGGTTTAGTCAGCTGTTGCACTGCTGTGAGTAAAAGATTTGACCAGAACAATTGTAGAGGAGGAAAAATTTATCTGGGGCTCATGGTGCCAGAAGCTCAATCCACCCAGAGCAGGCTACATTCTTTGGGGCTCAAATTGAAGCTGAACATCATGGCAGAACAGTGTTGCAGAGGGAAGCAACTCACAGGATGATCAGATAGCAGAAGGAGATTCCACTTTCCAGAAACAAAATATAAGCCCCTGGCCCACTGGAAATGAACCACTTCCTCCAGCCTCATTCTACCTGCCTCCAGTTACCACCAGTTAACCCCATCAGGGAGTAATCCACTGATTCATTTAAGGTTATAACACAATCATTTCTCATCCAAACCTGCTTACATTATCTCATGTGAAGTTTTGGGTGATACTATATCTAAACCATAACAGTGTCCATTGATAATCTATTCTCCATCCAATCCTATGACCTCTTCCCCAGAAACTGGTAACCACCACTTCTATTTGAATTTATATGGGGATAATTTTTTTATATTCCACATGAATAACATCATGTGGTACTTGTCTTCTTCTGTCTGGCATTTCTCTTAGCATAAATATTACTCTACTTCCATCCATGTCATTTCACAGGATTCTATTGTTCAATGGCTGAATAGCATTCCACTGTGCACATGTACCACATTTTCTTCATCCATTCTTCAGTAAATTGACACTTAGGTGGTTCTCATTGTGAATAGTATTAGAGTGAAAATGGGAGTACACTATCTCCTTAAATTTTGATTCCAATTATTTTAGATAATATCTTAGTAGTGGGACTGCTAGATAATACAGCAGTTCTATTTTCTTTTCTTTCTTTCTTTGTTTTTGCAGACTTTCCATACTATTTTGCATACAGATGTTCTAATTTACATTCTCATTTACATTCTAATTTACATTCCTTTTCTCCACATGCTCACCAACAATTTTTATCATTAGTTTTTTGTTTTAATTGCCATAATAGTTACATTGAGTTGATATCTCTCATTGTGGCTTTTGATGTTTTCTGATGTTTTTGATGTTTTCTTAATATTAGTATCATTGAGCATTTATTGTAACTATTAGCCAGTTTTAGATCTTTATTTGAGAAATGCCTATTTAAGCATATCACTCTTTGCTTAAACTGTTTTTCTAATTTTTTAAAAGAACTTCTTTTTTTATACCGTTACTTTTTTTTCTTATTTATCTATTTTTTATGTGGTGCTTAGGATTGAACCCAATGCCTCACAAGTTCTAGGCACTCTACCAATGATTCACAACTCCAGCCTGTAAACTCTATAATATCTATTACACAGTTTTTATTATTCCTATCTTTTCTGAGTACTAATCTCTTGCAGTTTGCAAATATTTTCTCCCATTCTGAGGTGTGTCTCCTCTTTCAATGATTCTTTTCTTCTGTACAGTTTACAGTTGATATAATGCCATTGTCCAGATTTGCTTTTATTTATTTATTCATTTTTAGTTGGGGAGGTTTTTTCTAAAAATAAATAAATAAATCCATGCCCAAATAAATGTTCTGAATCATTTACCTAATGATTTTTCTATTAGTTTCATATTTCCAAGTCTTACTTTAAGTATTTAACTAGTTTTGAGTTGATTTTGTAACTGGTGGAAGATAGTCATTGAATATCATTTGTCTGCATAGGAATATCCATTTTTCCCACCACCATCTGTTGAAAAGAATGTCTTTTTCACAATGCATATTTTAGCAACTTTTTTGAAAATCAGTTGGCTATAGATGCATATTTTATGTCTGGATTCCTTTTTCCATTTCACTAGTCTGTATGTCTGTTCTTACACTATATATTATGCTGTTTTGTTTTCTCTGTCATTCATATATATATATATATATATATATATAGTACGATTTGAAGTCAGGTACTGGAATACCTGTTGCTTTGTTCATTTTTCTCAATGTGATTTTCACTATTTGGGAATTTTTGTGGTTCCATAGAAATTTTAGGATGTTTTCCCTCTAGATCTATGAAGAATGTCACTAGTATTTTTATAGATTTTTACAGAATCTATGCATTATTTTGATTAATATGAACATTTCAACAATATTGATTTTTCCTATCCATGAACACAGGATGCCTTTTTATTAATATGTATGTGTCTTTTTCAACCTTTTAATTGGTGGTTTATGGGTTTTATTGTAAAAATAATTTACCTCTTTTGTGCAATTAATTCCTTGGGAGTTTATTATTTTTTAATTGCTATTACAATTGGGATTTCTTCTTTGCTTTCTATTTCAGATCATTTCCCATTGGTGTTTAGAAGCACTATTGATTTTTGTATACTGTATATCCTGCTGAGATCATTTATTTTCTAATAGTTAATTTAAGAGATGAAATTTGGGGGATTTTCTATGCATAAGATTATATCATGAGCAAATATTTGAAATTTGACTTTTTTTTCCAAGTTGGGTCTCCTCTTTTCCAGATTTTCTAGTAGTATATTAAATAAAGTGGTGAATTGAAAATCCGCATCTTATTCCAGATCTTTGAAGAAAAATTTTCAGCTTTTCCACATTCAGAATCATATTAGTTGCATGCTTATAATATATGGTCTTTATTATGTTAAGATTAATTTCCTCTATACCCAATTTGTTCCACATTTTTATCATGAAGTGATGTTGCATATCATCAAAATCATGTTGTACATCTCTTGAAATTATCATATGCTTTTGGTTCTTAAATATTTATTAAATGGCAGAATGTATGCAGATTTGCATGTATTGAATAATGTTTTAGCCCTGCAGTAAATTCCACTTGATCATGGTGAATAAACTTAGTAAAGTGCTATCATTTTCAGTTTGGTAATATTTTGTTGAGGATTTTTGCATTGCTATATCTCTTCTTCTTGTGTTTCATATGATTAAGCAGTGAAGTCATCTTGTCCTGGGCTTTTCTTTAATGTAATACAGAATATATTTTTATTTATTTTTGCTAATACTTATTTTTAACTTTACCTATTATTAGTCTGGGTTTTCTATTTTATTGTGATTTAATATTGGAAAAGTATGTGTGTGTCCAGGAACTTGTCTATTTATTTTATTGTATCTGGTTATTGGCAGGCAGTTGTTCATAACAGTCTCTAATGATCTCTAGCATATCTGTTGGAATCTATTAGCCTAGCTATTTGACAATTCATCTTTTGAAAATTCAGTCCTTCATTTTTTGGTCTCTATTTTATTTATTTCTACTATGATGTTCATTAGTTATTCATTCTACTAAATTTTTGTTTAATTTTTTTCAAATTATAATATTTTGATATATACAAACAAGTATTTTTTTTCAACTTTTAATTTGAGATCTTTCTGCTTCTTGATATGGGCATTGATTTCTACCCACTTCCTTATATATATCCCTTTTGCTGCATCTCTTGGTTTTGTTTAATGCATCTACAATTTTATTTGTTTCAAGACATTTATTCATTACTTTTAATTTCTTCCTTGATCAAATGGTTGTTCAAAGTTATGTGGTTTAACTTCCATATATTTGCATAGTTTTTAAAAAATATTTTTAATTGTAGATGAACACAATATCTTTATTTTATTTACTTATTTTTATGTGGTGCTGATGATTGAACCCAGTGCCTCATATGTGCAAGACAAGCACTCCACCACTGAGATACAGCCCCAACCATAGTTATGTAGTTTTTGATATTGTTTAACTTCCATATAGTTGCATAGTTTTTGATACTGGGATATTCTTTGTTTTGATATTACTATTTTCTACTGTTATTGATTTCTAGTTTTATTGTCTTGTGGTGGGGAAAGACACTCAATATGATTTTCTTTTTTTTAATTGTTGTTGTTGAGCCTTTTGTGGTCCACATGTCATGTGATCTATTATGCAGAATGTTCTAAGTTCTAAATGGAAGAAAGTGTATTCTGCAATTGTTGGACAGAAAACTCTGTGCATGTTATTTTGGCCTGTTTGTCCTAAGGTGCATTTGAAATCAATCATTTTTGTCTTGACTTTCTGTCTGGATGATCTGTCCATTGGTGAACATGATGTATTAAATTCCCCTATAGTTTTATATTGCAGTCTATCTCTCCCTTTGTTTCTCTCAATATTTGCCTTATGTGTTTGACTTATATGGTGTAATTCCCTTTTTTTGTAACGTTTATTGCTTTGGGCTTAAAACCTATTTTACCTGATATGTGTGGCTATTACTGCTTTTTTCTTCAGGTCTCATTTGCATATAATTATTTCTTCCATCTCTTCACTTTCAATATATTTATGTCATTAGATATAAAGTGAATTTTTTATCAGCCATATATAGTTGAGTTTCTTTTAAATATGTTCAGAACTTTAGGTCTTCCAATAGAAAAACTTAATCTGTTTATATTCCAGGAAATATTTATAAGTAAGTTCTTAGTCACTATAACTATTGGCAACATGTTTTCTAGTTTTATTCTAGTTCTTTCTTTCTTTCTTTCTTTCTTTCTTTCTTTCTTATCTGTCTCTCTTATAAAGTCTTGCTCTTGAAATGATTTGCTGTACTAGAGGTTTTTTGATCCCTTGATTATTTTTTAATCATCTATTATGGCTGTTGATTTTTTATTTTCATAAGGCTTACACAAATATTTTTTTAAATAAGAAACTGTCTTGAAAAGACAGCAATTTACTGTGATTATCAGGTTCAGACATTTTTTAAAAACTTAGAGAAATATATCAATAATAATATTTTATTTGCATTCCATTTCTCCCCAAATTTTGAGTTTTGAAATTATATTTTATATATTTTATGTTGAATAACTGTTACTATATTCATGCAGCTATTATTATTTGTTTTGATTTTAGTTTTCATATTAAAGTAATGATTGGTTTATGCACTGTGTTATAATATTAGAGAATTCTGAATCTATCTACATAATCTTGCTTTTTTGTTGTTTTGTGTTTGGTACCTGACTTTGAATCCCGGGGCACTTAACCACTGAGCCACATTCCTAGATATTTTTATTTATTTATTTTTATTTTGAGACAGGATCTTGCCTAGTTGCTTAGGGCCTCATTAAGTTGTTGAGACTGTTTTTGAAATTGTGATCTTCCTGACTCAGCCTCCTGAGTCACTGGAATTACAGGGGTCTTCTACTGCATCCAACCATAATTATACTTTCTTAAAAAAAAATGTGGTACTCAGGGTTAAACCAGAGACTTGTGCATGCTAGGAAGGGTTCTATAACTGAGCTATATTACCAGCCAAAGAATTTGTCTATATATTTAATCTTACCAGTGAGTTTTATCACTTTCCTTGTTTATTCCATTAAGATTTTTATTTCTTTCAGTTTGAAGAGTTCTCTTTAGCATTTTCTATAGAATAGGGCTGGTAAAGATATATTCTATTAGCTTTTATTTTTTACTAATCACCTTATCTCTCCTTTATTTCTAAAGGTTAGCTTTGCTAGGTGCAGTGTTTTTGATTGATATGTTTTTCTTCTCCTGTATTGTGAAAATTTCTTCCCACTCTCCATGTGTGTAAAATTTCTTTGAAGATGTCTATTGTTAGGAGTATTGGGACACTCTTACATATTATTTATTTCTATTCTCTTATAGTTTTGAACATCTTGTTAATATTCATCTTTGATAGATTGAATTAATATATTTTGGGTTAGACTTGTTTTAATTAAATCTGGTTGATGACTTTGACCTTTCCATGCTTAAGTATTTGTATCCTTTTCTAGGTATACCAAGTTTTTGTTTGTTTATTTGTTTGTCTTCTCCTCCCTTCTGTTCTCTTCTCTCTTCCTTCCTTTGAATAAGCTCTCTTTTCTTTTGGCACACTTAACTCATCTTGCAACTATACTTAGTTATACCAATATGCTAGGTTCTATCTCAAATAAGGGTCATATATTTTGTCAAATAAAGGATAGTACATGTCAAGCATATCCCCTTTGTTGCAGAGATGTATGAAGTTTTAAAGGTTCTTGCACTTATATTCTTGTTTGGTCTCTTATGCAAGAATACACGGATATTCCTCCATGTCAGAACTTTGTTCTTATTTGGAGTTATAAGATATAAGAAGCTGGTTTGGCATTAGCAGGAAAGGAAAGAAAAAGGTTTTTGTCAGGAATCGGTAAAAGGGTTCTGTAGCCTCTTATAATTCAGCAATGTTTAGGACAAAGATTGAAAATGACTTAGAGTATTTTTATACATTGTGTTCTTTTAGCAGATACCCCTTGGGAGTTGCCCAGAAGAGTAGTAACTTATTAGGATCTAAGTTGTGTTGGGTCTTCGCCACATCTTCATCTCTTTCTGTACATTCATTCTTAATTCACAGGCTTACTTCTGAGTAGGTAATTGTGGAGGAAGATCATTTTTTTCGGGGGTGGGGGCGTAGATACTTTCACTTGAATGGCGCAGTAGTTTGTTGTTTTTGTTGTTGTTGTTTGCACAGTAGTTTTTGAGTAATTTTTGTACATCTTCAAAACATTCTCTGACATATTTTGAGATTTTTTTATATTCTCAAACCTTTAGTGCCCAGTTCACTTTCCCACTTCCTAATCTCAGCTTAAAAATGTTATCCCATTCCAGCAGATATTAAATAATGAAAATTTTAAAATAAATGTGACATTTGGCAGCTATGTAAATGCTATAACACAATGAGTATTTTCTCAGAAGAATTTATATCTGTTCCTCAGGCACACAGACATCAGACTACAATGTAATGATGCTTCACTAGGCCAAGGACTTGCCTACAGAGCTATCCTTAAACGTGCAGATGAACAACTCCTCATGACTTGGCACTGGGTATATGGGGAAGAGAGTCAGGCTGAAGATGGGCTTAGAGATGGAGTCAAAGAAACAGAGGAATAAAAATTTAGTGTTTTCATAAAAGTAAGAACAAAAGGATGTTCTAAAAAGTCATTTATAGATAATGCACCAAAAATATTATTTTGATAGTAATGAGTGAGGGTGAGGTAACAAGAGAACTCTTTAATTTTTCTGGGTTTTATTTTATTTTTTTCCATCTTTTTAAAAATTTCACCTGTCCAACATGACAATCAGCCTCTGCTGGTGCATAATAAATGCATTATGTTTAGAACCACAGACAAAAAGTCAATATTAGCTGTAAACATTTAATTACCAAATTTTCCTAATAATAGCTATTATATTTATCTAGCTCTCACCTGCTGGTTTAGGAGCTTTGTTACTTTTACAAGAACTTGTTCAAATCACTCTCCTTCATGCCACAGTATAATTGAGCTGAAGAGAACAAAACCATTTTATCAAGTATCATAGACATTAACTCCCTATCAATATTACTAATGCAAATATAAATTGCTCTTGTGCTATGACTACTTAATTCTACCAACATGATGTGCCTCTTAGTTGCTGTACCAATTGTTTGGCAGACAGTGGATAGATTACTGTTTATATAAATATTCCTGGTATGTCAACTTTCAGAATTAGGCACAAATTTTAACATATTGGATAAAATATTAAGTAGCTAATATTTTTTCTCAACTTATGAATATTAGAGTTCCAACAAACATAATGATTTTCAAAAATTCAAATGAGTATAATTAAAAGTATATTTCTTACCTAGTAGAAGCAAAATCACCTACCAAATAGAGAGCCACAGTATTATATGAAATATTTGTAATAAATATTCTGTTTTTATTTATTTCTATAGGTTTACAATTATTTCCATATAATCCAACCTTCTTTTAAAAAACCCAACCTGGGGCTGGGGATGTGGCTCAGCTGTAGAATGCACACTGAGCATGTGCCAGGTCCTGGGTTCAATCCTCAGCACCACATAAAAATAAATAAAATACAAGTATCATGTCCAACTACTTCTAAAAATTAAATAGTAAAAAAATCCAACTTGCTTAACATAGCTTGCTTTGATGTGTAAGCAAGGTTAAATTTAGTAGCATTTCAGTTTAGTCACATGTAATTATATATTGCATTCCCCATACATAAAGACTTCTAAAAGGATGTAATCAAAGTCTGCTTCCTTATTATTTGAAAAATTCATTAAAATTATCTTTTAGATTGTTTTTTAAACATTTGTAATAGAGAAGTTTCTTTTTTAAAAAATATTTGCAAGACATTTTTAATACATATTCTTTTTTTGGCAGGGGTTACTGGTGATTGAACTAAGAAGCACTCAACCACTGAACTACATCGCCAGCCCTATTTTGTACTTTATTTAGAGACAGGATTTCTCTAAGTGGCTTAGTGCCTCACTTTTGCTGAGGCAGTCTTTTGAACTTGAGATCCTCTTGCCTCCACCTCCTGAACTGCTGGGATTACAGGCATACACCATTGTGCCTGGCCAATTTTTAATACATATTCTTTTTTTTATTGGTTTTTCAAAACATTACAAAGCTCATGATATATCATCTTTCATACATTTGACTCAATTGGGTTATTCTTGACTCATGCCACTTTTCAGGTTTTGTACAGCTTTCATATGATCCATTTTTTATTTTCATTACAATATTTATCTTTGTCCCCTAGCAAATTGGTTTTGTATTCTGCATCTATATTATTGAATTTATTGAGCATTTTATACAATCTAAAATTTATTTTTCTATGGACTACAAAAGATCAAAGAAAATAAGATTTCTCTTCCATAATAAATCCAACATAGATACAAAGTCCTGTGAACTCATGATGTTTATTCCTATTCCCTAGTTAGCCACACTCTTCTCATGTACTTATCAAAAGTCAACTGCTTTTTGTCTTAAACCCGGTAAAAATAGTTTTACTACTCTTTCAAATTATGTGGATTACTAAATCAAATATACACATAAAATCATTAGGAAAAAAATGTAATTCTATTAAGAAAATTGAATGCTTTGAAAAGTATAAAGGTGAGTCAGAATAATTATTGTCAAGACAGTGTGAGTCAAGTATAATAGGTGATTGAACTAAAGGGATTACAAGTTTCTTAAAGACCAAAGTACTGCTAAAATTCTCTCCTATCTTGGTAAAATAAAATGATTACTACAAATATGTTTGGAGTATAAAACAAAGACCACATGAAATTCCATCAACTAAGGACCTCCATACTAAAATTAAGGCTTTGATCACCATTACAGTAATTGTATGCTTGTACACATTTTCAAGTGAAATAAAACATACAGTTTTTCATTGAAAATTATGTATTTAATCTTTTTGTATTAAGAATTTAACTCTGCTTCTCAATCAAAATTATAATTCAAGAAAAACTTCACATTTTTGACTCATAAAAAGAAACATAAAGTGTAATGCATTAATAGGTTAAGAAAATCATATTTTACCTTGGAAAATTAACAAAAACAAATACTTTATAAACATTTGCTCTCAGAAAAGGCAAAATCACAGCTTTGTTTGTGCTTTCTTTTCTTTGGTATTATCTTTATTTTTGAAAAACAAAATTAATCTATATATACATAAAAGTATGTATGAAACAAATCAAACAGTTTTCATGACTCCATTACCATGTGTGTTTATCTCTATAGACCATTGTTCAGTATTTAACCACATACACACAAATACACAAAGTTTGCCAATCTCACCTTTCACCTTCTTTCTTAATAGCATGAGTATGCATATCAGTGTAAAATGTTGTGTATTTATGTTCATGTCTGTATAGACACTTGAATAGATAGATGCACAGAAGGTTATATTTATAACATATAAACATATAAAATGCACTATGTATTTCTTTATGTCATATTACATGTATTATAGGAATACAATTTACACATTGTCTTACCACTATATATAAAACACACATGTAAATTATACTTTCTTTTGATGATGCTTAGGTTTTTTATTATACAAATTTTATATTAAATATTATTATATGTTACTATATAAACATATAATATTACACTTTCTTACTGATAAGTTTATAGGTGCCATTTTTCACCTTTATGAACAATTATGTCATATTTGTTCCTTAGGTTGGATTACTTCTGTTTTGGATATTCCTAGCATTGGAATTATTGTCGGGATTTTCAAGATGCCTGTATGATTTTTTATAGCCCCATTTTTATCCAATACATGATCTTGATTCTCCTTCACCACTGGCTTCAAGTTACCATATTGTATAAGGGTAGAAATATAGCCAGGAAGTGAAGGGGTCAGGGAATGGGAACCACAGGATTAGGGGAGCCTACACATTCTTCCCTTCCATTTTCCAACTCATCAATCACTCTCTGCATATAAGAGTACTAGACATAATATTTCTAAACTGCCCCCTCATCCCACCCAGGTCCTAGCCTCCAGTCTGTCCTGTCAGCAGCAAAGGTCACATTCAGTTTCAGTCTACATGTTCAGTTCCCTCTGAGATCCTCTATTTTATCAATCTGACAAACAAATAAAAAGCCACATGCAGATCAAACAGCTCCCAGTGTTGCAATTCCACTCAGTAGCCTTGCTATGTTGGAAGCAAGACCACTTCCAAGGATCCTTTGATGTTTCTGCCTCCAGGGAATAAACACCATTTGTAATAAAGCAGCATTGCTTCACCCTACCCTGCTAATGTGTGCCTTTTAATTAGCCCAGGGTCACATACTCTCTTAGATAACACAGTGCATTTCTCACATTATAAGATGTAAAATCCCAAATTGTGGAACAAGGGAACTAATGATCTTTGAACTAAACAAGCTGGAATTTTTGTTTTGAGAGGGATATACCAGTAACCATCTGGGGTTATTTTAAAGCCTTCATCTATCTTCCCAGCAGCTTCAATTTAACAATATTAATGCTGGCTGGTTCTTATTTTAGTTTCAATCCTATCAAACCAAGAGCAAAGGTTAATTTCTTTTCTGGCCTTTGTGCTTTGGCAAGTGAACACACTGAATATTAAATGAATAAAAATGACTAATCATTGCCTTTCTTTATATGTTTAAAGAGAGTTACCATGAGAACAAATATTATAACCTTTCTTTTCTGTTCTTTAAATAGAACCATTAATAATAAGGGGTAAATGAAAGTATACAACAATGCAATGTTTTTCCTTCATGCTAATTATGTTGTCAGCTTCCTGTCTGATTATATAACTGGCTGTGGCAGCAGCCCATATCGTAGTGTGTAAAGGTACTGTGTTTAGTTTGTGTGTATAATGTTCCTGAAAAGAGCACCAGTTTCGTAACAGGATTCATTTCTCAGAGAATTGAGTGTCAAAATGTACCAGTGTAAAATTTCCTGGTCATGGCTAGCTACAAAACAGGACAAATGTGGGGTTTTAAAGTTTAGAAGTAATTATTTTTTTCTGATCTACTCCAGTATTTTTCAAATTTGAGAGCACTTGTGATCAATAATATATATGCATACCTATCTCCATGAGACATTGCCACAAGCATCCTGGGTAGTCATATTTGGTGATTAATTGGTGTCTTAAACACAAGACGACGAAGCTGCAGTTTCCAAGCAGGGCTTCATTCATCATGATCGTATCTATAATTCTACAGAATATATAATTCAAGTATTTATCTATTTATATGTGTGAGTGTTAAAAGTTGCATAACAAAAATGAAATTATGATATCATATCTAATTCCTTTAATTTATGTAGATGGCCTTAAGTTCCCTTCAGCTCAACCAAAGTTTAGAAGGTTTTCTTCCTTGCCTAAAGTCTCTAACCTCCTTTTTCTTAGGGCACTTACTTTAGAAACATGAAAGTTTTTGTTCTTTATCTGATCTTTTGAGATGTAAATCTTCTACAACCCAGAAATTTTTCTCACACTTTTGGGGCAAATCCTTTGACAATTAATCATTAAGAAATATAAGACCCTCTCTGTGTCCAGGTTTCTATGAAAGGACAGAACCTAAATCTGTAAAGTGTTACTACACACACAGATAGGCTAATTATGTTGATAAACCCTATGACCACCAAATCCAGCACACCTGCCATTTAAAAATATAGTCTTTACCCATGTTGTTATAGTCTTGAAAGAAAGCTTACCTGAAGTTTTTGTCTGTTTCTATGTTTTGATATTAGGGATTGAATCCAGGGTTGCTTAACCACTGAACCATATTCCTTTTTTATTTTTTATTTTCAGATAGGGTCTTATTAAGTTTCTTACAGCCTAGCTAAGTTGCTTAACCTGGCTTTGAACTTGCTATCCTCCTGCCTCAGAGGTTGGAATTACATGTATGTAGCAATGCACTCAGCTTAATGGAATTTTCTTTTATCAATTATAAGGTGGAACATAATTATTGCTTTTTTTTTTTTTTACTATGAGTTCAGTGCCCTGATACTGGGTCTTTGGAACCAATCAATGACCAGTTCTTACTAATTTTAACAATCTCACTACTTATTTTTAATGATGTGTTTAGAAACATATGACATTTTCTATTTCATAGAACCTAAAAAATAGAAAATTTCCATTTCTTTTTACTGTAAGGAATGTTTCTGCCTTATAAATACAAGAGTTTCTCTTTGTCTATTCAATCATCAGAAAGATGACCCTGATAAATTTGTTTTCTTCTGATAATTTGAATAGACATATTCTAGATTAGATGATGTATGTAGTTCCCTTTTTTCTTTAAAAAATTAATGTACCCATTATAAAGTGGATTAGGTAGAAAATCAATCCTAGGGTTTCATTCTTAATATGTTACTTTTCCATAATACTGATATAATTGAATATATATATATATATATATATATATATATATATATATATATATATAAATGACAATTTATGAAGATTTGCAAAGGTATATGTTATTAAACATGTTCATTTTTTATTAATGAATTTAAATTAATTCAAATAATTATATTTAAATCTTGGCTTATTACATAAGCAAGTACAGAAATAGATATCTTTTTTTTTCAATTTCATCTCAAATTTGACTCCAAGAATTAAAAAAACAATATTTAAAACTCACATTCAAATATAGGCTCACGACATGAAATTGAAATTCATATAGGTTTAATGACAAATGAGTATGAGTTAGACAATTCTTTAATTCTGTAAATAATATAATAGGCAAGGCTCGTTTTTAATGTGTATTATATAACCTGGCTAACTGGTATGTTATCTTGTTAGACTCTATCAAAAGCACTTTATGGAAACCCAATTTTTTTATCATCTGACATCAATAACAAAAGATAGATGTATGTACATGAGGAATAATATATACACTTTACAAAAAAATATATTTTGCAAAAAATTTACTCATGTACATTTTAAATTCTAATAAACACCTCTATTTTATAGCAGTCATTTATAATTATATTAATAAAAAGAAGCCCTCCCAAGATGAAAATCCCAGAGGAAAATTACAAGTAGTGAATTTGAGAAGCCAAGGTAGGAAAGATTGTTAAGTGAAAAGTCAGTGCTATAAAATTACATAGAAAGGTTATATATGAAAACAACTAAAAGTGTCAGTTGTATTTGAAAGACTTATACGCCAGTCTCTGAGGATCTAATGTCCTATGCCTGAACCCTACTACAGTAGTTATAATAATGTTATCTATTGGCATATGTTTCCTTGTCTAAACCCAAACATGCAGTTTTCCAACAGATACTTATAAACTATTTACAATACTTCCTATTTGGTGAGTAACAAAAAGGAGGATAACACATTTTCCAAGCTATTTAACTTATATGAAAAACAAAAATCAATACATCAAATTAAGAGCACATGCAGACAAATATATGGTTACACATTGTCAAAAGTATCATAAAAATGTTAAGTTTTCTATAATAAAAATATTAGTTAAAATATTATTCATTCGTTGTTCACAGCGTGTCTTTTTTTAATTTGAAAAAATGAAAGGTGAAAAGATGAATAAGCAAAGAGAAAAGATAAGAAGAGAAAATTATAGCAAAACATTAATGGAACTAATAAGACCCACATGAAGATAAAGAGACAACAGGAAAATGGGGAAATTATATTTGCAAATCACATACCCATCAATCTGATACACAATTTGACCTAAGTTAATAAAATAAAAATAAAATAACCTATAAATTATTAAGATATACTAAAGTAAGTTTTATTTAAGAAAATTACATCTGTTTAAGTAATGATATTCAAGGTATAAGATGTTTGGGCATGTAGGAAAATTATTGCTTTTCCTATGAATTCACAGATAAAATAATAATAACATCAATTATATGTTATAATGAACATTATATTCATATAATCAATTATATATTCTATAATCATTGTTTAACCATTCTGCATCTAACAATTCTCAAAAAGCATAGAAAATAGGCAATCTATTTACCTCCTGGTTGTGTTTCTAGAGATTTAGAAATAACATATAATTGGGGATATGAATGAATATTTATATGAGAATGACCAGGCTTATTTATAATAGCTTATAAATAAAAGAACATAGATAAATATCTTATATGATATTATTAACTATGGTGATTAATTTGTTAGATATTAACTCATGTAAGTAATCTGGGGTTCATATAAGTAAAAATTTCAAGAATAAAATTTTATATTATAGACATGCATTTGTTGTATAAGCTATGTCATGGGAAAAATTAGAGTTTCAAAGGATCTAAAAATATATAGAATATGGATTGATGATTATATATTTACTCATAACACGTTTGAGACAACACCAATATGTGCTAACAAATATATAGATGTAGAAGAAGAGTGACCTCAAAATATATAGCTTTATCTGGTTAGTGGCCCATGTGGAATTTTTAGATTTCTATGGAGGACTGGGTAAATTTTGTACATATTTTATAATAATCACCTGGATAATTCTTACTAACATAATAAGCTGAATTTTACATTAAATGTCTAAGTCACCAGTTTTATTAAATATTACTGAGTGGAAAATTCAATTATGTAATTTTTCTCTTATTTTTTCCATTTAAATATTTGTTAGAGTTTAATCAGAACTTATTATAATTGTATTAACTTATTGGTGGCTACTTTACTTTTCAATTTATAATTACTTAACTGTTTAATGAGTCTTTACTATGTGAGTATATAGTTTGATATAAAAATAGGGAAATTCATTTGTGATACAATTATGTGAGTAAAAATAACTAAGGCTTTTATGCTATTTTGTCAATATACCAGGAAAAAAAATCCGGAAAAAAAATTATTTCTAGATGAAGAAATAAAGGTGCAAGGAAACCAAAATACATGTACAATTAACTTTAAAAAAAGGAGAGAAAGAGAGATAGACACTGGGAGTGCCAAAATAATTATCCTTCTCACTTCCAATTAATTCCCACCCTAATAATACAGCCTTTGAATTAGTTTTATCACTTCTCCTGTTTCCTTATTTTTATTTTATTTATTTATTGATTGATTGATAATGGAGATTGAAGTCATGGGTGCTTAACCACCAAGTCACATCCTCAACCCTTTATATTTTTCATTTGGAGAAAAAGGCCTGGCTAAATTGTTTAGATTCTGGCTAAGTTGCTAAGGCTGGCCTTGAACTTGTGATCCTACTTCTTCAGCCTCCAGAGTCTGAGATTTCAGCTGTGTGCCATTGTACCCAGCTGTCAATTTCCCTTATATTATTTTTCTCTTCTTATCAAAGTCAGTCAGTAAATTTCTTATCACTTGAAGGCTGAAATCTCACTGCACATTCTATACTGCATGACTCTGGACTACCTGGCTTCAACCTGTGTCTCTAGTTGTAATCACTATTCCAATCAACTGATCAGAAACTGTTCTAGCATATGGCAGTAGAACACCACTCCCTACTCCTGCTAAGTCATCTCACAGGGTTGATATTCTTTGTCTATATTCTAGGACCATCTATTGCTTATCTATTCACCATAGTCTCAGTAATTGCTGAAACTAGTAGCTCTTTGCCCAAATACACAAGACAGGACTTGTATCTAGACAAGTTCTATCTGAAATATGGAGATACATATTAAATTTGTATTGGAAGTGCACTTGACACTCAGGTTATTAAGTGACACAAAAAGGTAGATGAAAAAAAAATAGAAGTTACTCTTTTGCAAATTTTTGGTTCTTGGCTATAACAAAACATTGCTTTAACTCCCATTGTCTTTTCCCAGTTGAATCAGCCATATCTGTACACTAGAATTTTGAAATGAATTCTTAATGAATGATAAACATTTTCTGGGATCAATGATATCTTGTTTTGGTCCCCATATGTATATATACCTCCAAAACTTAATACAGGTATATCAGCAAGTCAAAAGCTCATTGTATACCATGTTGATATCAGGTTTCAATCACACTTTATCTAATTACATTTCTGGAGGTATCCAGTCTTTCTTATACCAAGCCATTGAATTGATCTTCAAACATTTTGTGTATAGTATATTTATAAGTAGCTGCATAGTAACACAGTGTTATGATGAGAAGCTTAATGTAAAAACAAAAGACTACCATGACAGGAATACATTCTCTTTGGATCAGATATTTTCAGTGTTGACATCAACTCTTTTCTTAGATATATACATTCTTCACAGACTTTTCCCTTTTTCATCAATAGCTATAGTTTTATTGCTTTCTTTCATAAGAGTTACAAATATATAAATCATAAAAAAATGATTTATAGAAGAACATCTTCAAACTAGTGAATATTCTCAAAAGTTTGACTGACTCACTGACTTATAACAATTGGGTGTTCCTCATTAATCCTTAATCAGGAAGATTTTTTTTTCCTATTATCTAAGCTTTGGCTTTAGAAAAAGATATGTCTTGTGTGTGTGTGTGTGTGTGTGTGTGTATACAAATTTTTATTTGGATACTTGTTATGGTTTAAATGTGAGGTGCCCCCCAAAAGCTCACATTTGACACAATACAAGAGGCTTTAGAGGGGAAATGACTGGGTTGTGAGAGCCTTGATTCAATTAGTAAATTAATCTGATGGGATTAACCAAGTGGTGACTCAAGGAAAGTGGGCTGTGGCTAGAGGAGATGGGCATAAAGGATGTGACTTTGGGGTACATACTTTGTATCTGGTGAGTGGAGTCTCTCTGTCTGCTTCTCATCATCATAGGAGCTGCTTCCCACTGCCACACATTTCCACCATTATGTTCTTCCTCACTTTGAGCCCTGCAGAATGGAACTGCCTTATGGATTAAGACCTCTGAAACTGTGATCCCTCAAATAAACTTTGATCCTCTACAATTATTCTGCTTTGGTCTTTCAGTCAATGCAGCAAAAAGATGCCTAAAATAACATTAATTTTAAAAATAAATATATAATACTACTGGAAGAAAAAAATTGAAAAGCTTCAATTCAAATCATTAATCTAAATCTATTAGAGTTGTCAATGATATATTTTAGAGTTATACCACTTTTAGCATCCAACATGGGTACAGATATCCTGTGCTTCTTTAAGTTATTCATTTAAAGCATATTGTAATTATGTAGTTGTATGTTGTTTTCTTCTCAGATAATTTGCATTTTTCAAGTAGATTAAGAAGGCCTAAAATTTACAAATAATATCCAAGTTATGCTTACTCATGCTTCTTTATGTGGAGACTTAAAATATGTTGTATAGCTGAGCAACTAAATAACCATTCATAAATACCATCAATACTGTTTACTCTCAAATCAATGAATGTTTTCTAAATATAAAAATTTTAAGGGCATAGAAATATGGAACACAAAATACATAGAAATATGGAACACAAATGGAAAGTAGTTTTCTTTGTTCCAGCTAATAAAGCAGACCTAAAATAGGTATATACAGAACAGGATGGAGATTGCTCAAATTTGTGATTCACTTGACCTCAGTTCATGTGTTCTCTAAGCTGATAAGTGAAAGGGACATGCATCACTATAAAAGCAGGAAAGTCCAAGTGTTGTTGTATATAAAATTCTGTCTACTTTTTTTTTTTAAACAGGCAGCTATCTCAGCTCTTAGTGAATTATAATGCAATGTGTTTCTAACCATAGTGACCAACTGACATTCTTCCAAGGTGACTTTTTTTTGCACCAAGCAAGTTGTAACAACCTAGAGATTACAAGATAGTGATTACAGACATTTGAATTATGCTGGGATTGCACATATCTCACTATAGGCATTTATAAGAGGAACTCACATCCAGGCTTGGCAGTGAACACATGTAATTCCAGCTACTCAGGAGGCCTAGGCAGGGGATCTCAAGTTTGAGGGACATCAGCAACTTAATGAGATCTTAAGCAATTTAGTGAGATCCTATCGCAAAATTTAAAAAGAAAAAGAACTGGGTGTATACTTCAATGCCTAAGTGCTCCTATTTTCAACCCCAGTACACACACACACACACACACACACACAAAAGAGGAACTCATAGTGGGTAAAAGTTGAAAGTGAAAACCTCTTGTGTTGTCGCGACCCCTCGCCGGCAAGGGAAAAACACGACACAGGATTCTTCTTTCAGCAGTTTATTCAGGCCTTGATTCAAGTATCATCTTCTAGTGACCCCCCGCCGAGCGCCCAAGCACAGCCTAATAAAGCCTCCTGCATACCAATCCCAAGCTGCCACGTGGAGTGGATCTTTCTCATAGGGTGGTAAGGGATTACGCGCCAATTCTCCTCCTTAGACCTGGTCCCATATCAGCCGATGCCTTTTTTCGTAGGGCGGGGCGTGGATGTCAAACCCGCATGCAATAGGACATGCTTTCCTTGAGGTCCGTTGAGGGATCACTCAAGTGCAGTGCTTTGCCTCGCATCCTGCATCGTGACGACGGTGAGAAGTAGGATAACACAGGTAGCCTGGTAATAATGACAAAATTTAAGTTGGCAACACAATCCCTAAGCCCCAGAGGAAGGTAAAGAGTCTGTAGCCGAGAAGAAAGACCAGTCCTGAAACCCATCTGCGTGCAATGGTAACAAGACCTGCAGAGTGCAAGGGCTATTCAGCACTGAGAAAGCATAGGAAAGAGGGCACGCCAATCCCAGTGCAATGTGAAATTAACTTGAGGTGCAATGGCCATGCCCAGAAATCACTGTTTAAGATGTGCAAGCCAGATTTGTGGAGAAATGCCATTCTCTAAGGCCGCAAGAGCCTGTACAATCATAGCTTTTTCTTGCGCATGGCGAGTTTTAAGGCGACAGAGAAGCCACAAACAAAGTACAACACCGAAGCAACACATTGCCCCAAAAATGCCCACTCCCACCCATTCCTTAAAAAAGGAAAAGGCAGAGGACAGCCAACTGGTGAATTGACCCAAAGTCACTGGTTCGACACGGGTACTATTCAAAACAGCAATCTGAGTTAGTTGAGACTGGATCAAGTTTTCTGCTTCCAAGGACCAGGTTCCGGATAGATACTCCCCGATGATGCGGGAGGCATTTCTGGAATCATTAAATCTGACAGAGGTTATACATAAATGTGCACGTTGATCAATACAACCCAAATGTACTAGGTCAGACAATTCCTCAACTTGAGCTTGAAGCAGATCTATCCTTTGATTAGCAGCCAAAATCCCAGATAAAATGTGTTGATTAATTTTACTTTGAGATTCAAGTACGGTGGATGTTTGTTGAATAACCTGATTAATAGTGGCAGCAGTTTGTACTTGGCTGGCCATGGCTACTCCAGCTGTAACTGCTGCAGCAGCAGATACCGCCACAGCTGTCACTATAGCTGCTGTAATTCCAAAATCTCTACGGGCTCTAATCAATTCAACAATAGGAAAGGATTCTGGATCTGCAGTAACTGGGATCGGGACAAAGGTTGGAATTTTCATAATCACCGCCATAGTCCAGGAGCCATTCCAACACTCAGACAAGTAACAAGTAACATTAGAACAATTAAGCATCCCCTGTAATGTAACACTAGCCAAAAGAAACAGAAACGGAGATTGGAGACAGACTGCTGCGGAGGGTAATGTAGCATTAGATAATTGTGAATTATTTGCAAAAATTTTAAGCCTCCTACCTCGCTCAGAGTCTTGGGTACTACCAGAAACATTAAACAGCCAACTTTGGACTCCTAATATTTCCCTGGGGAAACACAAGCGCGGACTAGACTAGCCCAATCTGAGGGAGTCATACAAAATCTAGTAAGTCCCTCCACCTGAGTGAGAGTGAAAGCGGCATCTATGCCATAAGTGTGGACGGATTCTGCCAAGGTTTTAACTATCTTAAAGTCTAAAGGCTCATGATATCTTCCCCTGTTATTGTCCTGAAACACCGGGTACGCAAGTCCCATATCTGTATTAACTGTCCTCCAAACTTGCGCATGAAAAGATCTCCCGGAACCTTGGCTCCCCCCCACATACGGGGGTGGGACAGCCGGCACCATATCTTTTTCTAGATATTCTACCTCCTCCTCCTCAGAGTTTTGTTGACCGATATTAGATCCCTCCCCCTTCTTGCAGTAGGCTTGCATGCCTTGTGTCTCCCTTTTCTTCTTTTTTTACTTTTATCTTGCGTAGTTGTTGCAACAATATATCAAGGTCTCAGAACACTCTGAGTAGGCGTTTTTAATTTGGTCAAGTCTGGATAGAGCTTTCTCCTATTTTTATCTTCAGGCTCTTTTGTCTTCTCACTACTGTTACTTTTGATACTCTCTGCCACTTCACTATGTGATCTTTCAGATTTTTCCTCATGTAGTTGTTCAAGAACGGCCAGACCCCCACTCACAGCTTCTTGGCATTTACCATCTGTTATACATCCTCTAACTAACTTCCAAAGTGGTATAACGCCACCCTCTAAGGTGCCTTGCTCACGAGCGAAATCTAGATCTTTCCCTAATTTATCCCAGCTAGGAATCGTAAGACTCCCTGAAAAGGCAAACCAAGGAGCAGCTATATCAACCTCTCTCAAAAACATCTGCAAAGTGCTCTGCTTTACTTTAAGTCCTTTTGAACGTAGCAACCCATCTAGGGCCAACAAAATTGGGCTTGAAGAGGTAGCGCCCAAAATGTCTTTAGAGCTATAAAGAAAGTGAAAGTACAAAAATCCCCACCCTCTTCCTTTTACAGGGGAGCGTTCCGTTTTATGAATTCCCCGCTCTCTTCCTTTTACAGGGGAGCGTCCCTTTTTCCCGCTCTCTCTCTATTTACAGAGAGAGCGCCCCGCTATTTGCTTGCGGATTCCCACTTTACCTGGGAACTTACCGGTGCACCACCCTGACTGCTGAAAGTTCTGGATCCTGGGTTCAAGGAATATAATTCCCCGTCCGGGCCACCAATTGTCGCGACCCCTCACCGGCAAGGGAAAAACACGACACAGGATTCTTCTTTCAGCAGTTTATTCAGGCCTTGATTCAAGTATCATCTTCTAGTGACCCCCCGCCGAGCGCCCAAGCACAGCCTAATAAAGCCTCCCGCATACCAATCCCAAGCTGCCACGTGGATCTTTCTCATAGGGTGGTAAGGGATTATGCGCCAATTCTCCATAAAAGGAGTTGTTTATCACAGGCCACAGTGGAAGCCGGTGCCATCTTCTAATGGCGGCCACGGTCTATAGGAACGGCTCACCACATTGTGTCATATAATACTTAAAGATGCATGAAGTCCCTGAAAGATGTTTTTAAATAAATCAATTTGAAAAGAAACCATATTATGTAACCCCAAAGTAGACATAACAAATTACATATTATTAATTAGTAACATATATTTTTTTTTAAAAAGGCTTCAATTCAAATCATTCAATAATCAGCATCACATGTCCTTAATAATAGTATAAACATCCATCTGGACTTTGGAGTACAGGTCAAGAGGATCTTATGGTGCCCAAAATTAATGAGTTGATTGTTGAACTCTGGAATGCTACTGAAGAAATAGAAAAAGGGTTCAAAACTCTTACTGTCAGAGATAGGATATGTGGACTCTGGAATCTGAGGAGGTAACTATTTCCCAAAGGGAAGAAAGTATTTCAATATTTTCAAAACTGGTATAGGTAAGCTTCCACTTGCTGCCTGAATATCAGCCCAGCATAAAGGATTTTTTAAAAAATAATATATCATAGTGTTCCATGAAGATCTAAAATTGAATCTTAGCTGACTGAATGTATTTGGTTACCTCTTGCTGTCAGGGGCATTTTGAATTCCTAGAAAAGAGTTATTTTAGAATACCATTAAACAAACTCAGAAAACTGCTGGCTTCTCTGCTGAATGATGCAGTTGGAGAGAAGAGACTAACAAATTTCAAGAGGCAGACAAAGCCCCAGCAGCTAGGCATCACAGTTTTCTTTGCTCCATGATCTTTTCTTTTTTCACTGCATATTCTGCTCAGAATTTCTTTACCCTAAGGATTGTAAAAATAGAATAGTAAAACTTCTAGTCCATTGATGGTTATTTGGATGCCCTAATTACTATTTTTCAGTTTACAATAAATACCAACAGTAAATGGAGTCATTGTTGCCAATAGAGAAAACTTCTATTTGAACTGATAATTATCATCTTGCACTTTATCTCTGCTCTGCTTAGTCAATCCTGTTTCTCTAGCTTACTTATGCCTACTTACGTAAATGGTAATAAATTTTGTTTAAAATAGTAGACATTCAATAAGTTCTATCAAAAAGGCTGACATAAATATCGACCTGTTTGTAATTTATCAGTTATAGGAAAGTATAAACTATTTGTTATAACATATATATTTGGTCTATTTTACTTTAAATTAAAAAACATCTGTATCAAATTGCATACAACATCTGCTACTGAAATTTTTAAGAGTTTAGAAAATAAATACAAAATTATTACCAAAAGTAATGTTTACGATTTTTATGTATTAGTCTGCAAATAAAAGATATATTGTAGTGAATTAATTGATCTTTGATATATAACATGATATACTCTAATAAATTTAAAGTAACTTTATTTATTCATTGTAATCAGTTATACATGACAGTAGAATGCTCTTTAATTCATTGTACACAAATGGATTAGAATTCTTCACTTCTCTGGTTACACCCAAAGTACAGTCACACCATTCATGCAGTCATACATGTACCAACGGTAATGATGACCATCTCACTCCAAATACTTTTTATCCCCAGGCACCCTCCCACCCTCCCCTTTGCCCCATCCAAGTTTCTCCACTCATCCAATGCCCCTGTCTCCATTATTGATAAGCATCCACTTAGAGAAAACACCTGGCCTTTGTTTTTTGGGGATTAGCTTATTTTGTTTAGCATGATATTCTCTAACTCCATCCATTTGCCTGAAAATGCCATGTTTTTATTCTCTTTTATCGCTGAGTAAAACTCCATTGTGTATATATATACCATAATTTCTTTATCCATTTATCTATTGAAGGACATCTAGGTTGGTTCCAGAGTTTGGTTATTGTAAATTGTGCTTCTATAAACATTGATGTTTATAGGAGAGGGATAGCTGGATTGACTGGTGGTTCCACTCGAAGTTTTCTAAGGAATCTCCATATTATTTTCCAGATTAGCTGCACTAATTTGCAGTCTCACTAACAAAGTATGAGTGTACCTTTTCTCCCACATCCTTGCCAACATGAATTGTTGTTTGTATTTTTTATAACTGTCGTTCCAATTGAAGTGAGATGAAATCTTTGAGTAGTTTTGATTTGCATTTCTCTAATTACTAAGGATATTGAACATTTTTTTCATATATTTGTTGATGGATTGTATATCTTCTTCTGAGAAGTGTCTGTTTAGCTCCTTAGTTCATTTACTGATTGGAGTATTTTTGGTGTTAAGTTTTTTGAGTTTTTTATATATCCTCGAGATTAGTGTTCTATCTGATGTGCATGTGGCAAAAATTTGCTTGCAAAATGAAAGCTCTCTCTTCACCTCATTGATTGTTTCTCTTGCTGAGGTTTTTAGTTTGAATCCATCAATTTATTAATTCTTGATTTTATTTCTTGTCCTTTAGGAGTCTTACTAATGAAGTCAGGGACTTATTTGACGTACTGAAGATTTGGGCTTACTTTTTGTTCTTTTAGGTGCAGGGTCTCTGGTCTAATTCCTAGGTCCTTGATACACTTGGAGTTGAGTTTTGTGTACGCTGAGAGATAGAGACTTGATTTCATTTTGCTGCACATGGATATCCAGTTTTCCAGCAACATTTGTTGAAAAGGCTTTGTGTGTTTTGGTATATTAGTCTAGTATGAAATAACTGTATTCATGTGGGTTTGTTTCTGTTTTCTATTGTTTTTTTTTAAGTATTTATTTATTTTTGCATTACAATTTATAAAAAATACACAATTATATCACAATTTATCATATCTCTGATTATATATAACGTATGTTGACACCAAATTCACATCTTCATACATGTATTTTGATAGTGATGAGGGTCTCCTTTCACCATCCATGCTATTCCCCTTCTCCCTCCATTTCCCTCCCACCCCTATTCCTTATCTAGAGGTAATCTTCCTCCCTTGCTCTCCTTCCCAACTCCATTTTGAGTCACCCCCCCTTATATCAGAGAAGACATTTGGCATTTATTTTTTGGGGATTGGCTAACTTCACTTTGCATAATCTTCTCTCATGCCATCTATTTCCCTGCAAATGCCATGATCTTATTCTCTTATTTCTGAATAATATTCCATTGCCACATTTTTTTTATCCATTCATCCACTGAAGGACATATAGTTTAGCTCCACAGTTTAGCTATTGTGAATTGTGCTGCTATAAACATTGATGTGGCTGTGTCCCTATAATATGCTGTTTTTAGGTCCTTTGGGAATAGTCTGAGAAGAGGAATAGCTTGGCCAAATGGTGTTTTCATTCCCAGTTTTCCAAGGAATCTCCATACTGCTTTCCAAATTGGCTGCACCAATTTGCAGTCCCACCAACAGTGTATGAATGTACATTTTTCCCCGCATCCTCGCCAGCACTTGTTGTTTGTCTTCATAATGGCTGCCACTCTTACTGGAGTGAGATGGTATCTTAGAGTAGCGTTAATTTGTATTTCTCTGATTGCTAGAGATGATGAGCATTTTTTAATATATTTTTGATTGATTGTATATCTTCTTCTGATAAGTATCTGTTCAGGTCCTTGGCTCATTTATTGATTGGATTATTTGTTTTGTTGGTGCTTATCTTGTTGAAATCTTTATGTATTCTAGAGATTAGAGCTCTATCTTATGTGTGAGGGATAAAAATTTGTTCCCAGGATGTAGGCTCCCTATTCACCTCACATATTATTTCTTTTGCTGAGAAAAAAACTTTTTAGTTTGAATCCATCCCATTTGTTGATTCTTGGTTTTAATTCTTGTGCTATAGTTGTTTTATTAAGGAAGTTGGGGCCTAGCCCCACATGATGGAGATTAGGGCCTACTTTTTCTTCCATTAGACGCAGAGTCTCTCGTTTAATCCCTAGATCCCTGATCCATTTTGAGTTAACTTTTGTGCATGGTGAGAGATAGGGATTCAATTTTATTTTGTTACATATGGATTTCCATTTTTCCCCGCACCATTTGTTGAAGATGCTATCCTTTCTCCAGTGCATGCTTTTGGCACCTTTATGTAATGTAAGATATTTGTATATTTGTCGGTTAGTCTCTGTGTCCTGGGCTACCTTTTTATTTTGGTGCCAATACCATGATATTTTTGTTACTATAGCTTTGTGATATAGTTTAAGTTCTGATAATTATGATGTTCCTGCTTCACTCATCTTGCTAAGAACTGCTTTGGCTATTCTGGGTCTCTTATTTTTTCACATGAATTTCATGATTCAGTGCCCCAAGATGGAGGTGGTCTGGGTTCAGCCACACTTTGTGGATGGGGAACTGCAATGTGGTGTTCTTCTCCACACCAGGTGTGGTGTTCCTCTCCACACAAGGTGGGGTGTTCCTCAGTTCCTGACTCTAGTGGAGGCAGGTTGCATGGGGTTCTGGCCTGGACTCCAAGCATAAAATAATATTTTAATACATCTGAAAAGGTAAATTTTATATATATATATATATATATATATATATATATATATATATATATATATATATAAGTTCTCTTTTCACTGTATTAACATGCTTCACTGATACAAATTGTGTTTGTGTGCATGCTTATCAAAACATTATTATCCAAGGTACATGTATGAAATTGGTGTGAATATACATTGTATACAACCAGAGATATGAAAAATTATGCTCTATATGTGTAATAAAAATTGTAATGCATTCCACTATCATATATAAAAAGAAAGAAAGAAAGAAATAGAGTACAGAATTCTTAGATAAAGAATGAAAATTTCCAAAGAGAAGTAAAATGAAAAGTCATGTGAACTTAAAAAAAAAATCTTAAGTTTGAAGTAGTTGTACATTAAACATGTCACGTAGGAATATATACCTTAAAATTTAAGGCTATTATTTTAATTTGTGACAAATGGAGATGAGCTAGTGGGTTTGTGTGAGCGAGTTACAAGTTATCAGAACTCCTACATATGTGTAACAATAAAAGTTATGTTTACTTTAATAAGACATTCTATCTTTTACAAGCTGAGTTATTTCCTCCAAAAACTTACACGCCGAAGTCTCAGTCCCCTAATAACTTGTAGTGTGACTATATTTGAAGATGTAGTCATTAAAGAGGTAATTAAACAAAATGAAGACATCAGAGTGCATTTTCATGCAATATTACTGGTGTTCTCATAAGAAAAGTAAATTTAGAAATAGACATATAGAGCAGGAAAATGGCATGAAAACATGAAAATGGCTATCTACGAGCCAAGATGGAAGTACTTCAGAAGAAAGGAATCCTGTACATATCTTGATGCAGACTTTTAGCCTCCAGAATTATAAGATAATAAAATTCTGATGTTTAAGTCACCCTGTACATGGCATTTTGTGAGGACAGTCCTAGAAGACTAATAGTGTTTAAAGTGCAACTTTGCTTTGGTTGGGGAATCTCCCAGGAAGAAAGGAACTCCCAAGCTCTGTAGCATAAGAGTATGAACTTCAAATGTATTTTTCCAAAGTAGAGGGCAAGAATCAAATTGAAAGTTATAAGCAAAAAAACCCTCAAAATCTTGGCAGCCTAAAGAAAATTAATATATTTCTTGTAGAAATATTTCCCATAATCTAGGCACAGAAAGATATTTTTTTGCTTGAATGTGGTTATGAATGACAATTGCAGCTATCATAGTCTATTGATCTTATTTAAGAGTCTTTAAAGAAATAAATAATTCAATCTTTGCCCCAACACATAAAATAATGTAGAAATGTAAAATAAAATAAAATGTCTACTTTATTTGTTGAAATAAATGAGAAAAGAACAATGAATAATAGGGAAGTAATAGGGAAAAAACTATTAAACTAAAGTAGCATATTTTAGAAATTATGGCTCTTTATTCTTTTAATATAACAAACACTCTTAATTTTAATATAGCCATTTGTATCAATCTTTTCCTTTATGATAGCGTTTTTCTTTTTCTTTTTATTTTTTTAAGGAACCTATTGCTACTTCAATGACATGCAGGTTGTATTCCATTTTATTTTTTTTAAGAATTCTTATTTTAACTGTTATGCCTGGATATGGTTTCTGTATATGTGTTGATAAAAAGATTGCCTGCCTGTCTCCCTTGTTCTTTCCTTCTCCCTTCTTGCCTGGTTGATTTTCTTCATTCCTCATTTTCTGTTAATCTAATCCAAACCACTCAGCAGTATTCTTCAACAAGTGAGTCCTATTTTCAATGCTCTTCCTAAAAAGTCAAATGGCCAGTTCAGTCTTTCTGGACTTCTGTACTCTTTGGTTCTACCACGGATCAGAGATGGCAAATGTAGCACATCTAAGCCACAAAAGTCTCCTATCTATAAGATTTTGTAATCACATTTATATTAATTAGTAAATGGTACAAAATGCAATACAGAATAGGTTTGAACAGGCACTTCAAAAGAGAGGATGTACAAGGTAATGAAATATCTCAATTACATTAGTCATCAATGTCAATTTAAAACTTCAGTTATATAACACTACAAGTGAAGCAGACAGACCAAAATTGAAAAAGACCGTCAATAACAAGTATTGTGAAGGAAAAAGAACTCTTATAAGTTTTTGAGGCAGTGTAAATTAGCATACAGTATTTGATAATTTGACATTTATCTACCAAGTTTGAAGATATGTATGGATATATGCAGCCAAAAACAGCTGAAAAGTACTCTTCTTGAAAAACTCAATGTGTTTCAACAATAGAATGAATTCAAGACTAATGATACATTTATAAAATACAGTACTACACAGCAAAGAATATTAAAAATGGCTTAGGTCAATACAAGGAATATTACCATGTTCAAAATTCTTATTAAATAACATAATATCAAAATAGATGAAAATAATATTGTTATATAGTATTTAAAGTAGCAAAGATAGTGGTAGCCAGGCGTGGTGGTGCATGCTTGCAATCTCAGCAGTTCTAAAGGCTGATGCAGGAGGACTGTGAGTTCAAAGCCAGCTTCAGCACCTTTGAGGCACTAGCAACTCAGTGAGACCCTGTCTCTAAATAAAACCACCCAAAAATTATAGTGTTAAACTTTAGGCAGGAGACAGAAGTGTTTGGGAGAAGCAGGAAGTGGCTAATCATAATATTTTATTTTGTAGCCTGAGTGTTTATTACAAGATTGTGTTCTTCCATAGTGTTGATTTTTTTTTCAAATTATTCATAAATGAACCTGTAGAAAACATACAGGAACATGTATTTTTCTATAATGTTTGATTATAATTCAATAAGACAATTTTAAAAAGTCAACAAATTTGAGCGGTTTGGGGTAATAGAACACAGTGGTAAAAATGTAGTTTATGAATCCACTCAGGAATGAATAAACAAAATAACAAAAATAAACAAAAAGAAGATAATACTTAAAAACTAAAAGGAAGATAAAATGAATAAATATAATTTTTATCAAGTTGTTTACACAATCAAATTAGATAAGGAATTACTACAAGAGTCTTTAAAAGACTTTATTTTTAGTTAATTCTTAGCTGAATATATTTTATAGTCAAATATGCCTACATATATATTTTAAATTTTATTCTGCTATCTTATTGTTCAAAGAAACATTGTTATCATTACGTTGACATTAGACATATATATATATATATATGTGTGTGTGTGTGAGTATATATATATGTGTGTGTGTGTATATATATATATATATATATATATATATATATATATATAGTGTGTGTGCATGTGTATATGAATGTGAGGAAGTAGATATAGGCATATATATATATATATATATATATATATATATATACATACACACACACACATATATATTAGATATATATGAATAAGTAGATATAGCTATAACAGACAAGTAACTATTCTAATATTAGATTTCACTGTTAAGACAATACAGAACTCAAATAAAAAATTGTGAAAATTTTGTAAGGATGCTCTAATATTAGATATAAATTCAAAACATTACTATAAATTCATTAATTTTTAAATGCATTTACCTGACTCTATATGGCAAAATGACATTACTATCACATGAACTAAAGCACCCATGATATCTAAGATAAACGTGTGCTCATAGTACGAACTCCCCAGTGTCAAGACTGGGCTAGTTACTGTGCCTGTGAAAATTCAACCTGTTTGACACAGATAGATGTTAACCTCTGAATGCATAATGCTCACAGTGACCAGCTCGCCACTTGGGGAAAACTAAATAGCATACTTCCCAACTATCTTTCTGTTTTGTCCCTAGGAAGCCTATAATCTTTACAAATCGTTGTTGATTAAACCTCTTTGATTGACCAGTCATAACAATAATTAATGCCTGACTTCTGTCATTTTGGGCACCCTCATCCAGCTGTGTAGCTGCCTCTCTTACATTATCCATTCTCTACAAAGGAGAGCCTGGTGATACCAGTGATCCTTACTTCATGATCTTAATGAATAGTGACTCACCAATCTTTCCCACCAAGCTTACAACTTAGAGGGGTCTTCTTACCTTATATAATAAATCCATTCCAGAGAGCCCATTTTTCAAACCTTTTTTTACTTCTTTCTCCTAGGGCAATTCTGATATTCACCCCTCACTTGTTTCTGGCTGGTTTTTTTTGTTTGTTTGCTTGTTTGTTTGTTTGTTTTTTCCTCACTTTTAAGTGGTCATTGCAGTAGCAATTTGTGTTTCCTAGCTTCCAGGGGACATTGTAGTAGAAAAATTTCCCCAATATCTTGAAGTCTCTCTTAGGTCATTATATCCTGTATTTGGGGAATGCATACTCAATTCAATCAATGGTTGGATTTTTGCTCTTATATTTTTGCCCTCTTGTTCAAAAACCCATAATGAATATGCCCCTGTTTCTAGTCTATTTGCGCTGACTTTCCTTCTGGTATATTTGAACTGCTGTAACCCTTTTGTTATAATGTCCTTTTCCTGTTTTAAGCTCAATATATCCCCATCCATCTTCTCTGGGGTTGATCATTCTAAAAGTCAAGAAATTATGTGGGAACAGTGAGATAGTTTCTAAAGAAAACCCTCTCTGTTTGAGGGTAGAAGCCTCTGCAATGTCTTCTCTCTTTTTTTTTAAATTTTTTAAAATGTATTTGTTGTAATCAGTTATAATGACAGCAGAATGCTCTTTGACTCATTGTACACAAATACAGTACAATTTTTTTTTTTACTTCATGGTTGTAAACAAAGAAGGGTCACATCATTCATGCAATCATACATGTATGTAGAGTAATGATGTCCATCTCATTCTACCTTTTTTTCCATCCTCATGCCCCCTCCTCTCTAACTCAAAATGGATCAAGGACCTAGGAATTATGTCAGATTCTATGCCCTAATAGAAGAAAATGTAGTCCCAAATCGTTTTTATGTCGGATTAGGCCCCTACTTACTTAAAAAGACTCCTAAAGTGAAAGAAATAAAATTAAGAATCTATAAAGGGAATGGATTCAAACTAAAAACCTTTTTCTCAGCAAACCAAATCAATGAGGTGAAGAGAGAGCTGATAATATGGGAGCAAATTTTTACCACATGCACATCAGATAGAGCACTCATCTCCAGGACATATAAAGAACACAATAAACTTAATACCAAAAAAACAAACAACCCAACCAATAAATGGGCAAAAGAACTTAACAGACACTTCTCAGAAGAAGATATACAATCAATCCACAAATATATTAAAAAATGCTTAACATTTCTAGTAATTAGAGAAATACAAATCAAAACTACTCTAAGATTTTATCTCACTCCAGTCAGAATGGCAGTTATTAAGAATACAAACAGCAATACGTGTTGGCAAAGATATGAGAGGAAAAAGCATACTCATAAATTGTTGGTGAGACTGCTAATTGGTGCAGCCAATCTGGAAAGTTGTATAAAGATTCCTTAGAAAACTTGGAGTGGACCACCATTTGACCCAGCTATCCCTCTCCTTGGTCTATACCCAAAGGACTTAAAAACAGCATAACTATAGTGATGCAGCCACATCAATATTTATAGCAGCACAATAGCCAAACTGTAGAACCAAACTAGATGCCCTTCAAAAGGTGAATGACTAAGAAACTGTGGTGTGTATATATATATATATATATATATATATATATATATATATATATATATATATAATGGAATATTATCAGAAATAAAGGGAATAAAATTATAGCATTGCAGATAAATGGATGGAGTTGAAGTGATAAATTACAGAGTATAGAAACTGGAATTATAAGTCAAATACACCCCCAATACTCAGAGAATTGGCAGGCATATATTCCTGTCTTAAACATGTATGCACAGTTTTCTCTAGCTACATACAAATAGATATAGTTATGAACTATTCATGCTAAGTGAAGTAAGCAGGTCCAAACACCTAAAGGCCAAATGTTTTCTCTGAAGAGTGGATGTTAATCTATAATGGAGGTGAGGGAGCATGGGATTAGTGCAATGTCTTCTAGCATATCAGAGATCTAGTTCTTAGTAAGGAAAGGGAGGCAACTTTTGCAAGAAAGACAAGTCCTTAAACTTCCATCTCTTACTATCCCTCCATGTCATCAATAACCAGGTAATTTTGATGTAACTAGTAAGTTTTGATGTAACTTACTTGTTACATCAAACTAGAAACTAGATAGCTCTGATGTATTAATAACCATTACCCTCTCTATATTTTCTGGAATGTCTGAATTATCCCATCTACTATAGCAGTTGCCTTTACTGAAACTTTTCCAATGCAATTTTCAGTGAAATATTTGGCAGCTGAGAAACTATTGTGCTGAAGATATTCACAACTCACCCATCAAAACTATACCCCAGATCTAATTTGTGGTGCATAAACCAGTCCCAAATTCTCATTCTACCACATGTAGTCTTTATTCAGATGCAAATTGTGTTAGTCTTAATTCTTTAATAAGCAAATATATAGACAGATAAATCAATCATATTATTTATTAAAGGCAATGCCCTTCAAGAAAATGGAGGAATAAACGGGGAAAGGGTTGAAGAATGACCAATTTATGATGAAGGTATCATTCCAGGTAGAGAGGTGAGGAAAGAAAGAAGGTGGAATAACAACATTTTAGAATGCAAAGCAGGTCTAAGAAGCAAGAAAAAGATTCTCAATCCAAAGTCACCTCTTAGGTGATTCTCATGACTCTCAGAAACAGAATTGACTTAATATCCCTGCTGTACTCAGACTTTCACTGAAGTCTTATGGGAAATGTGGCTCTGTGTGAACAGAGTGATAAGTTACAGAGTATAGTGGCTGGAATCATAGGTTAAACACACTCCCAATACTCAGAGAACTGACAGGCATGTATTCATGTCTTACACACATACATATAGTTTTCTCTAGTTATAGCAAATAGTTGTAGCTATGAACTATTTAGTATTTTAAATTTAATAATCAGCCATTTAATAGTTTTGGTATATTATGTTTTACATTGGACATAAATATAAATACATTTTATGATGGCAAGTATACTTATTTAAGAATATATAACAATGTGTTAGAGAATTGATTGGGGGATAATGGGTACTCAGTGGAGGACATAATTACATATATTTGGTAAGTCATAAAAGTATTCAGAGAAGAAGCAGGTAATTAATGTAAATATGTGTTTCAAATTTAATAAGATTAAGGAACTAGTTATGAAGGAAAATTACAAATTTAAGCATTTTTATGAATAAAGGCTAGTTAAAGTGGAGGAAAAAATTATAAATGAGTGCTTTAACATTTTGACAAGACAGCAATATAGAGCATAAACTAAAGAACTCTGAAAACAAGAGTAGACAATTTCTAAGATTCATTATGACAGTAGAATGAAGTTGGCACTGCATTGTATAACAGGAATTCATAAATGGATTTTGATCATGGCAGCATTGTGATGAAAAAATTATAATGATTCTTTTTGTATAAATTTAATAACGTCTTTTATGATCCAAACTCTGTGGTGTTGGAAAAGTCAGAAACTATAAGAAACTAAATCTGACTGTAAAAAAACTTATATTCTAGGTATTGAGGGTAAAAAAGTAAAAAAAAAAAAAGACATTTCTAAGCTATCCAGTGCTATGCAACATGGGAAGGAGTAAAACTGAAAAAGGGGACTGAGATTGAAGAATTGCAGTCATCTATTGATGGGCAACTAGGCTGATTCCACATTTTCTCTATTATTATGAATAATTCCACAGTAAACTTAGGTTTGCAGGTATAATTATTTTTGTTGACTACAATTATATATAATTTGACTATATATGGATAAAGAAAATATAGTACATACACATTTTAGTATTATTCATCCATAAAGAAGAATGAGATTCCTGTCATTATCTGGAAATTGAAAGGAACTAGAAGGTATCATGTTAAATGAAACAAGCCATACACAGAAAGACAAGCATCATATTTATTTTCTAAGGAAAAATAACACACGTATACACACAGAGAGAGAACAAAAATCTCAAGTACTAAATTAATATGATTTTACGAAATTTGTATATCTGTCCAGAAAAAAAAAAAAAAATATATATATATATATATATATATATATATATATATATATACCAAAAATATACTCTCAAACTTTTATTCAAGCAAACAAAGATTTTCTTTCAGAAGTATGGAAATATAATTATTTATGACATTACTTACCAGGTCATTCAACTGTAGAACTATGATTTATTTATTCTTCCACCTTTTTGAATTTAAATGTATTCAGGGAAATGTAAAAATGCTTTAAATGTTTACCTAAGTAAGTTAATAGCACAGTTTTTGCAGAAAGTAAAAGCTTTCACAAAATTCATTTTTGATAGATATGTACTCTTCTGTACGAATCCACATATGCTGAACGTAGTCCATTATATAGCAAATGGTGCCTTATCCTATGATACATCGTATGTGTTGTTGTAGGCTATGTAGCTTATACATTAATAAACTTTTCATTGACACTAAGAGATGAACTCTTTGTTTATAGGGTCACTATCAAATATTTTCATATCCCATGAAGGACAAAAAACAGGAATAAGAGAAACATAGGTACAGACCACCAAATTATTTTATCAAATGATTGGTTACCTACACCAAGAAATGGTTTCAAAACTATCATTATAATTTTCTAAGTTACTTTCTTATTCAAACATTACTTTTTTCTTCAATTCAGATAAATACACAAGCTTAATGTTTAATAACAATAGAATAACTTTGCTATTACTATTTTTCATCTTGTTGTAGCTTTCAAATTTTATTTCTTTACCTTCATTTTTTTGACTAAAATAAACAGACATTTTATGGTGAAAAATTATAAAAATTCATACTGGATTTTATTATTTAAAAATTATCACTTTATTTTGCTGTATAAATAGAAATATTGTTTCTTTATTTAAGAAAACTGAGCGGGGACTAACCATGTGATTACCTTCATTGTAAGGCAAGAATGACCCCATTCTCACAAGAGTGTACCTATCAGATCATGCTGAAAACATAGGAAAACTTTTGTACATCTTGATATATCTCTTGACCAAGGAACTTGGTTATTTCAGTACTTGAATATTCCAAGTTTGCTTAAAGGTTAAAAATTTCACAATTTTATCTCTCTGGAGTTGAACTTAATTGGAAATAGAATTTATTATTTGAATTAGAGTCATTATGATAAATATGAATGAAATGAAATGAAAAATGTAGAGACTGAGGAAAAAATATTCATCATTAAGGTAATAAAAGATAGAGTTGTTTGGGCACCTTTTCCAGTTATGTGAACACTGAAAAACGGTTATTTGGTCACAGAGTGGCCAAGCTGAATTCTCAGAGCTATTGACAACATGTTGGGAGAAAAATGAGTCTCTGCAGTGAGTGTTCACATGTGAATTGAGAGTACTGATAAGCAAGATTGAAGGCCAAACAGTTATTGATATAAGACAACCTTCACAAAATGAAATTTGGGAAAGAGTGACCTGCTTTATGTTTTGTGAGTCACTGTGACTTGGGTTGGTATATGATATCTTCAACTCCACAAGCCAGAGACTGATGAAATTTGGGAGCAGTTTTCGACTGCAATGGTTAATCATTGCTTTCTTCAAAACAACTCATGTTAGAGGTATATACCAGACTGCTTTTTTGAAAAGTTAGTCAGCTGATACTGAGACAGCAGCAAGCATCAGGCAGGTCAAAAGATTTTCAAGAGCTGTTTCTATATCATGTGGAAATCCATCTCATTTTCTATTTCCCACATACAACTGTGTACTGTGCAAGAATTTTGAGAGACTAAAAATTTCAGAAAATGATTCTAAATTTCGGTAAGAAATACTATTGCAATCTACAAATAAAATTATACTGCTTTTTAGTCCAAATTTGAGAGGGCTAAAATCACAGAAGTAAAGTACAATTTTATTCAAAATATATTGAGCATATATATATACACTGACCCAGTCAATACCATGACATTGAATTAGAATAAAAAAAAAAGAAATTTCATATTTGTATGAAGAAAGAAATGGAAAGGATTAGAAGAAACTTTGATTTCTTGTGAATTTACTTTTCACAAATTTTCAATAGCAAACGCATTTTAAGAACTATTATTAACATATCCAATCTAGTGTTCCAAATAAAGTAGACAACAACATATAATTATTTCCACCATAAGTTACCACTTTAATGCAATTATTTTTAGAAGGAATTCAACAATGCATATAAAAAAACTCTCTTAAGTGATTATGGAATAAAATTTTGAGATTACTCTTAAGGTAATAAGTATATGGCCAAGAAATTATCTTTTTATCACAGAGACTAACTTAAAATAACATAAATACATAATAAAAGTTATGAGATAAAGTGTGTTGGCAAAAAGTGTAGAATATTATAAGAATATTAAAGTTCTATTTGATATGGTGATATTTTATTATATATTACAAGCACCAAAAGATAACATAAAAGAATAATCATGATACTATCAAATCAAACACACACAAAGCAAATATTTTTGCAATAGTGATTTTATTCTTTTGTTTTAACTTCCTAGAATAGACCAATATTAGGCAACAAAACAAGTCTTAACCAATTCAAAAAATTAAATAATATGTTACATCGTTTTTGTTCACAATAACACAAAATTAGAAGTAAATAGCGTGTGAACCTTTGAATATTATAAAAATATATGATGACACATTTTTGAAAAAATGGTGGGAAACTGACAAAATCAGAAAAAAAAATTAGACTTTTCCTTGAAATGAAAAAAAATAAATAAAAATAAAAACACAACAAACCAAGCCTGAGGGGATGCACAAAAGCATTTACTAAGATTTAAGAATATAACAATGAGTGTCTCCATTAAAAAATGAAAGAAAAAAAAGAAATATTTTATGTAAATAACAAAAAGATGCAGCTAAGTCTCTTAGCAAAGCAAGAATATACCTAAAACAAAATTACCAAAAGGAAATAAACAATAAATATAAGAGCATGAATAAATAGTCTTAAGAATAATATAAAAATCAATGACACATGAATTAATGTTTTGAGAATATAAGGAAAACCGACAAGCCTTCAGACAAACAGAGAAAAAAAACACCCTAGTACATAAAATTAAAGATGAAAAAGGTGACAGTATAACTGATGCCACAAAAATAAAATAAATCAATAGGGATAATTTTGAAAAACTATGTGCTACCAAATTGAAAAATCTAGAAAAACATAAAAATATCTGAACACCTGTGACTTACTAAAACTGAACAAAGAGGCTATTAAAAATATGACTATTAGAGCATAAAGCATGGGACGAAATCTCTGCCAGCTGCTGTTCTGATAAGGGATTAATATACAGAACTCAAAAAACTTCACAACAAAAATAACTCAAATAATGTAATCAATAAATAGGCAAACGAACTAAAAGACATTTCACAAAAGAAGAAGAAATACACATAGCCAACATTTATTAAAAATGTTCAACACCCCTTGCAATCAGAAGAATGTAAAACAAAACTACATTGAGCTTGGTGCTATGGTACACCCCTGTAATTCCAGCTGTTTAGGAGTTTGAGACAGAAGGATCTTGAATTTAAAGCAAGGCTCAGCAACTTAGGGAGGCCCTAAGCAACTCAGTCAGACCCTATCTCTAAATAAAATACACAAAAAGGGCTGGGGATGTGGCTCAGTGGTTAAGTGCCCCTGGGTTCAATCCTGAATACAAAAAAGAAAAAAAAACTACATTGAGATTTTATCTTACCCCATTCCGAACGGCAATTATCAAGAATATGTATAATAAGCCAAGCATGATGGCACATAATTTGATCCCAGTGATTCAGGAGGCTGAGGCAGGAGGATTGCAAATGTATGGATAGTCTCAGCAACATAGTGAGGCCATAAGCAATTTAGTTGGAACCTGTCTCAAAATCAAATGGGCTGGGTATTTGTTGTTAAGTTTTTTCAGTTTTCCTTATATTCTCAGAGGTATCAGTGATAAAGCATCTTTGGGTTAAATCTCCAATACCAAATAAATTTTAAAAAATACATATAATAATAAATGCTGATGAAGATGTTGGAAAAATGTTCACTCATACATTGTTGGTGGAACTGCAAATTTAGTACAACCACTCTTGAAATCAGTATAAGCATTCTTCAAAACCTAGGAATGGAACCACCATATAACCCAGCTATCCTCCCACTCCTTGGTATTTATCAAAAACAAAACAAAAACCTGTAATCGGCAAACTGTAGTGATAGTCACATTAATTTTTATAGGAGCACAAATCACAATAGTCAAATTATGAAATCAGCTCAGATGCCTATTAACAGAAGAATGGATTAATTTAAAAATGCACACACACACACACACACACACACACACACACACACACTGGAGTTTTATTTAGCCATAAAGAAGATTATGGCATTTGCTGGTAATGCATGGAAATGGAAAATGTGATGCTAAGTAAAATAAACAAGACTCAGAAAGTTAAGGGTTGAATGTTTTTTCACAGGCAGAATATTTCATTAAAAATATAACTAACATTGTATATTCTCAATATTTTATGTCCTTGATCAAATATACTTAGATTTTAGTAGATAAAAATATTGAAAAACTCTTTGTTCTTTTGCCATTGATTGGATTATCAGTCCATTCCACCTTCTGAGAGACATGTTTTCCAGTCATGAAATCTGCAGTTTGCTCATGGGGATTGCTTTGGCCAGTGAGGTGTTTGCAGGCAGGAATTAAATAACGCTTGTGAAGTGCTTGTAGGAGTGTACTTTATTTTGGTCTCAGAAGATAATTCTTCCCAGAGAAACCTTCTAATTTTTCAAAAAGAACAAAAACTTGTGGTATACAGCTCTCAAGTTCTTTCTGTCAACTTCAATCTAGATTATCCAATTTTAAAAATCTGATGACTGGGATTCTAATTAAATAAGATATGTTCCATGGCTGCCTAAATATATTAAAGTAGATTTTACTGCCATGTATAACTAAAAGAACAAATAAAATTTTAAGAAACATAAAAGGTAAAAAGTTAACTTAAAAAAATTTGATATTTGATCATACTCAGTCAACTTCAGTGGAACCACTAACCATGTTCTGGAAAAAGTAGATCCCAACTTCTTATCTGTGAAAACATGTGATTTTCAGTTTAAATCACTGAATTTTAAGGATGCTTGCTATACCAAGTCCTTGAAAAATGTCAACTATTTTTAATTGCAGAAAAAAATTAGTTTTAGTAGGCTACTCTTCTTTTCAGTCTAAAGCCATGATATTAAATTAGGTACAATAAAGGCCTCCATGTACCAAACTTTAATGACTTCTCTGACCTGCAGTGGTAACTACATTTACCATAATATTTCCTCCTTGGAGCAAACCAACAATAGACTGAATTTACTGAAACTGTGAAACAAATAAAATATTCCTCCTTTATGTTTTTTTTGTCACAATAATGAGAAGCTGATTACACAGTATACATGGTGTATTAGTTTCAGGAAACCCTAGAGATAACAAAATTCACAGATGTTCCAATTTCTTATATAAATTGGAATGCTATTTGCATACAACCTAGAAATATCCTCCTGTGTAGTTTAAATCACACGTAGATTGCTTACAATTCTTAATATAATATAAATGCTGTGCAAATATGTGTTATATTGTATTTCTTAGGGCACATTGGAAAGAACAAAGTCTGTACATATTCAGTAGAGTTACAATACTTTTCCCTGTGGATTTATATATGTGTGTTTGTATAGATATATATATGTAAATAGTTATGCACATGTGTGTGAAAAATATACACATTCCAGGATCCCAGAGGGTATGAATCATTTGTCATTGGAAGAGACTTTCTAGTCTTTGAGAAATGAAGTTGACAAACACTCATATATATGGTTTGAAAAATGATATTAATAATCAGTATTTATTGAGTTCACTATGTATGCAATTACACACTCAGATAATACTATAGGTGCTTACATATCAATTCTATTGTTAAGATATATCTGAATAAAACATTAAAAATATGACAGCTTAATATAAGGAAAACAAAATTTCCTGCAAAGCAGTAATTGTGTTTCATAGTATTTGAATACAATGTGAGAATTTTAAAATCTAACAAAATATATATCATTGGATATATTTTATAAAAAACTGAAGCTGTTTTTTATTAAAAAAGTCAACTTCACAATTATAAATAATTATTTTTAGTAATTAGAGTTGCATTTAGAGTTAAACTCATATGAAAATTACTTCTGTATAAAGCTAGTGACAAAATAATGAAATTACTTAATAAATATAATAAACTAATTTATCAATAAGAATCTAATATAAAAAACAAGAGATACAGTAACAAGTATAATAGTATAATATAATGGATAAGCTGAAAATTTGTGTGTTTCTTGATAAAATAACAAATCGATGACTAGAAACTCAGAATTTTACAATGGTACAGATAAAACAAAAAAAAAATTAACGTTTTAGAGACTATTTCATATAAATCTGTGTTAATGTATTTGAAGTTAATTTTACTTTTGATATTATATAAATATATAGACAAAGAAGTTCAAATTCGGGATAATTAATATCCATAGAAAATATCATTACAAATTGTGATATTTTCCTCTTTGAGAACAACATAAGATTTTGGGATATGGTAAGGAAGTGCCAGTAGATGTCATTTGTATTAGTACCTATTAAACCTAACATAAATTTCTAATCATTTTTAATTCCAATATTCAACATAAACAGGCTAAGAATAGAGATTATTCTTCTAATTAGTTAACTCTAATACAGATTTTGTTTATAGTGAAATTAGCACTATCTTACAAATGAGCCCATTAGTAATGGTACAAAGGTATTTTCAGCCCATAAAGTCATTATTATCTCTGGAACAATTAGTAACTCCTTTAATGTTCTAAATTGTTTCTTCACTATCCATAAGCAAATAATGATGTCTTCTGTGGTGGATAGCCAAAGCATTAATCCTTGCAGAGAATATTAATGTTTAAAGAGAATGTAATTATTGATTTTTATAAAAATGAAATCATTACTGCATTACTTAATATATTCAAAGATAATGAATATCAAGATATTACAATTCAATTTTCACAGTACATCTCTACTCTATTAACAAATTTTTTTTATCAAGGTTCTTATTATATTTATTCTAAAATTTAAAAACCCTTTGGATCACTAGGATACTCTTCAAACTTATTCAGAATGAATATCACCCTAAGTCCCTAAAGCAATGATTATGCTGCTGCCACATCCTGATAGCTGTGGTTTTGAATTGTACCATGGCAATGATATGTAAATGACATGTGGTTTTAAAGTTTCTGCAGAGCATTTTGGATGAAGATAAGCATTAAGTCAAAGGTTAAATTTGAGATTGAACTAAATAATCTCAGTTGAGACTGAAATGCTGACAATAGCAATACAGAACTATCCTTTGGTTGACCTCAGCAACCTAGGCAGCCTGCAGGCTTGCCTATAATTATTTAAATGAGTACCCAGTTAAAGTGGGAGCATGCAAAAAACTTAGCAATAAGATATTAATCAAAATCATGTAAATAGGTATCACAAAAGAATCTTGAGATTTATAATATCTTTTTGTATATATCAAATTGCATGTATGTGCCTCTTTCATTCACTTGTGGATTCGGAAGCAAATTTTGTGTTACTGATAGATAAAACTCCAAATTTTACAATGGTACAGATAAAACAAAAAAATTAACATTTTAGAGACTATTTTATACTATTTTATTGTGAATGTGTAATTGTACATGTTATTTGTTAGGGTCTTTCTAAGTATTAGGCAAATGTTATATAATGTAATCAAATATATGCATGTGTATATCTTTAATACTTAGATAAAAAGGAAAATCTACAAAGCAAATAAATAATTATTAAATATAATATGCAATGTTTTTACATTGATCAAAAGACATTTCAATAAAGCTGAAAAGGTATAACAGAAATTCTGAAACTAGATACCAAATTATGAACAATATATAGCCCTAATCATTAAGCAATTTGTATTTATTTCTAAAAGGGAAATAGATAGTTAAAATAGGATTTGGATGTACTAATCATACTATGTAATTAAATGCTATTCATATATAAGTGCACTTATATTAGTATAATATAAGTAATGTAAAACATGGTGTAATATTACACAAATTGTCTCCAGTTTAGCAAATACAGACATATTCCAGAGTCTCTGAAATAAAGAAATTATTAAATAAATAGAAAAAGGCATTACATCACATGTTAAATTTTCACATAACTTCTATAACTGTATGAATATGCAGTGATACTTTTTAAAAAGGAGAAGAAAACAGCAATACTGAATGAGGAAATCAGTTGTGGTAAGAATAAAATTGGAAAAGATGAGAGAAGTAGAAGATGGTGAAGATGAAGATAAAGAATAAGACAAAAAGAAGAAGAGGAGAAGGACCAGAACAACATAAAAGTTGTGCAAAGAGCATGAGGTCCTTGGGCACAATTAGAAATAGATGAAAATAAGGAGGAATTTGTTTTCCCACTAATAGTATGTTGTATCTGTTCTCAGAATGAAAAGAATGTGATAGAGTTATCTGTGTTTCCCAATGAAGTCGTTTTGTGAGGAGGAATTATTTGTACCTAGACCTTAGGCTCATTGATGAATTTCCCATCCTTATGACATTTCCCCCAAAATATTATAGATATTTAAATTAATTTTATTTTATTTTATCATGTTAAATTTTTACTGAATGATTACACTTTACTGTTTTCTACTTAAACCACTGGGTAACTGGTGCTGTCTTTTGAGCATTTCATTTCTGTGTGTGAATTAGTGCAACCATCATGGAAAAAAAAATGCTGTTATTATCCAGCCTTCCCAATATGGGAATATATCAGGAGAAAATTGTAAAACATATTTTGGAAAATGATATTTGCACTCCCCTGTTCATTGAATCATCATTTATGATACATACGAAGTGGAGTTATCTTAGTATCCATGGATAAAGAAAATGTGGTATATCTATACAATAAAAACTATTTGGCCTTAATAAGGGAGACAATCCTATCATTTACAACATACATGTTCCTGGAGGACACTTTGTTATGTAAAATAGGCCCAAAACTGAAATTCAAATAATGCATAATTTCACTTATATATTTATTTATGTTTGTTTGTTTTTGTGGTGCTAGGAATTGAACTCAGGGCCTTGTGCATGCAAGGCAAGCACTCTACCAACTGAGCTATATCCCCAGCTCCTCACTTATATATTTAATTTTAAAAGGTTAGTTTCTAAAAGCAGAGAGAATAATTTTGGTTACCCAAGGCTGGAGATTTAGGGTACTTTGTGGAAAGGCTTGCCAAAGAAGACAAATTTTAGTTAGATGAAAAGAATATGTTCAATAGATCTGCTGTTTAATACATGATTATATTGAATAATAATGCATTCTATTCCTAAAAATCACTAATAAGGCAAATTTTACCACCAACAATGTAATATGACTGGTAGTGCATATGATAATTAGTTTGATGTGGCCCTTGTACAGTGCACACAAATTTCAACACATTGTATTGTACATGATAAATAAGTGAATTTTTGTCAACTAAAAATTATAAACATATGAGGTTGTCAATATAGCTAAATGATAGAATATTTTCTTAACAAAGATGAGAACCTAAATTTTAAACACCCAATGCTGAGAAAAAAGGAAAAAAAAAAAAGAGAAAAAAGATAAATAATAACCGCTGAAGGCCCTAGAACATTTGTTTTCTTCTGGACCATTTAGAACCATTGTGTACCTCCATTCTCCCAAACTATCACATTCTATGACTATAATATTTGTACATATATTTCCCTAGAGCATAATTATCTACATCATACACTGTACACCAACACAAAAGGTGGTTATCACATCCTATTTGATAAATATGTCGATAATATAATATCATATCTTTATATTATTATATAAAATGCATGTAACTAGTATATTATCCATTAATTGATAGTTAATTTATTTGATTTATTCTAGTTTTTGGACAACACTTTAATTATTTATTTTTAAAGTCATTAATTAATTAGCTTTTAGAATTTTAAAACTTTCTTAGGGCATTTTATGAAAAGTCAATATTGCTGGCAATAAAGACATTTTCTTAAATTGTTAAGTGTTTATCCTTCCTATTAGTAACTAGGGACAATAATTAAATGATGAATAACCATCTAGTGACAACAGTGTTTATGCATCCTTCTCTTAGATGTGATATATCAAGAAGTACTAATGTCCTGATAAATGATAAAAATAATTTTATAAAATTATTTAGGTAAAAAAGATTTTTCTATTTTACATTAGAAGAGAGCAAACTGTGTTAAAATAGAAATACATAGACTTTAGCATTTTACATATTAAAGGAAAATATAGCTTACTTTTTCTTTAATTTTAGAGTTATTTTTTGATAATTTATAAAATAAAATATAGGCTTGTGTCTAGACAAGTCTAGAGACTTGATATTGAATATTTTAAAGGTGATCCAGTCCTGACTAAAATAAACATAAAATCTAGTTGATAAATAACATAGGGAAAATGTGATCAAACTGTATGGCATAATGTGATATCCTGTCTGTCACACTAATTGCTGTATCAGTTTTAAAACAAAGTATAAGATCATTTCAAAGCGGTAGGTTATTAAATTTATGAGACATTGATGTGGGAAAAGAAAAATATTAGCACAGTTTGGAGATTATAAATAGGAGAATATTTACGGAAATATTTTATATATGTACTTCAGGGGAAAAACCACATTTGATTCAGTTACTGGGATGGAGAGCAACCACAAAATTAATTTACAAATCATGAAATATAGTCTTTCATAATTATAGAGATTAATACAATATGACCAAAGTTATTTTTTAATAACATAAAATAAAAATACATAATACTCAATGTTTATGGGGAAAATAATACAAAATACAGTAATTCAAGGAAAAGGCAATCATCATAAGAAATATCAGAAGCATGATATTGAGGGAAGATTATATTTCAGGGAAATAAAATGTCTTTAACTATATGTTAGGCAAGGCTAATCAAAGGGTGAAGACATAGAAACACCTGAAGCTCCTTGATAGGGAAATAGTGGTGCCATTAACCAAAAATTAATCAGAGTTATGCCTGTTTTCCAGACTTGTGAATAAAGCATCAAAGCTAAGGCAAATAAATTTTAAGTAGCTTAAGGTTCTAAAGATAGAGGAAGAGATAGAGTTCTAGGAATCCTCTATGAGGGACTTATTAACAGCCATAAGAGGGGTTATCATGAAATAGCATAGCCATCTTCTCTCTCATTCTTTATATAATAGATATAAAATATGTCTCATATATATATATATATATATATATATATATATATATATCATGTACAAATAAGAAACACGTGTATCTCAAATACACCAATTATACCTGTATATTTCAAACAGAATGAATCTACAGATATATGCGATATAAGAAATATTGATATGTATATGATAATAGATAATCTATATATTCCTAAGTCTATCTGGGTAGATATGGATCTATTTTTCTTTATAAGTCAGTATATATAGACAAATATACAGTACATATGATATGTAGATATACACTACATTTATATAGTGTGATTTATTTTTTCAAGGAATATTAATTTTTATTTATTTATTTATTTTTAATTGTTTTATTTTTAAACACATGACAGCAGAATGCATTACAATTCTTATTACACAGAATACAATTTTCATATGTCTGTTTGTATATAAAGTATGTTCGTTCAAACCAATTCATATATACACAATGGAATATTTCTCAGCAAAAAAAGAGTATAAAATCATGGCATTTGCAGATAAATGGATGCAGTTGGAGAAGATAATGCTAAGTGAAGTTAGCCAATCCCCCAACAAAAAAACAAATGATGAATGTTTTCTTTGATATAAAGTGACTGACACATAGTGGTATTAGGAGAATGAGCATGGGAGGAATAGACAAACTCTAGATAGGGCAGAAGGTTGGGAGGGAAAGGGAGGGGTCAGAGGGTTACAAATGATGGTGGAATGTGATGTCATTATCCAAAGTACATTTATGAAGATATATAGTGTGATTTATACAATACATAGAATGTACATAGAAATAGTTATATATATTAATCAAAATTCTTCAGAAAGACAGATCAATAAGGGTTCAGTAGATAGATTGATTGATAGATAGATATATTTGTGGAAGGATGTATTAAGGGAATTGTCTCTCATAGTTATTGAAGCTGAGAAATGCCACAGTGTGCCATTTGCAAGTAGCAAACTCCGGGATCCCCTTGGCATGGTTGAACCCAAGTCTGAAAGTATCAATACTAGGGAAATTTTGGTGTTTTTTTCAGTCTGATGCTGACCACTTACAAATCCAGGGACCTGCTAATATTAGTTCTGGTGACCCAAGACTGGAGATAGTGGAGTTCAGATATCCATAGATACAAGGAGCAAACTAATGCAGCTCCAGGAAAGAGGAAAAACTCATTTTCTCTTTTTCCTCTACTCAGAAGCCCTGCTGAAATGGAGCCTGAGTTTACCCTGACTACATGGAACACAGATCTTCCCTTCTCATTCCACCAAATTCACAAATTGCAAACATTCTCAAAGATAAACAAGAAATAATTATTTGCCATATTTCTTGGTATTTGTGTTAGTTAGTTGTATGCATCTGGGATAAAATGCCTGAGGAAAAAAAAAATGACTTACAGAAGGAATGATTTACTTTGGCTCATTATTTCAGAGATCTCACTCATGGTCAGTTGGGTCCACTTCTTTGGGTCTGAAGTGAGGTAGAATGTCCTAGTGAAAGATCATGTTGGAAAAAAAAAATACTTTTTTTACCTCATGACAGCAGGGGAGCAGAGACAGAAGAGGAGGTATGGGAACAAGATATACATTTCCAAAGCATGCTCCCAGTGACAGACTTTTCCAACTAGGCTCTAATTCCTATAACTTTGATCACTCCCCCCAAGATGCCATCAGTTTATTAATTCCTTAATGGATTGATCCACTGATGTCAGATTCCTCCTGATCCATTAACTTTCCAATAGCTCCACCTCTGAACATTACTACATGAGGGACCAAGTCTTCAACATGAGACTTTGGGGGATATTCCAGATTGAAATCATAATAGAATTCCTCAATCTAGTCAAATTGACACCTAAAATCTATACAGATATGATATATGGGGATATGGCTATAAGTATAGGGGGCGTGTGTGTGTGTCACACACACACACACACACACACACACACACACACAAATGGAAGAAAGAGTGCCATAAAATAATGGAGAGAATTCATAATTAGTCAAAGATTAGAGGTGGTATTTTCTATATCTTCCCTACAAGGTGGTACCATCTGCCATTCATAAAGCTAAGTAAACTGGTTTCCAAGGCAACTGGACTTAGGGTGAATTCTGGGTGTCAGTATAATGTACCTTTTTGATAAAATAAATTTGAGTGGGGTAGGCCAACTTTGCAACATTATAAGAGATATGATAAAGACAACATGAAGCAAAGTAGAAGTATATAACATAAATATTTGTAGAAAGCATATGTGAGCTCCTGATGAGCCTCAATTCAACAGGGTTTGTATAACATTTTCTCAGGAAGTAGACGCTAGAGAAGGGTTAATAAAATAATTAGAAGGCATGAGAGTTTTTCAGGATGCCTATTGCACTCACTTGTGTTATGTACAATGACACACGTTGTACTGTAGTTAAACACTGAACCTACTGGTTTTCTAAGACCCCAACTCTAGTAAAGGAGGGGAGACCTAGAAAATAAGGGAAAATTGTTAGAAAAATCTCATCTATGCACATATGTGTGTGTGTACACACACACAAACACACACAGAGCACTACAACCTAGGTAGACTTCACAAGTTAAAGTGAGTGTGAAAAATTACTACAATTAAATACACATTTTGGGTTTCAAATTGATTACAGTCTACAGGACCAACATATATTGACATGTGTTAAAAATTTGTCCAAATGATTGATGATAAATTAGTTGAAGACTGATAGAACAGAGTTAAAATAAAATTTAACTATTTTTTTCTCTTAATTTGGACTATAAATGTAAACACCCCCCAAAAAATATATGTCATTTTATCACTTTTATGCATGTATTATTTTCCAATCATAGATCAGTTGTTCACTTTATTTTAAAAAATAAAGGTTATTATTATTTTTAATTTAGTTAAAAATAGTAATGTAATATTATGATATAACTGGTGCTAAGAAGAATACTTTTATCAAAAGAATAGTCACCTTTCACATGCAGGAATTCTACTGATAATAAGAAATAAGACTTGGGGCCAGAGCCCAGCCTCCAATCCAGGACTGCCAACTGCTGGAAGGCCAGGCCCAATTCAGATCCACCCACACAAGCCTGCATGGGACCCAGGCTCACAGTAGGCCTGAGTTCACCCCTTCACCTGCAGGCCACCACCAGAGCCCAGCCTCTGGCATAGGACCGCCCCTTCTGTCCAGCAGACTAACAGGAGAGGTCAAGCCTAGCAGCCCAGATCCACCCACACCAGCCTGCTCATGACTCAGGCACACTACTACCATGGAAGCCAACACCCTGACCAGGTCCACCCACACCTACTTGCACAAAACCCAGGTCCAGGGTAGGTCCAAGTTTGCCCCCAGAAAACCTGGGAGCCTAAGACTAAACCACTTCCATCTTGAGACACTGCAGTCACTTCCATAGCCTTCTCCATACAGTAGCCCCTAACTTTTTGTCAAAAGGGCCTAGAAGCAGTTGCAACTCAGAGCAGGCATCTAAAAGAATATGAAGCCCACCCTTTCAGCCCTCTGTAAGGGGCTGTAAGACATTGTCTCTGTAAGACATTGTTTCCATCTTGGGGCACCTCAATTATTATCTTAAATTACTTAGGCTATTGCCTCCACCAACTTTAGATACAGTAGCATGCATTAAGGGACACCAGCAGGGTCTGGAAGCCCAACATCAAAGTGAGGTACAGACAATCTGCATGGATACTACCAGAATATAGGGAAGAAACTGTGAAATCTCAGTTCCACACTGCAAGTAAGGAAAACACATAGACAACGTGAATAAACAAGAGAGAAAGGTGCTCCAAACAAACCAGGATACTGTAACAACAGAGCCCATGGACAGCAAAGTTGATGAAATGTCAGAGAAGGTGTTCAGAAGATTCATAATTAAAATGTATCTGTGAATTAAAAAATGACCTAAATGAGCAAATACAGGCACAAATTGATCACTCCAACAAAGAGATAAGAGCAAATACAGGTAGCAAAAGATTACTTCAAGAAAGTGATAGGGATTCTGGAAAAAAATAAAGTCAAAAATCCTTGAAATGAAGGATATAATAAGCCAAATTAAAAAACTCAATAGAAAATATGACCAACAGACTAGATCACTTGGAAGAAAGAACATCAGATAATGAAGACAAAGTATACAATCTGGAAAATAAAGTTGATCCCACAGTTAAGATAGTAAGAAACCATGAACAGAACATCCAAGAATTATGGGACAGCATCAAAAAAACAAATCTAAGAGTTATTGGGAAAAAGGAAGGCACAGAGTTCTAAACCAAAGGAATGCACAACTCTCCAATGAAATAATATCAGAAAATTTCCAAAGCATGGAGAATGAATTGGAAAACCAAATACAAGAGACTTACATAACAGAAATGTACAAAATTACAATAGATCTACACCAAGGCACCTTATAATGAAAATGCCTAGCATATAGAATAAGGATAGAATTTTAAAAGCTGCAAGAGCAAGGAATCAGATCATATATAGGGGGAGTCCAATTCATATCTCAAAAGATTTTTCAACCCAGACCCTCAAAGCCAGGAGATCATGGAACAACATATACCAAGCTCTGAAAGAAAATGATGCCAACCAAGAATCCTATATCCAGCAAAAATAAGATTTATATTTGATGATGAAATAAAAACCTTCCATGATAAATAAAAGTTGAAAGAATTTACATCTAGAGTGCCTGCACTACAGAACATCCTCAGCAAAATATTCCAAGAAGAGCAAATAAAATAACAATAATGAAAATGAGAAAGAGAGGGATTACACTAAAGGAAAATCTAATGAGAAGAGAAACCAAGTCACGTTAAATACCAAAAATAAACAAAATGGCTTGGAATACAAATCATGTCTCAATAATAACCTTGAATGTTAATGGCCTAAACTCACCAATAAAAAGACATAGACTAGCAGATTGGATTTAAAAAAAAAAACAAAAAACCAACAGTATGCATCGCAAGAGACACATCTCTTAGAAAAAGACATTCACAGACTGAAGGTGAAGGGTTGGGGAAAATCACACCACTCATATGGACTGTGGAAGCAAGCAAGGGTTTCCATTCTCATATTAAATAAAGTAAACTTCAAACTAAAGTTAATCAAAAAGAATAAAGAAGGACACTACACACTGCTTAAGGGAAACATACACCAACAAGACTTAACAATTATAACTATATATGCCCCAAACAATGGAGCATCTACATTCATCAAACAAAAGAGTCTCAGGTTCAAGATTCAAATAGACAACAACACAATAATTTTGTGTGACTTTAACCTACCCCTTTCACCACTGGATAGATCTTCCGAACAAAAGCTGAACAAAGAAAATATAGAACTCAATAACACAATCAATAACTTAGACTTAACTGACATATATAGAATATTTCATCCCTCAACAAGTGAATACACTTTCTTCTCAGCAGCAAATAGATCATTCTCTAAAATAGACCATTTAATATTGCCATAAAGCAAATCTTAGCAAATATAAAAAAGTAGAGATACTACCCTGAATTCTATCAGATCATAATGGAATGAAATTAGAAATCAATGATAAAATTAGAAATAATATTCACTCCAACACCTGAAGACTAAATCATAGGCTACTGAATATAGGTTACAGAAAACATCAAGGAGGAGATTAAAAAAAAATAGCAGTGAATGAGAACACAGATGCAACATATCAAAATCTCTTGGACACAATGAAAGTAGTTCTAAGACTAAAGTTCATTGTATGGATTTCATTCCTTAAAAGAAAAAAAGTCAACAAATAAATGACTTAAAATTGCATCTAAAGCTCTAGGATTAAAAAGAACAAATTAACACCAAAAGCAGTAGAAGACAGGAAATAATTAAAATCAGAGCTGAAATCAATGAAATTGAAACAAAAGAAATAATTGAAAAATATTGATAGAACAAAAAGTTGGTTCTTTGAAAAAAATAAAATAAAATTGAAAGACCCTTAGCCATGCTAACAGAGAGAAAGAGAGACAAAACTCAAATTACTAACATACATGATGAAAAAGAAAATATCGTGATAGACACTACAGAAATACAGAAGATAATTAGAAATTATTTTGAAACCTTGAACTCCAATGAATTAGAAAATATCGAGGACATCAACAAATTTCTGGAGTCATATAATCTGCCCAAATTGAATCAGGATTATATACACAATGTAAACAGCTCAATTTCAAATGACAAAAGATAAGATGCCATCAGAAGTCTACCAACCCAGAAAAGCCTAGGACCAGTTGGATACACAGCCGAGATATACAAGATATTTAAAGAAGAACTAATACCAACACTCTTCAATTTATTCCAGGAAATAGAAAAAGAAGCAGCACTTCCAAATTCATTCTATGATGCCAATATCACCCTGATTCCAAAAACCAGTCAAGGACACATCAAAAAAAAAAAAAAAAAAAAAAAAAGAGAAAGAAAGAAAACTTCAGACGAATATCTCTAATGAACATAGATGCAAATATTCTCAATAAAATTCTGGTCAATCAAATACAAAAACATCAAAAAGATCGTGCACTACGATCAAGTGGAATTCATCCCAGGGATTCAAGGTTGGTTCAACATATGGAAATCAATAAATGTAATTCATCACATCAATAGAATTAAAGATGAAAATCATGTGATTATCTCAATAGATGCAGAAAAAGCATTTGACAAAATATAGTCGACACAATATAGTACCCCTTCCTATTAAACAAAATGAAAACTTAGGGATAATAGAACATACCTCAATATCATAAATGCTATCTATGCTAAGCCCAGGCTGATATTATTCTAAATAGATAGAAATTGAAGGCATTTCCTCTAAAAACTAGAACAAGACAGTGGTGCCCTCTTTCACCACTTCTATTTAACATAGCTCTTGTTACTGGCCAGAGGAATTAGACAGAAGATGGAAATTAAAGGGATACACATAGGAAAAGAAGAACTCAAATTGGCACTCTTTGTTGATGACTTGATTCTAAACTAAACCCTTATCTCTCACCATGCACAAAACTCAACTCAAAATGGATCCAGGTCCTAGGAATAAAACCAGAGACCCTGCATTTAGTATTTAAAAAAAATAGACCCTAATTTCTATCATGTGGGATTAGGCCCCAAATTCCTTAATAAGACTCCTTTGGCACAAGAATTAAAATCAAAAATCAAAAAATGAAATAGACTCAAACTAAAAAAAATTCTTCTTAGCAAAAAATAAAATTAAATTAAAAATTTAAAAAATAAGAACAATGTGTGGGGAGAATAGAAAGCCTTACATCTTGGGAGCAAATCTTTACCTGTCACACATCAGATAGAGCAATAACCTCTAGGGTATATAAAGAACTCAAAAAGCTAAGCACCAAAAAACAAATAACCCAATCAATAAATGGGTCAAGGACCTAAACAAACATTTCTCAGAAAATGATATACAATTAATCAACAAATATATGAAAAAAAATGTTCATCATCACCAGCAATTAGAGAAATGCAAATCAAAACGAGGATTTCATCTCGCCCAGTCAGAATGGCAGCTATTATTCATACAAACACCAATAAGTGCTGGCGAGGATGTGGGAAAAATGGTACACTCATATACTGCAGGTGGGACTGAAATTGCTGCAGCCAATATGGAAAGCTGTGTGGAGATTTCTTGGGAAATTGGGAATGGAACCACCATTTGACCCAGATGTCCCTCTCCTCAGTCTATACCCAGAGGACTTAAAAAGAGTATACTGCACTGACACAGCCACATCAACACAATTCACAATTGCAAAACTGTGGAACCACGTAGGTGCCCTTCAATAGATAAATGGATTTTTAAAAATGTGGCATATATAGATAATGGAATATTCCTCAGCAATAAAAGACAGTAAAAGTATGGCATTTTCAGATAAATGGATGGAGTTAGGAATGGTAATGCTAAGTGAAGTTAGCCAATCCCAAGAAACCAAATGTAGAATGTTTTCTCTAATATAAGGAGGCTAATTCATAGGGCGGGAGGAAGGGGGAGCTTGGGAGGAATAGATGAACTAGATAGAGAAGAGGAGAGTGAGGGGAAGGGAAATGGTATTGGGGTTAGAAATGATGGTGGAATATGATGGACATTATTATCTAAAATATATGTATAAAGACATGAATTGGTGTGAATATGCTTTGTATACAACCAGAGATATGAAAAATTGTGCTCTCTTTGTGGAATAGGAATTTTAAAGCATTCCTCTGTCATATATAAATTTTAAAAAATTATTTTAAAAGTAATAGGACTTGGTATAGTTGGGTTGTATCTGCATGCAAAGAAAAACTTTGGTATTTTTTTCTGTTAGGCAGGAATAATCTTATATTACACCAGAATTAAAAAAAATCACTTCATAATCTTTTTTTTTTTAAAATACACCCCAAATCAGGACACTTTGAAAATCACAATAATACTATACACCCATATGGTCCCATTAGTGTGAATTAATGTTTCTCACTTACCCTTTACAGGCTTGGATTTACTTTATTTTCCACCACTGTATTCTTAGAAAGTCCATAAATGCTCTTTATGGATAATGAATAGAAAAGCTGGTTATATCTCAATGAGGAGTGAAAGAAAGTATAGGCCATGTCATACTCTTACATGTGAATCTGAGGAATGATTAAAAGAGAGCTTCTTATGATTTGTCTTCAAATCCTCCATCATTCCATTTGTCACAGACTCTTTGTGAACTAAAAATACCTCAGCCAAAGATATCATACTTCAAATAATATTTTGGATAAATTAATGGAAACTGTGACAATACAAAAAGAAACCTAAAGCTTTATTATAAGAGATTTAGAAAATTTAGGTTACTATATTTTGCCCAGGAAATTTTCATTGTTCAATAATTAGGAAGGTGTGAAGAATTTGAGGCATTAATTACAGAACAGGGTAGATAAGCAGCAAGCCAGATGCCCCAGTGTCAATTCAAGGTGAATAAGAGAAGTGGGAAGTGAAGTTGAGGAGTCCTCACTAACTTCACTATGTGAAAATTTAGTCTTTTAGGCTCTTTCATGTTGGATAATTTTCCTGAGCTGTAAGACTAACTAGTACTCTCACCGACAATACCTCTACCTGACTTTTGTCAGTTAATGTACTGATGACATCCTGACATCCTACACCTTATTTTCTTAATCTGGTTTATTTCACTTAGGATAAAGCTCTCTATTTCCATCCATTTTCCTGGAAATGAAATAATTTTATTTTTTCTTTATTCTATATTGAATATCCTTGACTTGTTCTCAGTTTTAGAAAAAAATACTTTCAGTTTTTCTCTATTCAGTATGATTTGGACTTTGTTTTTTGTTATACTGTATAGTCTTTACAGTGTTGAGATAAGTCCCTTCTATCTCTAGTTTTTTGAAAATATTTTTATCATAAAAGTGTGCTGAATTTTGTAAAGTAGTAGTATCTACATTATGTCCAGCAAAGTAGAAATCAAGCCCAAATTTTAAGAGACAAGGTCACTATGTATTGCTACAGGGAAGAATCAAACAAGAAGATATTATTAATTTAAATAGTTATGCCTAAAACATTGGTGCACCTAATCACATAAATCAAACATCATTCAATGTAAAAGCTGAGATTGGCCCCAATACAATACTACTGGATCATGTCAACACACCTTTCTCACTAATAGGTTCTGTTTGTTTATACTTGAGAATATGTGTATCTTTACTGAAGTACTCTTTTATACATTGTATTTTTCCCTCAGTTCATTCCTTTATTATCTTTTAAATCATAAATCATTTTAGCAATCATTTTTTTAAAATTATTTGTCCATCCTTTAATCCACTCTGATATATGTGAATTTACATTCATAAATTTTAGAGGAGTCTTCTTGTTGATTCCACATTTCAGAAGTCATGCATCTGGTGTGATGGATTCCTTTTTCTCTATTACATGAGGGAATTGGTAAGTAGTTCTCTCTTTGCCATATATCCTGAGCTGAGAGTATGACTTCATACCAAAACATTTTTATTCAAAGTACTTCGTTCATTCACCAGATCCACTTTGAGAGGAGAGAATACCCACCAGTTACATGATAACTCAGAAGCAAACCATATATCACATATATTAAAATATTTATTACTAATGATTTCTGCAGATCTAATAACCAGTGAGTTAAGAAGATAAGAAATAGTATAGACTGAAAGTTAAGCATTAAACTAGTCTTCTGAAAACCAAATTATATTAGTAAGGTAAAAGAAAGGAGAGAAATTAAAAATGGAGTAGGGGAGACAACATAAAATAGAGAAAGAATTGTAAGAGAAGGGAGGGGGATAGAAATGGGAAATCAGAAAAGAAGTATCAAGGTAAAATCCAATTAATTAAAAATACAAAATTATACAGCTCTATGTAAAAATAAGTAAAGAGGGAAGACACAGCAAATATTTTACACAAATCAGCCAAAGCAACAGCAATCATAAAAATGATTCAGCTTTCTCCTTGCTGAAGTATTTTAAATGAAGGTGCTTCTTTCTGGGGCTTTAATTTTAGAGTCCTCCAGCAATAACTGTACGATTGTACGATTTGTCTGTTCTCAGCTCTGACCCAAACTAACGAAATTTGTTAGAGGAGTCTTTATGTGGACCCCTGCCTCTTCTTGCCTGCTAGTACCAGTGAAGCACTGTATATTTGATAGCAGAATTCATCCTCAATATCTGTGTTTCTGTACTTGAAGTTGGGGATGTAGATATAGAAGCAGCTGCTAACTTCTCACCCATGTAGCCTGAGGAGTGATTCAGTTTATGACACACCTTTATTCTCAGAGTGGCAGTCCACGAGCTGGGTGAGGTTTATGGGAAGTACTCAGATTTTGTCAGTAGATCCTGCAGAGACTTCTGGGTGTGTGTGGGGGTGGCCAGGTCCATGGTGGGATGCTGCCAGTAGCATCTTTCCAACCAAAATTGACCCATTCAACTACCATTTTTACAGTCCTTGCTCTATATTACAAATTAAAGATTGCACAGGTCCATGAAAGTGTCCTTCACTTTTCTGTGCTCTGCAGATCAACAGATCAGCAGTTGCAGCTCCTGTCACTGACAGTAATTTCTGATTTCATACCATATTCCTATTATTGAGCCTAGGTAGACCCTTTCCTTGTGTGCCCACCATTCCAGGTAGTAGTAAAACATAGGTGGTCATTGGGTCTTAGGTACACAAAATAAGAGCACATTTAGAACAAGCCAAAATAAGGAAAGAGAGACAGAGACAGAAAGAGAGAAAAAGGGAAGGAAGGAGGAAGTGAAGAGAGAAGGAAGGAAGGAAGGAAGGAAGGAAGGAAGGAAGGGAGGGAGGGAGGGAGGCAGGAAAGAAGGAAAATTGCAGGTTTCTAATCTCTCATAAAAAGTCTAAATAGTGATTATTTTTAAGCTACAACTGCTTCCCCACTTTCACAAAATGGTCTGAGAAGTGCTGGGACTATCACCTACAATGGTTCATTTTGCAGTATCTGACCTCTTTCAGCTCAGGTTGCATACTTTGTGAACAGTCTGAACAGGCTAAAGCAAGTTATAAACCTGCTTTTCTTGAACTGAATGAGAAATTCCTTTAATTTCCTTGAAGAAGTTTTCCTTCCCAACCCTGACACTATTATTCCAGTGTGGGATTTTTTTATTAATTATCTTTCTATGCTAAAAATGTATATTCCTGGGTTTAACCTAATTGCTGGCTTTCTGGGCTGCATTCCATTGTTTTCCCATGTCACCATGCAGCTGTGGAGCTGCTTTCCATTTATATTGAATTTTGGGGAGCAGTTACTATGCAGTGGGTGCACCTAGTACACATTTAATAATAGCCAATATTCAGGTTCCTAAAGGCTGGTTTTTTGTTGTTTTTTTTTTTTTGCTGTATAATGTTGAGACAGGATTATATGTCCCATTAACTCCTGTTATGAAGAAAATAGAACATGATTTAGATGTTTCATAGCATGTTCTCCCCAATTACTCATAGAACTTTTATTCCTTGGTTCCTTATTCTAGACTTTTTAAATTAGCTATACACTTACAAACCACTGGCTTTTTTTTTTCAGTTTGATTATGTTATTAATTTCTCAATTTTGCTCAAACATTTGATGTTCTCTCTTAAACACACAACACTCATAAAAAGGTAAATGTTCAGGGTCCTTTTTATTACTAGAGTAAATATGAAAGCATTTATGTACAACAATATGCATAATGCCTATAAAAAGTAAAAGTTCAAGGGGATTATACCATACATTTCAATATAATTAATAAAAAGTTTTACTTTTCAATCAGATATATACAATACAAGCAACTCAGTTTTCCATATTAAACTTTTGAACTTCAACATAATTTGTTTTCAATATTACAAAGCTACATATTTTGGTTATATGAAGGTAATTTATAAAACAAAACAAATTATTTGACTTTGAAATACATAGTTACAGGAACATGACTCATGTCTAATTTTGATTTACTGTCATCAGTTCTTCCTTTGCCAATGAATTCCCATTTATTTCTCAGCAGTTTAAGGTGTTAATTTTAGTTTAAAAGTTGGTATTGAGGGCTCAATTATTTTCATGAATAATCAATTGTTTAGAAAATGTCAGCATTTAAATGCAAAGGAAGTGCAATTAATGGCCATAGTTTGGAAAGTTTCAAAGAAACTAATGGTAATATCACTTTCATGTTTTAATATATCTACTCATCTAGATATAATTGTCACATTATTTCATTCTTTTGCAAATAACTTAAAATTTATGTTGAGAACCTAAAATAAAATTTCAAATAAATAGTACCTTAAGTTTTTGTTAACTAGCAAAAATCAAATAATCAGAATCAAGAATCTTAAATTCTTTGCACTGTTTTCTATTAAAAATAACACTTTCAATATTTTTGCCATAATTTAATGTAATTTGCCATAAATTAATATACTTAATTTCATATAATTATTACTTTTTTGTGTGTGGTGAGAGAATTTGTATATACTACCTAAGAAAGTTTAAAATAAAAAACAATTAAGGATACTAATGATACAATTTATTTAAATAGTTCTAACTTACACTAATTTTATTAGTATTATTTCATTAGTAATAATTAATTTGACCAGATTTATTGCATGATTTCTACAATAGTTTAAATAGTCCTTTAGATTTGAATGCTAACATACAAAGACACAAAATTGCTAATGCCAATTACATATTTTTTAAACATATGTATTTTTTTAATTGTCAATGGACCTTTATTTTGTTTATTTATGTGCAGTGCCGAGGATCAAACCCAGTGCCTCACACATGCTAAGTGAGCCTTCTACTACTGAACTACAACCCCAGCCCCACCAATTATATATTATAGTTCATTCCTGAAGTGGAAATAAACTGTTCTACAGGATAGTTGCTTGGCATTTATTTTATTTAAAATAAATATTAAATAAAATATTTATCTTTTAAAATTTTCTAATGCTCCTTTTTATACAGATGCTAGTTTCTGAATATACTCTTTCCTTCAGATAATAAACTTAACATGAAGGATTAAATGCATATTTCCATTTCAGCAGTTAAAACATTGTCCTGAAATTTATTAATGTATAAAATATATGGAACACTTACAGTGAAATGGGATCAACTCAGAAACTAGAGATTTCTCAGACTATACAATCTCTGAAGACAAGATACAACTTTGTCAACTCTCAAAGTCAATAATTTGCAGATCTAATTATATATGTATAAAATTAAAACAACTTGTGAATATACATTATAAAGCACTCTTTTCTATGAAACCTTATAACAATTGTAGTAAATGTAGTAGTTTTTTACAAATACATACTTTTATTAGTCACCACATATTAATAAAAATTAGATCATGTAATTAATGAAACTCTGCTTAGCTTTGTTTCATTTTAGTAGATTTAAAGAATTTCCTAAGTTTTAGATAAAATATATGAAAAATATGAAAACAATTGAGTTGTGGCAGTTTTGCTTCTGTAATGTGTTCCAAAAGAAATATTTACTATGTGATCTGTTTGGCAATTGTTTTGTTGGAAAAATGATAATATAAGTACCAGATAAAGAAACGCTTTACTTTTTAAATTGCATAGGTCATAACAGATGGCAATATTAAAATAGTCCTTTTATACACATTTCCCATATGATAATTCCAGTCCCATTAAGTTAACTAATCACCTTCCTGGAGTGAGAACTTCAACTTTCAAATGTGTGGTATTAAAGATCAGTGTAATTGGTAATTGGTCACCTGCTTCATCATTAGATTTCAAGAGCATTGGTTGCCTAGATGAATGAACACCACAAGAAATTCTGAATATTTTAAACACATGGCTTGTTTTCCTGTTCTCCATGTATCTGAAATTGCTCAGCATGTTTTATATATTTTTCTTTATATCATTCCCATGCATGCTTTAAAAATATAATCAATTATAACTGCAACAATTTTGACTGAATTTTCATTTCAAACCAGACCATAGTGTAGAAGCATATTTAACTTACATTTTTATAAATAAAAGTATTGCCAAAATATGTTTACAAGTTAGCTAACCAAAAATATAACAATTATGAATCAACAAATTACCTTAAAATTAACTTGAGAAGTCATCTATTTCCCACTTTCCCACTAAAAGATTATTTTTAAAAGAACTTATATTATTTCAGAAAAATATACTTTAGAAGTCTATCAAGCATAATTGCTTTTTTCACTTTTCATAGTTTTTTGTAATTATGATAATGCTTAAAGAAATAAGTTGGCAATTGCATATATTTATGTTGTACATCAGTGCCCTGATATATTTCTACATTGTGAAATGGTTGCCATAATCTAATTACTATATACTTAATTTCATATAGTTATTACTTTGTGTGTGTGGTAAGAACATTTGTATATACTACCTAAGAAAGTTTAATAAATCAGTATAGAAGGAATGTATCTCAAAGAAATATCACACGCCAACAGCTACAATTTGCTGAGCAGTTAAAGTTGTAAGTTTTTCCTCTCTGAACAGAAAGAGGGGAAAGTCACCCATTTTCAACATGTTAACTAACATAGTACTAGAAACTCTAATCGGATTCAATAGGAAATAAAGCAAAATAAAAAATTCAAATGAAAATGTAAGTTTAACTGCCTGTGTTCTCAGGTATAAAATCAAAATAAAAAATCAGTTGCATTTCTAGATATAAATAATGAACCATCCAAAGAAGAAATCAAGAAAACAATTTAAATTACAATAGTATTAAAAAGAATACAGAACTTGGGAATAAATTAAAACAAAGAGATTAATGAGATGTACAACAAAAACTATAAAACATTGATGAAAGAAATTTTAGAAAACACCAAATGGGTGTCAGCATACCTTATATACAAACAGAGATTTGATATATTGTGGTATAAAAGTGTATTAAGAATTGTAATGCCAAAAAAAAAAATCATGAATGTAATGCACTCCTCTATTGTGATGTAAGAAATAATAATAATTAATTAATTAGTTAATTTTAAAAAAGAAAAAGAAAGAAATTTTAGAAAACAGAAATAAATGGAAAGGTAGCCTATGTTCCAGATTAGAAGAATTGATATTGCTAAAATGTCCATACTACCCCCAAAATCTACATATTTAATGCAATAACACTCAAAATACCAATGGCATTTGTAAGAAGAAGGGGAAGAGAGGGCGGAAGAGGAAGGGAAAGAACAATAGGAAGAGGAAGAGGAAGAAGAAAAATGCTCTTAAGTTCTTATGGAACCACAAAATTCCTGTAATAGCTAAAGCACATCAACAAAGAAGAACAAAACAGAAACCATTGGACTACCTTATGTGAAAGTAAATTACATATCTTTAGTAGTTAAGAACAGTACACTATACTACTTCATGTTGTCGAATATGAATTTCCAGTTTTCTCAACACAATTTGTTGAAGAGGTAATCTTTTCTCCGATATAAGCTTTTGGCATATTTGTCTAATATGAGATAGCTGTAATTATGTGGGTTTGTCTCTGTGTCCTCTATTCTTTACCATTGGTCTATAAGTGTATTGTGATGCAAATACTATGCTCTTTTTGTTACTATTGCTATGTAGTATAATTTAAGTTCTGATATAGTGACGTTGCTTGCTTCACTCTTCTTGTAAGGATTTTGTTAGCTATTCTGGGTCTCTTATTTTTCCAGATGAATTTCATGACTGCTTTTTCTGTTTCTTATGAGGAACATGCAACAAAATGAAATTAAATATCTACCTCTCAACATGCATAAAAAGGATTTAGGACCAAGGTATTAAAACAGAGACCCTGCACCCAATAAAAAAAAAAAAGTAGGCCCAAAAATCCATAGAATATTTAAAATTACCAAAAATTTAGTATGATTTTGTTATCAAAATATGTTACCAAAATAATATAATTGTATAATTACTAAAAATTTTAACACCAAAAAACTAAATAACCCAGTCAATAAATGGGCCAAGGAAATGAACAGGCACTTCTCAGAAGATGACATATACAATCAATCAACAAATTTATGAAAAAAAACGATCAACATCTCTACCAGTTAGAGGAATGCAAATCAAAACTACTCCTAAGACTTCCTCTTACGCCAGTCATAATGACAGCTTTTAAGATTACAAAACAACAATAAGTGTTGACAAGGATGTGAGTGAAAATACACACTCATACATTACTGGTGTGCCGCAGTCTGGCTGGGCACAATCAGGAGCCACTTGTCAAAAGAAACGAACTTTATTTTTAGAACCACACACCAAACCACACAGCTCCTCAGGAAAAACCCTCAGAGCCCAACTGCCACCACCGGCTTTCCACAAGCCTCTCTCTCCCACACAAGCTTCTCCCCACCTCCCACAATCCTCCTGCTCTTGAGGCCGATTGGCTGGGTCATGTGGGCGGAGCCAAAAAAGTCCCCCAATGAGCAGCTCCGTGGTCTGAAAGGGCAGGGAAACAGCCCAATGAGCATCACCGCAGAGGAGCCAATCAGCTAGATGTTGCTGGGGCCGAGGAGCCAATCAGCTAGATGTTGCTGGGGCCGCTGTGAGCCAATCATCAGCCAGCAGCTGGAAGTTTGCTGGGGCCCCTTCGGCTGTGGCTCTCAACATCTCCCCCTCTCTGTTTAAACAACAAGCATGTGGCTTAGGGACCGTGCCTGCCTTAGGTTGTCCAATAGTACATATGGTCCTTAGGTTGGTACCATTGCAATTGGATCTTACCCGTCACTGACTACCAGTCCAGTATACAGCCACACCTGTGGAGAGGTCTTTGTACCAGCGGGGGGGTGAGGTTCTTTGCCTCACCTCTGTTGGCCCCCAAATTTTAGCTGGACAATCATGACAAGCAGAAGGGAGGAAGATACACCAAGCCAATTGACGGCTCCTTTTGGAAAAATTGTACCACCAATGACATCATCAGCAAAAATACCCCAACACTACCACAAGTCGCTGCACCAACAGATAGTTCACAATGCATACAGGTGAGCTCACAATGTGTCCAGGCAAGTTCTGCAAGCAGTTCAGTGATGGCTATTGTAGAAGCTGTAGATTGGTTTTATCTTTGACTTCACCAGCACTGGGATGAAGATAGGAATTCTGGCAATAATGGCTAAAGAAAAAATTATGTAACATTACAGAAGGCACTAAAAGAAAACAATTTTCTTAACAATTTACATTGTCTTCACCGGCACTGGGATGAAGATAGGAATTCTGGCAATAATGGCTAAAGAAAAAATTATGTAACATTACAGAAGGCACTAAAAGAAAACAATTTTCTTAACAATTTACATTATCTTTAAGAGAATTATTAAATATAATGAAAAGGAAAGGTGAAAGTAAACAAACAGATCTGTTAACCTTCTTTTTTGTTTACAATTAAAACAATCCTCAACAGTTGTTTACCCAATTTAAATTAAACCATATAAATCACGTGAAAAAAAAAATATTTGGATCCATTTTATCATGAGCGCTCATCATATATGATATATGGACATACATACATTCAAACATATAACACAAAACACAAGTGTGCACACATAATATAATACATACAACAAATAACATTATAGAAAAGGCCTTATAACATTTTACAGGTGAAATCTCCATTGCAATGTTTAAAAACTCTATAGTCAAAAAATAGAACTGATCAGCAAAACATTAACCTAGGTCTGTATGAGCTCAAAAAACAAAATAGAACTTCATGATATGGCAAAGGGCAATAATAAAATAGATATTGAAAAAAGCATCCTGGTTCTGTTGCAGATGTAAGAATAGCCAAACTGGAGTTTTGGATATCAGTTGTTATGGATTTGAGCCAAATCATCTTCTTTTTGGTCTGTAGAAATCGCTTTAGTTAATCTTTCTGGAATCCAAATCGGCTGTTGTTCTCCCTGTGGAAACACATAAACAGACCCCCGACTCCAGACAATCACTGGGTCAGGACCTTGGTTAATCTCTCTGGAATCCAAATCGGCTGCTGTTCTCCCTGTGGAAACACACAAACAGACCCCCGACTCCAGACAATTACTGGGTCAGGACCTTTCCATTGTCCTGTTAGAATATCCTTCCAAAGTACCTTGGGCTTATGTACATTTTTTGGACACATATGCCTTTCCGCAGCACTAAGTCCTGATGAATCCAAATTTAAAAAGTTTAGAGTAAAAAGGGTTATTTTAAGTTTATCTTTGGGGAATATATACCCCTTCCCAATTCCTTCTTTTTGCTTTAATAAGTACATTTTAATAGTTTGATGAGCTCTTTCAACTATGCCTTGTCCCTGTGGATTGTATGGGATTCCTGTTATATGAGTAATGCCAAATGTTGAGCAAAATTGTTTAAAAGAGGTAGAAGTATAACCAGGGGCATTATCTGTTTTTAACTGTTTTGGAACACCCACAGTGGCAAAATTTTGTAAGCAATGAGCTATAACATCTTTAGTTTTTTCTCCAGCATGAAGGGAGCCCATCAAAAATCCAGAAGAAGTATCAACTGTAACATGCAAATATTTTAATTTTCCAAATTCTGGCAAGTGTGTGACGTCCATCTGCCAAATATGGTTAGGTATCAATCCTCTAGGATTGACTGCAAGATTAACTTGTGGTAAAAAGGTCACACAATTTTGACATTGTTTTATTATTTGTCTAGCTTGTTCCTTAGTTATTTTAAAACGCTTTTGTAAAGTATTAGCATTGACATGGAACTTTTTATGAAAATTTATAGCTTCTTCTAATGTAGAGAAAATATGTATGTCATGTGTAGTTTTATCTGCTAAATCATTGCCCAAACTAAGGGCTCCAGGCAATCCTGTATGTGCCCTGATATGTCCTATAAAGAATGGATCTTTTCTGTGCCAGATTAGACTTTGTATAGTGGAAAGCAAAGAGAAAACAGTAGAAGAAGGGGAAATCCTACCAGCATCTTCAAGAGATACTATAGCAATAACTACATACTGACTATCAGAAAATAAATTAAATACAGAATCTTTAAACATCACAAAAGCTTGTAAAACTGCATTAAGCTCTACCTTTTGAGCTGATTGTTTGGGTACTAAAAATGTAAAAGTTTGATCAGGGGTAACTACTGCTGCTGTACCATTATTTGACCCATCAGTGAATATATTTGGAGCATTCATGATAGGTGTTTTTCTTGTCATTTTTGGAAAAATTACAGGATGCTTAGACCAAAAAGACAATAAAGGATTAGATGGTAAGTGGTTATCAACTGAAACATTATTTTTGCACATGATTATTGCCCAAGTATTTAACTCATTAGCTAACTCATCAATTTGATTCATAGTATATGGATTAATAATTTTATTGGGAGAAATTCCAAACACTCCCTTTGCTGCTTTTATTTCTTTGAGTATTAATTGTCCTACAGCCTCAGGATACCTAGTAAGAATAGTGTTAGGAGAATAAGATAAATGTATCCATAATAATGGACCTTCTTGCCAAAATACTCCTGTAGGAATATTTTTTGTTGGTAGTACAATAAATAATAAAGGCAAACTTATATCAATTCTATCCAAATGCATATTTTCCATATATGTTTCAATGATTTTTAATGCCTTTCTTGCTTCAGGCGTTAACATTCGGGGTGAATTTGGATCTGATGGACCTTTTAGGATATCAAATAAAGGTCCCAACTCTCCTGTTGGTATACCTAAATAAGGCCTTATCCAATTTATGTCTCCTAATAACTTTTGAAAGTCATTAAGTGATTTGAGTTGATCTACTCATATTTGAATTTTTGGTGGACGGACCATGGTTGAGGATAATAGAACTCCTAAATAATTAATTGGAAAATTTAATTGTACTTTATCCATTGCTATCTCTAGATTATAATTTTTTAATAAGTTTGTAAGTGTGGCATAACATTCTAGCAATGTGTTTTTATCTTTGTGTGCTAATAATACATCATCCATATAGTGAAATATTTGTAGTTCAGGATTTTGATTTCTAAGTGGTTGGATTACTTTGTTAACATAAATTTGACACATAGTTGGGCTGTTAGCCATCCCTTGAGGGAGTACTTTCCATTCATATCTCTGATCAGGAACTTCATGATTCAGTGCAGGGATAGTAAATGCAAAACGTGGACTATCCTCAGGATGAATTGGAATTGAAAAAAAACAATCTTTAATATCTATAACTAAAACATACCAGGTTTTTGGCAAAGCAGACAACTGAGGAATCCCTGACTGAGCAGGTCCCATAATAACCATCTCATTATTAATGGCTCTTAAATCTTGCAATAATCTCCATTTACCAGATTTCTTTTGATGACAAAAATGGGAGTATTATGGGGAGATACAGAAGGTTGTATATGTCCTTCTGCTAATTGTTGTTTGACCAGGTCATGGGCTGCTGTATCTTTTCTTTAGTCAGGGGCCACTGAGGAACCCATACTGGTCTTTCTGATTTCCAAGTAATTTTTATTGTCTCAGTGGCCCTTTCTGAAAATCCAACCCATGTCTGTCTGTTCCTTGATCTATTTGTATTGGTGCTGCTATACCTTGTTCTTGTTTTTCTAATCTTTTTCCTTTCCTAAAACCTTGTCTAGTCATAATAGTGGGTGCATTTTGGTTGATGTTATTTGTTAATGTCAAACCTAATTGATCTAGGACATCTCGTCCCCATAAATTTACGGGAAGATGATCCAATACATATGGCTGTATAGTTCCTTCACATCCTTCAGGATCCTTCCAATCTAATACCATTGCACTTCTATGGGGATTAGTCGCCACTCCTAGGCCTCGAAGCGTTTGAGTGGCTTGTTGTAATGGCCAATGTTTTGGCCATTCTTGACGAGAGATGATGCTAAGGTCTGCACCTGTATCCAGTAGCCCATTAAATTCATGTCCTTGAATATTTAGTTTTAGCATGGGGCGAGAATCTAAATTTAAAGAAAGCATAGCCCAATCTACACCTGTGGAGCCTAATCCCTTGGAACCTCTTTCTACAGTACGACTGGAAAATTTATCATGTAGGCTGGGTATTATTAGTAACTGTGCTATTCTATCTCCTGGTGAAATTACTGATATACCCTTTGGAGAACTGGCTATAATTTTTATTTCACCTTCATAATCGGGATCAATTACCCCAGGACTTATCATAAGTCCTTTTAGAGTAGAAGAGCTGCGTCCCAATAATAAACCTACTGTTCCTTTGGGAAGAGGTCCTTTCATCCCTGTGGGAATGATTTGAACTCCCATCTCTGGAGTTACTACTGCTCTGGCGGAGGCGCAGATGTCCAACCCTGCGCTCCCTCTGGTTTGTCTGATGAGGGATCTGATGGACAATGTGTCCTGGGCACTACCCTGATGGGGTTGCTGGGTTCCTCCAGTGCTCCGTATATTTGTGGTTTTGGGCCCCGGAGCATTGGGCCCCCCTGTCCATTTTTTGGCAATGGAGCCCGATGCCTTTCTCCACGATATCGTGGATAAACACCTGGTCCTTGTTCATTTTTTGATAATGGAATACCCTCTATGGTGGTTTGAGAACGGCATTCATTAGCCCAATGTCTCCCTCTACGGCATCGTGGGCAAATACCTGGTATTCTACTCCTTTGATACCTAGTTTTGTTAAACCCTCCTCCAATGGGGCAATTCCTTTTAAAATGTCCTGTTTGTTCACAATTGTAGCATGTTCTTGGCCTGGCATCTAAAGCCTGTTTTACTGCAGCTGCCACAATTTGCCCTTGTTCATTAATGTCTCTGGCATCTAAAGCCTGTTTTACTGCAGCTGCCACAATTTGCCCTTGTTCATTAATGTCTCTGGCATCTAAAGCCTGTTTTACTGCAGCTGCCACGACTTGCTCTTGTTCATTAATGTCTCTACATAATTTAATATATGTGTTTAAATCTTCATGTTTCCATGGTCTAATGATATCTCTGCACCAACGATTCACTTGCTCATAAGCCAGGTGTTTTAGTAATGGCATTGCTTGTTCTGTATTCCCAAAAACTCTGGTAGCTGTTTGAATAAGCCTATCTACAAATTCAGCATAAGGTTCATTAGCTCCTTGTATTACCTTAGATAATTGACCCTGTAACCTCCATGTCCTTGTAAAGTCTTCCATGCCTTAATTGCATCTACAGCAATTTGTGCATATACACCAGGATCATATGCAATTTGTTGCTGCTGATCCTCATAAGGTCCCTTTCCTAACAACATATCTAGATTTCTCTGAGGATAACCAGCTGCTGCAGTTCGCCTAGCCGTCTCCTTGCAAAATTCCTCATTGGTAACCTTCCATAACAGGTATTGTCCTCCATTTAGCACAGTTTTACACATATTAGCCCAATCTGCTGACGTCATGTTCAAGTTGTTAATGGATTCAACCATGCTTACAGTGAAGGGTGCTTGAGGACCATAGGTTGTTACATCCTCTTTTAGCTGCTTCACTGTTTTGAAATTTAAAACTTGGTAAAATCGCTGCCCTCCTGCCTCAAATACAGGGCATGTTAATATTTGAGATCTTATCTCAGGATCCCAACTATCAACTGCGGGGGTTGGGGGCCTCCCAGCATATGGAGGTGGCGCTGTTGGTTGGACACTTACGCCCTCTGGTGATAGAAAGGTGTTAGTAGCAGTCTCCTGTAGAGGTGTTGCTGTTGGTTGGATACTTACACCCTCTGGTGATAGAAAGGTGTTAGTAGCAGTCTCCTGTTGTAACTTTCCCCCTGATGGCTTTTTCTGTTTTACACTTTCTTTCTCTGCCTGACTAGCTTGAGAGGCCTTCTCTTTTACTTGAATCCTTTCCTCTGTCTGACTAACTTTAGAGACCTTCTCTTTTACTTGAATCATTATGTCTTCTCCTTCCTCTACCTTTGTCTGAACTGAAGGCTTTGGACTAAGCAAACAAGATACGAACGTCCACAATGGCAATGTGCCAACTGGCAGAGTCCCTGGGCTTTTCTTTTCTATTCTTTTTAAATCTTCACCATGATGGTTCCATTGTGATATATTTAACAACTCCTCCTTAAAAAGCCATGGGCTACATTTTTGTATTGTATCAACGTATGCCCTGACTGTTCTTGATTTTACTGAGATGCCTCCTTCCTCTAACAATTTACTTAACACTCTTTCAGTTTGTTTTTTGCTAATTTCTGATCCCGTATTTCTACTATAATACAACCCAACAAGATGACGCCAAACAAAACCGAGACAGAATGAAATAAAAAGGGAACAACAAAAAGTCATTATAGCCTTTCTATCCTCCTGACATGTCCATCCGTCCTTTCTCCCTATCTGTTCCTCAGACGTAAATAGTTTTTCCTCAGATGTGAGCGGTTTTTCTTCCGTCTCACTCATCTCCAGGGACAGGCAACTTAAAACAAAAGTGAAGCAAAATAAAAGAGGAATCTTAAAATGGCTACCCATCCTCTCGCCCTGCCCTCAGGGGCGAGCAGTTTCACTTACCCTCAGTCGCTCCCCGTGCGAGCCACCAAATGCCGCAGTCTGGCTGGGCACAATCAGGAGCCACTTGTCAAAAGAAACGAACTTTATTTTTAGAACCACACACCAAACCACACAGCTCCTCAGGAAAAACCCTCAGAGCCCAACTGCCACCACCGGCTTTCCACAAGCCTCTCTCTCCCACACAAGCTTCTCCCCACCTCCCACAATCCTCCTGCTCTTGAGGCCGATTGGCTGGGTCATGTGGGCGGAGCCAAAAAAGTCCCCCAATGAGCAGCTCCGTGGTCTGAAAGGGCAGGGAAACAGCCCAATGAGCATCACCGCAGAGGAGCCAATCAGCTAGATGTTGCTGGGGCCGAGGAGCCAATCAGCTAGATGTTGCTGGGGCCGCTGTGAGCCAATCATCAGCCAGCAGCTGGAAGTTTGCTGGCAGCTGGAAGTTTGCTGGGGCCCCTTCGGCTGTGGCTCTCAACACTGGTGTGACTGCAAATTGGTGCAGCCAATATGGAAACAGTATGGGGATTCCCTGGAAAACGTGGAATGGTACCAGCATTTGACCCAGCTATCCAACTCTCAGGCTTATACCCAAAGGACTTCAAAACAGCATACTACAGGGATGCAGCTCCATCAATGTTTATAGTAGCACAATTCACAATAGCAAAATTGTGGAACCAACATAGATGCCCTTCAGGAGATGAATATATAAAGAAAATGTGGTTTATATACACAATGGAATATTACTCATCATTAAAAGATAATAAAATCATGGAATTTTCAGGAAAATGGATGGAGCTGGAAAGTATAATGTTAACTGAAGTAAGCCAATCCCAATAAAACAAATGCCATCTATTTTCACTGATATGAAGATGCTGATCCATAATGGGGATGAGGGGGGTGGGCATGGGAAGTATGGAGGAACTTTAGATAGGGCAAAGGGGAGGGAGGGGGAAGGAGGAGGGTTGGGGGTAGGGAAAATGGTGGAATGAGATGAATATCATTATTCTAAGTACATGTATGAAGACACAAATGGTGTGACAATACATTGTGGGCAACCAGAGACATGAAAATTGTGCTCTAATGAGTAATATGAATTTAAATGCACTCTGCTGTTATATATAACAAATTGGAATAAATAAATAAATAAATAAAAACAATATCATGACACTGATATAAAACTCATTAACTCTTTCAAGACACCAGGATGCCATTTGGTATAATTCTGGAAGGGTCTACAGACTTGGCAGTGTGGTGATAAATCACTTGCTCATAGGAATGCCAGCTTCTGTATGTATCCAGTATCATAAAGTCTGGTTCTATAAATAAAACTGCCTCATTTTTTTCCTTATCTTAAAGTATTAACTGTCATATATATGACAATCACATAGTCATTTAAATCTCAATACAACCAAAAAAAAATAATAATAATGTCCTCCTGGTAAAAATCATCCTCTCTAATAATTGATATAAAAGTGTAGAAGAATTACCAAAAACTCAGAACATTCTGGAAAGATCTGCAAGTTATTTATTCTATAATTATTTTATTTAATAATTATAACAACAGAAATTATAAAATAAAACCCAAAACCCAGAAAACTTTAAATCAGCTTTTAAAAATAAACACCAGACAATTGAGTTACAAAGTGACTGATGTTAGAGGACAAGATTATTTTGAACAATCAATATGTAGGTATTAAAGTAACAGTCATTCACTATGCTATTTCTTATGGTCACAGTGTTCAGGAGGAAGTACATATCAGAGTCGCACCCAGACTTCATTTTGTTGTGCATGTCACATCTAGCTTTGCAATATTGAATAAATCCATACCCAGGTTCCAGGATTTATGGTAGTTCATCAGATCCTGAGCCCAGAACATCAGATTCAGAGTGACTCTTAGCACTTGAATCATGGAATCTAGACCATTGTAACTTCTTGTGTCATGCATGAAACCCAATTTTAAGAATGATTCCTTCAGCCAGGACATTCCCTGTGAAAACAGTAGTAGGAATAGCCTACTAGCTCTTGCCACCAAGGACTCTGACAGCCCTTGCAAACATCTCCACCTCTACAGTCTCATGCAGTATAGAGTACTGAGGCATATGTAGTCTTTAACAACATTGCCTGCAGCGGATGAAGAAGCGTTGAATTTGAATTACTGTGTCCACCCAAAATAAAACTACCACCCTACACTGTCACCCTGGGCCTGAACTTCAGGTGAAAGTTTTCCCCCATGAAAAATGATCTCTAATGTTAGGGTTAACTATTCCATCAAACACACAGACATCAAAGAAGGTACACGAGGAGTATGAAAAAGTCAGAAAATATTATACCAGCAAAAGAACACAATGAAATCCCAATAAGTTACTCAAAATAATAATAAGAGTTACAAAACAAAAAAATACTGAGCAATAAATTTAACCATGGATATGGAAAATTTGTCCTAAATACTATAAAACATTGATGAAGAAAATTTAAGATCAAAAAAATAAGTTAGAATTAAAATGTTTCTCTTCTATGAGATTGGGAAATCAATTTTGTGATGTGGTACGTTGAAAAATTTTTTAAACATTTGAAAGAAATTATTTGAGAGACATCAATTCATTATATTAATGAATTGTAGCTTTGTTCCATAAAAAAAAATAAATAAATAAGGGGTGGGGTTGTAGCCTAGTGGTAGAGTGCTTGCCTAGCATGCATTAGGCACTGGGTTCGATCCTCAGCACCACATAAAAATAAAAATTAAATATTTTGTGTCCACCTAAAACTAAAAAATAAATATTAAATAAATAAATACATAAATAAATGAATCTATACCTGACATTATCAATCATAATGTTCATGGAGTAGTCAGTGAGACCCTATCTCACTGTTGCTTACAAAATAAGGCTAGGGATATGGCTCAGTAGTCTAGTGCCCCTGAGTTCAATCCCTGGTACCAAAAAAAATAAAAATAAAAACAAATCTAATTTTTTGTCCCTGCTTTAAGTTTTCAGTTTCTACAGCTTAGTGTTTTTGTTTTTGTTTATTTTGTTTTGTTTGTGAAAATTAAAACCTCAATTTAGAAAGAAAAATAAATAAATAATGTTCATGGAGTAGAGAAATTGGTATTGTTAAAATGTCTATGCTACCCAAAGCAATCTCAATTGATTCATAATCAATGGAATTTCTACAAAATTTTAATAGAATGTTTCTTTTTTTTTTAGATATAGTGTAAACTATCTTATACTTCATATTAAAACAGAAAATCTGATGTTTTAGTCAGTATTTTTTTTTTTCCTGCTATGACCAAAAGACTAGACAACAACAATTACAGAAGCAAAAGTTTGTTTGGGGGCTCATGGTTTCAAAGGTCTCAGTCCATAGATATCTGAGTCTTGGGCTCTAGGCCCAAGACAAGGCAAAACATCATGGAAACATGATGTTGGAAGGATGTGATGGATGAAAGTGGTTCAGGACATGGTACCAGAAAGCAGAGAAAGAGATCTATTCTCCAGAGACAAAATATGTAGTAGTAACCCACTTTCTCCAGCCATACCCTACTGACCTACAGTTACCACCAAGTTAACACATATCAGGAAATTAATGCACTGATTAGATTAAAACTTTCAACCCACCCAATTATTTCACCAATACACTTTCTTGCATTGTCTCACACGTGAGTTTTTGGGAAACACCTCATATCTAAACCATAACATATGTCAAATATTCAAAGCAATCTTGAACAAAGACACTACCTGACTTGAAAATATACTACAAAGCTGTAGTAATATTAAAAAAAATAGCATGATCCAGACAGCAAAACACATAAATACACAGAACAGTGATAACAGACCAGAAATAAATCCAAGGATTCACATTAAAAAAAAAAAATTTCCAAGAACACACATTGGAGAAAGGATGGCCTTTTCAATAAGTGGTATTGGGACAATTGGATATCTAACATGCAAAAGAATAAAATTAGACATTATCTCAAACCATATCCAAAAAATCAACTCAAAATGATTTAAATAATTTCTATATTTTGAATATAGGTAGTTTCTACAGAGACCTATATGTTAAAAGCACAGCCCACAGGGTGGAACAATTGAAGGAGTTGCGGACAATTAGCTGATAGGGCCTTATGGCAGGTTCATAGGTCACTATGGATACATAATTAAAAGTTATTGTGGGAATGCCTTCATTTTTTCTCCATTTAGAATGATGCTGGTCTGAGGCTTAGCGTAGATAGCTTTTACAATGTTGAGGTAAGTCCTGTTATCCCTAGTTTTTCTAGTGTTTTGAACATAAAGGGATGCTGTATTTTGTGGAATTTTTCTTTTTTTTCGTATATCAAGATGATCATATGGTTCTTATCTTTAAGTTTATTGATGTGGTGAATTACATTTATTGATTTCCATATATTGAACCAGCCTTGCATCCCGGGGATGAATCCCACTTTGATCATGGTTCACGATCTTTTTGATATGTTTTTGTATCCGATTTGCTAGAATTTTATTGAGGATTTTTGCATCTATGTTAATTAGAGATATTGGTCTGTAGTTTTCTTTCTTTGAAATGTCTTTGTCTGGTTTTGGAATCAGGGTGATGTTGGCCTCATAGAATAGCATACTACAGGGACACAGCCACATCAATGTTTATAGCAGCACAATTAACTAGACTGTGGAGCCAACCTAGATGCCCTTCAATGGATGAATGGATTAAAAAAGTGGCATTTATACACAATGGAATATTACTCAGCACTAAAGAGTAACAAGATCATGGCATTTGCAGGGAAATGGATGGCATTAGAGCAGATTATGCTAAGTGAAGTTAGCCAATCCCTAAAAAACAAATGCCCAAATGTCTTCTCTGATATAAGGGGGGGTGACTCAAAATGGGATAGAGAGGAAGAGCATGAGAAGAAGATTACCACTAAATAGGGAAGAGAGGTGGGTGGGAAAGAGAGGGAGAAGAGGAATTGCACAGAAGATGGAAAGAGACCCTCATCATTATACAAAATACATGTATAATGATGTGAGGGGGAAAAAAAGAAGTGTGTCATATTAGATTGGGTAGAGAGAAGTGATGGGAGGGGAGGAGTGGGGATGGGGGATAGGAATAAAATAGACACTAGTATTGCTGTATGTATATACATGACTGTATGACCAATGTGATTCTGCAACCTGTACATGCAGAAAAATGAGAAATTATACCCCATTTGATTCAAATGTATGATATGTCAAGATCATTGTACTGTCATGTGTAACTAATAAAAATTAATTAATTAATTAAATAGGTATTGTGGAACCCCATCATTCCTCTATATCTCTGGCTCCCAGATCAAGATATAACCACTTCCTCTGCCATGTGCCCCAACAATTGCTATCTGTCACTCTCATCAGAAGCCAGACCAATCTGTTGCACCATTTTAGATTTGACCATCCAAACTGTGAGCTTAATAAAACTTCTTTCTTTGCAAATTAATTGTCTCAGGTACTTCACTATAGTAATCTGAACGTGATTATTATGCAAATTTGGTACAAAGGAATGGGGCTACAGCAATATTCCTGAAGATATGGAGAAACACTTAGAATTGGTTTGCAGAAGGAGGTTTGAAAAGGTTTGAACAGTAGGCTAGAGAAAGCTGAGAAGGCTAAGGCCAGTCTATAACTGGTAATTCAGGTGAGGGCTTGGAAAATTAGAATGCTGATATAAATGTAGTCACTAAAAGTCACATGGAAGAGGTCTCATATGTGAATGACTGTTCCACTGGAAACTGGAAAAAAGGCCATATTTGACTCACTGTGAGGGAAATGTAAACTACATTTTGTACTTGCCCTGCCACTTTGTGAAATGCTGAGATTAAAGATCATAGACTATTTTATTTGGTGGAGGAGTTTTCCAGGCAAAAGAGCATTCAGACTGTGGTATGGGTGGTGCTAGATGCTTTTATTCAAATTTATAGCAATTTAAAAAAGAAAAAAAAAGCAGAGTGGAAATATTTTAAAAGTTTGCCACTTGGCTGGAAAAGGAGTGAAAAATCTTATAAGAATCTGGCCAAGGAGGGGGTGTTTGCCAAGAGATTAGCACCAATCAAAAGAAGCCAAATATTTTGTATCAGAACAGTGGAAATGATGCCTGAGGACATCTGAGAATTCCACCAGGCTCCCTCACCCATCACAGTCTCAGGCATATAAATGCAAATTTCTTCCCTTTCCAAGGTAAAATTGTTTCAGAACAAATCTCTAGGGTGCCCTACACGCTCAGGAACCAACTTTGGATTTATTACCCTGCATTCAGCTGGCAAAGAACTGCACAGCTGTAGCTTGGTTCAAGTGCACACAATACAGCTTGTAACGATGGTACACCTTGGTAATTTCCATATAGTACTGGTTTTGCAGACATGCAGAATGCAAGAGTTATGTGGTCATTGTGGCATTCAAAATTCCAAAGGAAAACTTGGAGGTCCATGAAAAATTGTGCTACAGAGTAAAATTCCCTACAAGTAATCCCTAACAAGGCAATGGAAATAGAACTATGGTAGTAAAGTTACAATATATATCCAGGAATGGAATCCATCAGCATTGTGCAATATCTACTGAGGAAAGCTGCATGCAGTGTGAAAGGTAGCCTTACAGATTGGTCATGTAGGCTAGAATCAGAGCAGTTGTAGGGGTAGGGCTGCCCAATACCTTAGGAGTTCACATACTGCTACATTGATTCCTGGCTGTTGAACATGGATCTGTAGGATTTAATGTTTGTCCTCTCTCTCTCTCTCTCTCTCTCTCTCTCTCTCTCTCATATATATATACATATATGTATATATATATATTTAATATTTTTATGAAGTGATCACTACTTATCTTTCCCTATTCCTCATTTCCCATCCATTTTGGAATAAAAATGTTTACCCTGTGCTTCCTTCACCATTGTATATTTGGAAGAATATAACTGTTTCATTTATTTGTTTGTTTATTTATTTATTTGTTTGTTTGTTTATTTATTTATTTATTTATTATTTTCCAGGGCTCACAGTTGCGTGTGGAGTGAGTCTCAGATGAAACTTTACACTTGGCATTTGGCACAAGGAAGAATTAAAATTTTGGAACAGTAAGAGACATATGAATACTTTTTGCATTGTGAGATGCACTTGAACTGTTTTTGGTGCTTGGGGTGTGAATGCTATGATTTAAATATGGGTAATGCTCTTGAAATATTCATATTTCAAAGATTGGTCCACAATGTGGTTTGTGATGTTATTGGAAGGTGCTTTGGACCAGTAGAAACTGAATCTTAGGTCATAGGTGCATCCCATCAATCAAAATTGTAGGACCCCACCTGTCTTGTTTGTCTTCACTTCCTCATGCAATATATGACATTTCCTCTGACATGGATACCCATCATGATGTGACACACCCTCAACCTGAGGCTTAAACAAATGGGTGCATGATCTTAGATGCAAACTTGGACATGAGCACCAGAAATGTGAATTCTATATGATTTAAAAGAGAAAGACAAGGGATAATATTGCAAAAAAAATTGGAAAACAAGAACCATCATACACTGATGGTGAGAAATTAGATTGGTAGAGTCATTACGAAAAGCATTATGAAGGGTCCTCAAAAAATTGATAAATTTCCTATGACTCCCAAGTCCTTCTGTACCCATTCCTCAAAGAAATTAAGTTACCAACTAATAAAGTTATCTGTGCTCCTTTGTTTAATAGCATTATTCACAATAGCCACGATACAGAAACAATGTATCCATGGATACTTGAATATATAATAAGTGCATACTGAGATATTATTCAACCTTGAACAAAGAGATTCTATTATTTATTAAACATAGACTAACCTGCATAACATTATGCTAAATGAGATACATCAGACTCAGAAAAAAAAAAAGTATTAGCTGACATCTAGCGGAAGTCTGAAAAAGAAAGTCAAATAGGGAAGAAATATTGGCTACTGAAGATGGATGGAAGCCTGGTGGGGACAGGAGGAGACATAGGTCAACAAAATGGCAGAAATACTGAAGGAATAATCCTGAGATTACATGTTCAACATGAGGACTAGAGTTAATAATATTGTACTGGACCAGAGATTATTACTAAGATATTCCATTGTGTGTTCTTTATTGATCATCTGCTGATGGTCACTTTGTTTTTTTCTGTATCTTGGCATCTGAAGATGGCATATCCTTTTGCCTCCCTGCCCTGAAAAAGGGTCACTATTTGAAATTATGGATATATTAATTACTTGAATATAATAAAGATTTTACCATGCATAAATATATAAAAGCCTCATGTTGTACTCCTTAATTTTATGTAACAAGCAACAAGCAAAAATACAAAATAGATAGTAGAAACCAAGGTCAATATTCTCCAAATTACTTGCTTTTTTATGACATCTACTATCATTAGGAGCCAATATTTAAACATTGGACTTTAAATATAGACATGCAATATAAAACAATTTAAGTAGGTCACTGAGGTTTATATTTTGCCCTTGATGAATGAAGCTCTTTCTCTCTGCTTTCTGGGGGACATGTCCTAAGCTGCTTTTCTTGGCCATGTGCTTCTGCCATGATATTCAACCTCACCTTGAGCCCAGTGCTGTGGGGCCAACCTTCAATAGACTGAGAACTATGAAACCATAAGCCAAAATAAACGTTTCCTCCTCTTCATTGTTCTCTTCAGGACTTTAAATCATAGCAAAGAAAATCTGATTAAAGCATAACTGAATACTTGAAATGCACGTTTGTCTACCTAGCTTGTCATAGACAAAAGTGAGTTAATTTTTTAAGTCTATTATACTTTAATTTGTACAAACGTTTTCTGCTGTGTTTGCTATGAATGCTTTGATCCTTTATTATTTGGTGTAAAATCATTCATATCTTTTAAATTTTGATTTTTATCATAACTTGCTCTATTTCAACTGCTATGTGCTTTGGTATCATCTCCATTTCATTTTTTTTAATTTATTTATTTATTCTAATTTGTTATACATAATAGCAATTCATAGTATACATATGGAGCACAATTTTTCATGTCTCTGGTTGTACATGATGTAGCATCACACCACTCGTGTCTTCATACACGTACTTTGGGTAAAGATTCCATCTTATTCCACCACCTTTCCTACCATCATACCTTCTCCCTCCCCTTTGCCCTATCTAAAGTTTATCCATTCCTCCCAAGCTCACCCGTAACTCCTATTATGTATAATCATCCACATATTAGAGAAAACATTTGGCCTTTTATTTTTTGGTATTGGCTTACTTCACTTAGCATGATATGCACTAAATCCATTTATTTACCTCAAAAATCCATGATTTTATTGCTTTTATTTTATTGCTTTTAATGCTGAGTGATATTTCATTGTGTATATATACCATATATTCTTTATCCATTTATCTATTGAAGGGCATCAAATTTGGTTTCACAATTTATCTATTGTGAATTGTGCTGCTATAAACATTGATGTGGCTGAGTCACCATAGTATGCTGTTTTTAAGTCATTTGGGTATAGACCCAGGAGAGGGATAGCTGGGTCAAATGGTGGTTTCATTCCAAGTTTTCCAAGGAAATTTCCAAGGATTCTCCATGCTGCTTTCCAAATTGGTCACACCAATTTGCAGTCCCACAAGCAATGTATGGTGTGCCTTTACCCCACTTCCTTGCCAACACTTATTGTTGTCTGTATTCTGCCAATCTGACTGGAGTGTGATGAAATCTTAGAGTACTTTTGTTTGCAATTCTATAATTGCTGGAGATGTTAAACATTTTTTCACATATTTGTTGAATGATTGCATATCATCTTCTGATAATTGTCCATTTCCTTGGCCCATTTATCGATTGTGTTATTTGGTTTTTTGATGTTAAATTTTTTTGAGTTCTTTATATATCCTAGAGGTTAGTGCTCAATGTGATGTGTGTGTAGTAAAAATTTGCTCCCATTCTGTAGGCTTTCTATTAACCTCAATGATTGTGTCTTTTGCTGAGAAGAAGCTTTTTAGTTTGTGTCCATTCCATTTTTTAACTCTTGATTTTATTTCTTGCTCTATCAGAGTCTTAATAAGGAAGTTAGGGCCTACTTTGACAAGATGAAATTTGGGGTCTACTTTTTCCTCTATTAGGCAAAAGGTCTGTGGTATAATTCCTAGGTCCTTGATCCACTTTTATTTGAGTTTTGTGCATGGGGAGAGATAGGGGCTTAATTTCATTTTACCACATAAAAATTTATAATTCTCCTAGCACCATTTGTTGAAGTGGATATTTTTTCTCCAATACATGTTTTTGGTGCCTTTGACTACTATGAGATATCCGTATTTATGTGGGTTTGTCTGTGTATCTTTTATTGGTCTACAAGTTGATTTTGGTGCCAATACCATGACATTTTTGTTACTATTGCTCTGTAGTGTAGTTTAAGTTCTAGGATAATGATGCCACCTGTTTCACTCTTTTTGATAAAGATAGCTTTGGCTATTCTGGGTCTATTATTTTTACAGATGAATTTCATGATTGCTTTTTCTATTTCTATGAGGAATGTCATTGGGATTTTAATTGGAATTGTATTAAATATGTATAGTGCTTTTGGTAGTATGGTCATTTTGACAACACTAACTGCCTATCCAAAAACAAGGGAGAACTTTTCATCTTCCAAGGTCTTCTTTAATTTCTTTATTTCTATAGTTTTCATTGTAGAGGTCTTCCACCTCTTTTGTTAAGTTGATACCCAAGTATTTTATTTATTTACTTATTTTGAGGGTATTGTAAATGGGGTAGTTTTCCTAGTTTCTTTTCAGAGCATTCATCACTGATGTACAGAAATGTCTTTGATTTATGGGTGTTGATTTTATATCCTGCTATTTTGCTGAATTAATTTATTTGTTCTATAATTTTTCTGGTGGAAATTTTTGGATCTTGTAGCTATAGAATTATGTTTTTGGCAAATAGTGATAATTTGAGTTCTTTTCCTATCCATATCCCTTTAATTTCTTTTGTCTGTTTAATTGCTCTAGCTAGAGTTTTAAGAACTATGTTAAATAGAAGTGGTAAAAGAGAACATCCCTGTCTTGTTCCAGTTTTTAGAAGTAATGCTTTCATTTTTTCTCCATTTAGCATGATGTTGACCTGGGGCTTAACATCAATAGCTTTTACAATACTGTGATATGTTTCTGTTATTCCTATTTTTTCTAGTGTTTTGAAATGAAGGGATGCTGTATTTTGTTGAATGCCTCTTCTGCGTCTATTGAGATGATTATGAGTCTTATCTTCAGGTCTATTGATGTGATGAATTATATTTATGGATTTCATATGTTCAACCAACCTTGCATCCCTGGGATGAAACCCACTTGATCATAGTTCCCTATCTTTATAATATGTTTTTGCATTTGATTTGCCAGAATTTTATTTAGAACTTTCGTATCTATGTTCATTAGAGATATTGGTCTGAAGTGTTCTTCCTTTGATTTGTCTTTCTCTGGTGTTTGTTTCAGGGCGATATTGGCATCATAGAATGAGTTTGGAAGTATTCTCTTTTTCTATTTCATGAAATAATTTAAGTAGTAATGGTATTATGTCTTCTTAGAAGCTTGTAGAACTCAACTGTGTATCCATATGGTCCTGGGCTTTTTTTGGTAGACAGGCTTCTGATGATGCCTTCTATTTCATTGCTTGAAATTGATCTGTTTAACTTGTGTATATAATCCTGACTCAGTTTGAGCAAATCATATAACTCTAGAAATTTGTCAATGCCTTTGATATTTTCTATTTTATTGGAGGACAAGTTTTCAAAATAATTTCTAGTTATATTTCCTTTTTCATCACAGATGTTAATAATTTGTGTTTTCTCTCTCCTTGTCTTTGTTATCATGACTAAGGGATTATAAATTCTATTTAATTTTTCAAAGAACCAACTTTTTGTTATATCATTTTTTTCAATTATTTCTTTTATTTCAATTTCATTGATTTCAGCTCTGATTTTAGGTTTATACTTCATCTGATATAGGTTTATACTTCATCTCTAATTCTGAAACTTACTTTTGCTGGATATGGTATTATTGTTTGGCATCCATTTTCTTTCAGAGCTTGGTATATTATTACAAGCTTTTGGACTTTTTAGAACTGGGTTGAGAAATCAATTGAAGTTCAGATTTGTTGATCTCCACATGTGAGCAATTATTTTTCTCTTGAAGCTTTTAAAATTCTATTCTTATTCTGTATGCTATTCATTTTAATTATAATGTGTCCTAGACTTGATCTATTGTGCTTTTGTATTTTTGAAATCCTATATGTCTCTTGGATTCAAATTTCTAACTTATTTTTAAAATCTGGAAAAATTTCTAATATTATTTCAATGAAGAGATTGGACGTTACTTCAGTTTGTGTTTAAGAGCCTTTTATTTATTCCAACAAATCTTAAATTTGGCCTATTAATATTATCCCAAATTTGTGGAATATTCTGTTCATGTTTTGTTAATATTTTTGCTTTATAGACAACTTTTTTCAACATTTATATTTTGTCATCAAGGCCTGAACATCTGCCTTCAAAGTGGTCTAATTTATTAGTGATGCTTTCCATTTAATTTTTAATTTGGCTTATTGATTCTTTCATTTAGAGGATTTATATTTGGTTCTTTATAAAAATCTTTTCCTCTTTTTGAAAGTGATCTTTCAATTCCTGTATTTTCTCTCTGATTGTGCCCTTTACATCATCTTTTAACTTATAGAACAGTTTGACTGTGAACTTTCTAAATTCTTTCTCTGATATTTACTCTAATATTGTGTCAACAATGTCTGTTCTTTGACCATTATAGCTCTTTGGGATGGTTTGTTCTCTTGCTTTTTGACATTGTTTGTGTGTTTACCCATCTATTGGTATAGTTCTGCCTTTCTTTTAAGTAAGCTTACTACTTGAGTTCTGACTACTTTGTGAGATTTGTTTTCATAAGAGCTCTGGATTGCATATAGATCTAGAGAATGATATTTTAATTCAAAGTGTGATCTCTATTGATCCCAAAATCAGCAGGTCTTTAAGAGATGCCATATAAGCCTTATTTATAATTATTTCAGAGACAAATGTTATTCTAGTCAAACTTATAAGAAATCAAAACTTGCTGCAATTGATTTATATTCCTCAAATTCAGGAATAAAACTAAAATAAAGTTCTAGAATAGGCTCTAAATTTAGTTTTCAATATTTTTCTCCATACATGTACTTAGATAAAGATGTCCATCTCATTTCCCGTCTTTGCTACCCTCATGCTCCCTGCCTTACCTTCCCTCCCCTTTTACCCTTTGCCCTATCTAGAGTTCATCTAATCCTCCTATGCCCTCCACCACCACATTATAAATCAGCATCCTTAAATAAGAGAAATTATTTGGCATTTGGCTAAACTCACTTAAGATTATCTTCTCCAATGCCATCCATTTACCTAAAAATGCCATGATTTTATTCTCTTTTAATGCTGAATAATATTTCATTTTGTATATATACTACATTTTCTTTACCTATTCATCTCCTGAAGGGCAACTAGTTTGGTTCCACAGTTTAGCTATTGTGAATTCTGCTGCTATAAATGTTGATGTGGCTTGTCCCTGTAGTATGCTATTGTTAAGTCTTTTGGGTATAGACCAAGGAGTGGGAGAGCTGGGTCAAATGGAGGTTCCATTCCCAGTTTTCCAAGAATTCTCCATACTGCTTTCCATATTGGCTGCACCAATTTGCAATCCCACTAGCAATGTATAGTGTACCTTTCTTCCCGTGTCCTCTCCAACAGTTAAAATTGTTTGTATTCTTAATAGCTGCCATTCTGACTGGAGTGTGATGAAATCTTAGAGTAGTTTTGATTTGCATTTCTCTAATTGCTAGAGATGTTGAACATATATTTTTTATATATTTGTTTATTGATTGTTTATCTTTTCTGAGAAGTGTCTGTTCAGTTCCTTGGCCCATTTATTGATTAAGTTATTTGTTTCATTGGTGTTACAATTTTTTTTTTTAGTTCTTTATACATCTTAGAGATTAGTGATCTTTCTGACATGTGTGTGGTAAAATTTGTTTCCAAATAGTAGGCTCTCTATTCATCTCACTGATTGTTTCTTTTGCTGAGAAGAAACTTTTTAGTTTGAATCCATCCCATATATTGAACTTGATATTAATTCTTGTGCTACAGGAGTCTTATTAAGGAAGTTGGGGTCTAATTCAACACGATGGAGATTTGAACCTACTTTTTCTTCCAATAGCTAGAGTGTGCCTTGTTTAATTTCTAGGTCCTTGATCCACTTTGAATTGAGTTTTGTGCATGGTGAATGATAGGAGTTTAATTTCATTTTTATTTTTATTTTTTTGACATTAATGGGCTTTTATTTTGTTCATTTATTTATATGTGATGCTGAGAATCGAACACAGTGCCTTATGCATGCTAGGCAAGTGCTCTACCACAGAGCTACAGCCCCAGCTCCAGGGATTTAGTTCCTTTTCTTTCTTTCTTCTTTTCTTTCTTTTCTTTTTCTTTCTTTTTTTTCATATGGATTTCCAGTTTTCCCAGCACCATTTGTTGAAGATAATATTTTCTCCAACATACATTTTTGGAGCCTTTGCATAATATAAGATAGCTGTAGTTATGTGGGTACTCTCTGTCCTCTGTTCTGTACCATTGGTCTACAGGTCTATTCTGGTACCAATACTATGCTGTTTTTGTTACTACGCTCTGTAGTATAGTTTAAGTTTTGATATAGTGATACCACCAGCTTCACTCTTCTTGCTAAAGATTTCTTTAGCTATTCTGGCTCTCTTATTTTTCCAGATGAATTTCATGACTGATTTTTTTCATTTCTATGAGGAATGTCATTGGGATTTTCATCAGAAATGCATTAAAGCTGTATAATACTTTTGGTAGTATGGTCACTTTGATAACATTAATTCTGCCTATTCAAGAGCAAGGTAGATCTTTCTATCTTCTAAGGTCTGGTTTGATTTGTTTCTTTAGCATTCTGTAGTTTTTGTTGTAGAAGTTGTCCACCTCTTTTGTTAGGTTCATTCCCAAGTTGCTTTTTCTTTTTCTTTTTCTTTCTTTCTTTCTTTCTTTTTTTTTTTTTTTTGAGGCTATGTTAAAGAGTAGTTTTCCTCATTTCCTTTTCAGAAGATTTATCACTGATATACAGAAATGCTTTTGATTTATGGGTGTTGATTTTATATCCTACTACTTTGCTGAATTCATTTATTAGTTCTAGAAGTTTTCTGGTGGAAATTTTTGGGTCTTCTAGGTATAGAATCATATTGTTGGCAAATTGTGCTAATTTGAGTTCTTCTTTTCCTATGTGTATCCCTTTAATTTCTTTCATCTGTCTAATTGCTCTGGCCAATGTTTCAAGAACTATGTTAAGTAGAAGTAGTGAAAGAGGACATCCCTGTCTTGTTCTAGTTTTTGGAGGGAATGCTTTCAACTTTTCTTCATTTAGAGTGATGTTAACCTGAGGCTAAGAATAGATAGTTTTACAATGTTGAGATATGTTCCTGTTATCTCTAGTTTTTCTAGTGTTTTGAACATTAAGGGATGCTGTATTTTGTCAATTTTTTTTCTGCCTCCATTGAGAGGGTCATATGGTTCTTATCTTTATGTCTATTGATGTGATGAATTATATTTATTGATGTCTGTATGTTGAACCAATCTTAAATCCCTAGGATAAACTCTACTGGATCATGGTGTATTATATCCTTAAGTGAGGGTTAATGAGGGAGGATACTGGGAAAAAATATGAATAGACCAAAAAAAAAGGATGCAGAAAGAAAGAAGGAGAGAGGGAGGGAGGGAGAGAGAGAGAGAGAGAGAGAGAGAGAGAGAGAGAGAGAGGGTCATATTTATTCCAATGTAGAAAGAAGAAATAGACAAATGATTGGCATTTTAAGGAGTAGCAGATAATGCAAGAGAATGAGTGAGGGGTTAGAGAAGCAGGAATAAAATAGAACTAGGAAATAAAGATAAGAAAATTGATTCCAATTCATGCTTTAAATCATTAGATAAAATATATTTTAATTGGGTTCAAGACTATTGGACTAAAAATTACCATTCAATTTAAAGAGTTATTTATAGGATTTGACATTAGAGTTGTTTATAGTAATCATTTCAAGGTGAAGAAAATCCCTGAACCTTGGTTTGGATATCATTGGCATTTGGATATTTATCAGATGTCCATTAGCCTTTGGCTGTGGATCTCTCCATGTTACATTTTCTAGTTGCTATGAATCTCTTACATCAGCTTCTGGTTTCTCAACTCAGGGGCTTGGAGCTCACTGCTTGGTTGGTTCAATGCTGTGGGTTTTTTTATTATTATCATTTAGTGCTTGGGGAAACAGCTCAGTTGGTAGAGTGCTTGCCTAGCAAGCACAAAGCCCTGGGTTCAATCCCCAACACCACCACCAAAAAAAAAAAAAAAAAAAAGAATATTTAGTGCAGTAGTTCAGAATGCAGGTTTTGGAGTGCACCTGGGTCACTGTGTACCTGCTCTCCTCTATGATATCCTTTTCCCTGTAGTGAAGATACGGGTGGCTGTCTTGTAATCTCAAGAACTCTACTTATGGATTTTCTGTGGTTCAAAATTATTCACCTGATCAACCTTTCTCTCTGAGGAAGTTTGATGAAAGGTCTCAGGTCGTTTAGTTGAACTCTTTTCCATTGCCCTACAATGTGAATGTTGGACATTGATTCCCTCCATTTATTAAGTCTGATGTAAGTTCCTTCCAGTTATCCCAACAATGCCCTGTCACTTGCCTGTTCTGATCACAGGTCAGGTTGTGCACCTGTTAAAGCTGGGATTAGCCTTTCCCTGCTGTGCAAACTGTATTAATTTTCTGCTGGGTCTGAGTGTCACTAAATATCCACGCTTCTTCTCTCTGGATCCCTGAGATCCCAGGACCATTTCTAGAGGAAGCTTGCTTTCCCGCAGTGTCAATGGTCAGGGCCTGGTGAATCCACTTTTTTTTTTCAGGGCCAAAGTTGCTTTGTTGCTGTCTCTGTCTGAGTTGAATGAGTAGATACAGTACACAACTTAGTAGGGGTAGAAGCAGTTCCCAACACAGGTCTCCACCAGCCCTTTCTGTCCCCCTTGTTTGTCACGAGAAAGAAGTAGTCCTTCTAGAAGTTCTTTCTGGCCAGATTCTTAAGAGGTCCCACTGCACTGGACTCCCTCTTGTTTGATTTGCAGCTAAGTGTGGAAAGACAGTGGGTTGATTTGAGGGGCTGGCTAGCCTTCTAGCCTGAGTGCTCCACAATGGCTGCAACCCCTCCACATACCCTGGCTCAGTTATCTGTGACTTGGTTTTAAGCTGTTTTCTCTATTTTAAGGACCCTTCAGTTATTGTAATGTTTTAAATTTTGTCTGCCTTTCTGCAGAGGTCCAGCCCCGGCGGGGATAGTGAAGGTCCAGGGGGTGCTGAAGGAGGAGTGGCATCAGCAAAAGAAGAGGAGTCCAGACTACAGGTTGCAAGTTACGAGCAACCTCCAGAAGACACCTCATGCTGCCTCTGGAGGAATCTTTCTTTTTATACTTTTTTACAGGTGTTTTTTCACGTAGTTAATGGATAGCTTCAAAACCCAAATCTTTTTTGATTTGCATAATATTCCAGAATTACAATCTTTTCTGACATACATTGATTACTTAAGATATTGAGTACATTGTTCAAAATATTTTTCTGTACCCTTAGACAATCATGATTAAGCTTTTACATTTTCACCTCAATCACTAGGTGCTAGGCGACACAACTAGACTACATGACTCCTGACCTATTATTCACTTCTAACTTTAAAGCATACCTATAATTATTTCATTAACCTTTAACTTTAAAGCATACTTATGATTATTGGTAAACTTTCTTACTTCTAAACTAAAATCCCAGTAAAACACACTTAAAGTAGTGAAAGTTTATTATTTAAAAGCCTACTACTCTGAAGTGCCTCTAAAATATATCTATGTTAATTTTACATTATTCTATTTTAATTTCCAAGGTAATTTCCTTTTTTTATATGATGTATTCAACTGCTTTCTTAAAGAACTTCCTTGATCCTTGGTCAAAGCCCACCATTCTTATGTCTCTGTAATCTTTAACTAAAGGGCAGGCTTTACACCTCAACTCATTTGTCATTTATATTACCTCTGTGTTTTCCATTTTTATCATAAGTTTCTGCATAAAGAAAAGTATGGTCTACTGGTTGGGGAATGTATTTTTATTAGTCTCTTGTCCTCAAGGGGATACAGTAAGCTACATATGGTGGTCCTTGTACTGTTGGCAGAACAATTGTTTTTCTGTAGCTAGCCTATTGTACAGGTTATGGCTTTAGGATGAGGTTGGGCTAGTGTAAATTGTTAACCCTGTGATAAATATTTCTCATTGCTTAGGCTTAAGGAATAACACCGTTGTTTGTATCCTGAGAGATACTGAAATGCATCTCATGGCATGTCTCCATTGTACCTTAGTCTCATTCTGGGAATTTTCCTGCAATCTCAGGCATTATGTACTTTTATTATTAATTGATGTATGCCCTGATATCCATATCATCAATATCATAAACAAAACACTTAACATTCCTAATGGTTCCAGTTTCCAGATGGGGTGGCCTTGCTGCAGCATTCCCCATGCTGTGACCCTGTCAGACAGCAGGTGCAGGAACACCTTTACCACATTTCCAGATGTTTTTAACTGGGTGATCTTCAGAAATTTTCAGCTCCCCATCTCTCTCTTTCTCTCTCTGTTGCCTATCCCCACTTCTAGATCTAGGTCTGGGTTTAAAATTAGGGGACTCTCAGCTTGTTTTCTACTTTGTTACCCTATCTTTCAGTCTCTCCAGGTCTCAGACTTTATAATATGAATTCTTGGAGAATTTATTTCATCACTTGCCTCTCAATTCTGCTTTTTATCATTGTCTCTTTGCTGTGTTGCCCCCATATAATTTTTGTTACATAATTCACAAGATACTAAGACATGAAAGTTATCCATCACCTTCTTACTTTCAATGTAAATTTCTATGCTGATGAAGTCATTTACTCTGAATTTTAATTATAAAGTGTATTTCTTTGAATTCATGAAATCTTCTAAAAGATTTTTTTAATTTTTAAATTTAGGTATTTTTAGGAAGTTGTACTAGTTAGGTCACATAGATTATAATATCTAGGCCTTCTTATACTTTGTAATATCATTTTAAATACCATATAATGGCCCATTTTATGAATATACTCTAACTAAATTTGCACAATTTTTCATTGTAGTTAAATACATGTAGCATAAAATTTGCCATCTTAACCACATTTGAAGTGTATCATTTATACTGATAAGTGTATCATTATACTGTTAAACACTATATTCATTAAACAACTCTCCATTTTACTATTTCCTGGCAACCACCATTCTACCTTTTTTATAATTCATTTTAAATTGTATTATATTTCTGAACACTTTTCAGAGAACTCTTAAATATTTTTGGTTTTTATAAAACAAAGAGTACCTATACTCATGATTGTATTTCTCATGGCAGAAACTCTGCTTGGCAAATAATTTCCTAGTGAACGACTCCTTCCAATATATTTTTGAGTCTCTTCCCATATATTTTTGATATTGAAAAATAAATAAAATATCTAAGGATTATCTAGTGGAAGAATTCTCAATAACTGTAAACCATAAGTGGTTAAAGTGCATATGCTTTCAAACAAAACATCACAAAATGTTCAACATTTATTCGCAAACATGAAAATGGAAGTGGGTTTTTTTTTATAATAAGCCCTCATTTTGTTTATTTAAATAATATAAAATGCATCAAATATAGAAAAATAAATGTCCAACCAATATCCTGCTTTATTTATCATCTGATTGTTTCAAAATGACCCCTTTCATTCTAGTTTGTATATTTAACATTTTTGGATTTTTTTTGTAATTTGAATCTAATAATATTTTATAAAAGATAAGAAAACATAGGCCATTTAGAGTCTCCATTGCCCAGTAGAGTTAAAATCACCTGGACCAGAAATTCAAAATTCATAATTATAATTAGTATTAACCCATTATTGAATGCTAACCTCATATATTGTAGTCTGCTAAAAATTTTTAGACTCTTATCATTTGGGAATATTGTAAAAGCTATAATAATAAAATTTAAAATATTCTATTCACAATTGGGAATGAATATTAAGTGGATAAATTGGCAGTGAAGCAGGATGGGGAATAAAGTGAAGTAGCTCTCCTGGAAGGATTGTCCTGGATTTATGACTCCCACATGGTAAGGTCTAATAAGACCTTCTCCTAAAAATACTCTTTTGTCACTGATTCCTTAACTTTCACTTATACAACAGGGAAAAATGGATGAACAATGAATAAGGATAAATGACAGCTATTCTGATAACCAGTTGGGAACTAAAAACAGATTGAACCTAATTTTCCAAAAATGTCTAATTGCAATTATATTTCCCCTAGAAGGGGAAATATTATAATATATTTAACTATATAAATATATTATAATAAGACTGAGCAATTAGTGGGAGGGGAGAGAATAAATCACAGAATATTTAGAAAATTTCTGAATACTTAAAAAATATTGTTTAATAAATATGTACTATACTCAAAATTTAAAATATATTTAGAAATTGTGGTTTTTAATATTGATTGTTTATCAGGATCACCTGTGGAATTTTTTCATCCAAGTTTTAGCAAAAGAAGAATAAAGTAACTTAGATTCTAAGAATGATTTTATTATTCTTATAGACAAGTTCATTTTTTATCCTTAGGCTTTAGAAAATAAACTTGGAAACTCATGTACACAGGCACATATTAGGAAATTGTTTGGATATTTTTCTCTAAAGAATAAGTTGATCCTTATTGAGAAAATGATATTTTCCTATTCATGAAAGTAGTTTTGTATTTGATATTTCAACTCAATCAATTGTAATTAAATTCAGACTAATTAAATTGGGAAATCAAAAACAAATGAATTGACAAGGTGAATCATTCCCATAAGATTAAGGAGAAACTTAAAAGTAATTTTCTCAAGCAAGGAGAAAATTATCATCATTATAGGTCAATTACCTAAGGCATTCTGACTTGTTTTATTGTAAAAAAAAATAATGAACAAGGGACTTCACACTATTAAGATTACAAAAAGAAAAAAAAATAGTTGGACAAGAAATTAATTTTAATTTTTCATTTCTATAATTATGAGTATAGTACATATTTATTAAACAATAATTTCTCCTTAGAGATATGCCTAAGGCTTCTGAAAATGTGGCAGAAGCAAAGAGCTGATGTTATCAGTTCTTTATAATTACAAAACATAATTTAGTTTATTGATTTTTAGTTATGTCTATATAAGTCATTTTAAGTAAATATGAAGGCATCTTTGGTTTGTTTTCCACTGACCTCAAAAATAAATTCACAGGGTTCTTATTTTTGGTCCTCTAATATGTTGAAAAATAACATGCATGATTTTGGAATAAAACATATTAAATGGAAACTGGTTTTATAAGCTAAAATTGATCAAATATTATCCATTTTGTTTAATTTTACCTATCTATAGAGACAGATTTATCTAATCACCCTGTAAGTAGAAGAGGGGCCCAGAGAGGTTTTGAATTTTCCCTGAGGGTGGCAATAATTCAACAACATAAATAGAAACAAAGCAGAACCGATTGACTTTCACGGTGCTATTTTTTTTTTTTATTCCACAAAATATCAAGTAAAAACATGGTCATCAAATTATAGATTGGAGGTTTAGAACCTCACTGTGTTTTTGCACATAAAACATATCCTGGAATTTCCAGACAGCTAGTCATTTCTATGCCAGAATTAATCTTTCTTAAGACTAAGGATGCAAATTCTGGTGAGGCCACCAGCCCATTGCTAATCATGATGATTAAAGAAAGGGAACTACATAGGCCCACACACAAGTCCCTTGTCTGGATTCTACATATCACAGTCCCAGACAAGTCTGTGATTATTTCTTTCCCCTGAGTCAGTGCAACTCCTCATAACTTTAATATGTCCTTCTCTAGTCTCTTCCACGGGAAGCTCACAGCCTCTATAATATTTCTAAAATACAAATTGGAACATCATTCCCTTACCAAAACAGACACCCTTTGAAGATATTTAGTGATTTCTTTGTGCTGTTAGCAATAATTCCAAATTTGTTGGTTTCTAAATCCCCTTTATTATTTGAACAAATGAATCTCTAGCATTATGATTTATCTTTTTTATTAGTTGCTCCAGACAATACAATGATCTTGACATATCGTATATTTGATTCAAATAGGGTATGATTTATCTTTTTCTTTCCCGAATTCTTCCTGCTGCCATTCAATTTTTCACATATACAACACAGAGCAAATTAGATACAGCCATACTGAACGTTTTTCCAGTTTTTCAAAATATGTTATGCTGTATCAATTCTATGCAGATATCTGCACAATTATTTCTGTTCTTTCTCTATAGTATAGTTATTTAGTTTCCAGCAGAAACTTCAGAGCATTGGATTGTCTGCTAAATTAACACTTTGTTCTCAAATAGCTGCTGTGACTCAGGGACCCTAGGAAGTGGTCTGTGTTTGCTTTTGCTACTGTAACTAATCACCACAAATTTAATAGATTGAAGCAATACAAATGTATTGTCTTAAAATTATGTAGGTCAGAAGTAGGACTCATTTCCAACTCAGAGTGTCAAAGTTCCTTTCGAGTAATCTATTTCCTTGACTTTTTCAGCTTCTGGGTGTTGCCCACATTCCTTGGTTCATTGCCCTGTTCCATCTTAAAAGCTAGCAATGGAGAATGCAGAGTACTCACACTTTGCATCCTTCAATAAAATCTGTCTTGCCTTTCTCTTTCATCTGTAAGAACTAGCTTGGTTACATTCGGCCTACTAGAGGAACCAAGGATAATATTCCCATTTTAGGTCAACTGATTAACAAAACAATTTCATCTGCAACCTATGTGTCTTTTACTCCAAGAAAGGTAACATATTCACAGGCTCCAGGCATGAGGGCATGGGTATCTCTGAGAGGGTGTTATCCTGCCCATCTCAGATTGTCAACAACACTGTGCCCTCATGGCTCCACTTAAAGCATAGGCGTCATACCTCCTCCATTCTCTCCTAGACAATTTAACCAGAATCAGATGATTTTACTAATTTTACCCTATTTTCATGCCACAGGTGGCTTGCATAAAATAAGACCAAATACAGTAATTAAAAACAAGTCATAAATTAAAAGCTGTGGGATATTAGGAATATTCCAGAAGGATGGATGTTTGGGACTGGGAGTATAAGGTGGACTAAATTATTTCCCAGAGCTTTTTTTTTAGAATCAGGATTAAGTGTCAATTTCATTCCTGACTTCCTTTATCAATACTAGAGTTTACTTCTTTATTATCACTACTATGCTTCATATAAAATGTTATTAATAAAGCACAACCCTCTGAAATATCTTTCCTCCCTCTCTCTCTCTCTCTCTCTTTCTCTCTCTCTCTCTCTCTCTCTCTCTCTCTCCCACATCCCTGATTTTCTTCTTTCTCTGATTCCCAGTTTATCTCCATTCTTGGTCATTTTGGTTTATTTAAATTAAATAGAAGCAAAGAATTAGCCATTCTATACCAATGTATTAAGAGCAAACAAAGGATTTAAAAAAGTGAAAAGGAAAGACAATTTGGGGTCATTCTTTGGATTTCCATAGTGTATTCAAGCATACTCTACTGGTACCTTCACTTCTTTGAATTTTATTTTATTTATTTTGGGGCAGTGCCAAATATTGAACTTGAGGCACTCAATCATTGATCTACATCCCCAGCCCAATTTTGTATTTTACTTAGAGACAGGATCTCACTAAGTTGCTTAGCACCTCACTTTTACTGAGACGGGCTTTGAACTTGCAATCCTCCTGCCTCAGACTCCTGAGCCACTGGAATTTAAGGCATACACCACAATGCCTGGCTGATATTTTTTAGTTGTTGTTAAGTTTTCATAGTTTGCCCAGTAATTTTTCTGCTCTGTTTTTATAGTTAAAAGTCATACCTATCACTATTGTATCCATTATAAAATATATCCATTAAAAAATATCCATTATCCTTTGATAATGATAACAAATACAGAAATTAGATTCATACAGTTCATATACAGTCTGAACAGGATAGTGCCCACTTACACCCCAAGACAATGGCAGCTGTATAAACTTCTTTTATTGCTTCTGTCACTTATCTTAGGCCATCAAATTTGTCATGCTTTGTGAAATAATCTTTAATTACTCTGAGAAGTGTCATTGGTGAGACAGATATGGTACATCATATTCTACATTTTGCAAACCACAGGAACTAAGTGTTTATACTAACTAGCATACTAATGTTTGTTCGTTTTATTTGATTTGTCCCTGTAACTACAGAAATGTTGAGGAAGAACTATGATTGTTTTCTTCACTTGGTCAGATTCACCTACATAATCCTCCTAATTTTAATACATAAAACCAGTGTTATATTTCCCAAATTGATTAATTATTATTTAAATTTTTACAATATTCTATATGAGACAATAAGACAGTACCTTTTTTATAACATTGAATTCTGTGATTTTTTTTATATTTGGGGATTTTTACTTTTTATTCCCACAACTATCACATTATTTTATTCACTTTCAGTCATGTACAATAATAATTCAGAAAAAAGCAAGTAGATATTAGGCAATTAATTTCTTCAAAGCATTTTACCTTACTTATTTTGTACAATAGCTCAAAATTAGCACTGCTGTTCCTAAGATTTTGGAAATAAAGAAACCAAAGCTTATTGAGGTTAGACTATTGTATGGCATACTTTAGTAAGTATCAGATTAAGGATTTAAACTTGGAAATATTGATTCCATTAGCCACAATTATAGTCACAAAGCAATAGGGTGCATTTCCAGGTACAAGTAAGAATTGGTTTTAAAACTATTCCATGTGAAACCAGGGACCTGATATTTTTAATTCCTCTTAAAACAACAACAACAAAAAATTCTCATAGTGTTTTAAGTTTGATTTAACATTTAAAATAATAAGATTTCATCAAATAAATTTAAATTCCCTGATTTCTGGAATTAGTATCCTAATGGAACATGTATGTGTGTGAGAGAGAGAGAATGAGAAAGAAAAAAGAGAGAGAAATGTGTGTGTGTGTGTGTGTGTGTGTGTGTGTGTTTCCTTGTTCAGTATGAAATTTTCTCTTTTGGTAATAATTTATTTTACTTGGACAATCACCCCTCTCTTCTCTCATCATGAGATCCAAATGGTACTGAGCCCTGCTCACACTTGCTACAGAGGTGGGTACTTGACCCTGTGCTTATTGGTCAATCGGTTCATTTTATAGTCTAGCCATATTGATTCATTTATGGAAGGATCTGGGGCTGCAGTAATCCAGTGGGATTCATGCCCATGACATTTGATTGAGTTTGAAAGCAATTTTGTTTTCTATTAAGACTGAAGATGTGGATTTCTGTTGCTACAATGCATTGATAGACCTACAAGTGAACGTTATAAAGAAGGAAGTGAATAGAAGAAGGAATTGAAAAAGTGATCCTCTGGATCCAGGCATTTCTGAAGAAAGCTTAAACTTGGTTTTATATTTTCATGTGTCAATATTTTTCTTTATTTCTTGACGTGAGATAATTTGGTTGCCAGAATGGTTTCATTGCATTGTAGACATGTAATATACTTTAGGCAGCACACATGAAATTCTTACAGTTTATTAGTTTTTTCAAATATATGGAATAGAAAACCAAAGCAAAGCAAAGAAAAGAAAACTTTGAGTTCCTTGTCAAGAACTGATTTTACTTTTGTCATTGCCTAGTTGGCAACTTCTATAGTCACTGTGCACTACAAACTCGCCTGAAGCATCCCCAGAAGAAACATGTTTCTGCCACTTCACGCATAAGGAAGTGGCCTCTTCCCAGAGTAATGCTATTTTACATTACTCAATTCTTCAATGACATCTTCTGTGCCTACTTACAGAACTAGCTTTGAGAAAATATGGCAAATGTTTTCCCCTTTCTTTCCAGCCTCTACTGCACAAAGAAGGACTCTGGATAATACCAGAGCACATCCTGACTGAAGCACTATCCAGTATTGACAAAAAAATGGCAACAGAAGGCATACAGAGTCCGAAATCATAGTCCCAAATCATTCAGCTCACCAACATCACTTTGATAGCTTATCAGTTCAATGTTACCCTTGAGAATAAATATATTTCAATTCAGTCCTGGCGCTGAGTATCTTTATATGTATAAGACATTTTTACTCAGTTTTGGGTAATTTGTAAAACATTAGGAATGAAAGAGACTTTTTGATGGCTCATCTGGCACATCTCAGTTTACACACAAGGAAATCAGCTAAAATGCAATCCATTGCACTAAGAATTTAGAATTACTAGAGATGTCATGGTGTTTGAAAGAATGCTGGAGGAGCCATTATATCTATCTCTTCAATTTATTTCTTCTGACCTAATAATATAGACCCCAAATCTATATCATGTGAGCACAGACTCATACAGTCAAGGTTTGTGTGAATTTCTCATCCCCATACAAATTTCTAGAGTAATGAAGTGTTTTGTGTATCTACTAAAGTTTAAGAAAATTTCAAAATGACAAAGTAAAAGTTAGGTCAATTGTAAAATAAATGGTCTGTTTCTGTTTTCATAAAAAATTTTAAACAAAATTTCTCATGATGGAAAATATAAATCATCACTTAGAACAAATTACTACATTAATTTTGATCTGCCATGTTTTGTTTTGTTTTGTTTTATGTTAGGGAATGATTTAGTCAACTTTTGTATTATTGTAACCAAAAGACCTAACAAGAACAAAACAGAGGAGGAAAAATTTACACTGGCTTTTAGTTTCAGAGGTCTCAGTCCATAGATGTCAACTCTATACTCTGGGCCCAAGATGAGGTGGAAGATGATGGTGGAAGGGCATGGCGGAGAAAAGCAGCTCAGGGCACAGAAACAGGAAGGATAGATAGATAAATAGGTAGGTCGGTAGATAGATAGATAGATAGATAGATAGATAGATAGATAGATAGATAGATAGATGTCTGTTTGCCACTGACAAAATGTAAACCTCAATGTCACCACCCCAGTGACCCACCTACTCCAGCCACATTACATCTGCCTGCTGTAACCACCCAGTAAATCTCTATCAGTGGATAATCTACTGATTATGCTACACCTCTGATAATACACATCTGATCAGTTTACCTCTAAAAATTCTTGCAATGTCTCACAGGTGAGTTTTGGCTGATGCCTCATACATAAACCAGGACAAAGGATATGTTTTAACTCATATTCATGTTTAAGACAACAGAAGGAGACATAATTATCCATTTGGGCCCTTAAATATTTGAGGTCATTGCTTTCAGAACAAGGCACATTTTATGTCTTTGTCTTCATCAATCACTATCCATCACTCCCTCACATGTTAAAACCATGCTAGAATTCTGAGTATTACTTCATTTTTTTTTCTCCTGAATTAGGATCTTACTGGATTGTTTCCTTTGCCTGGAACTTGCTGTGCCCAGTTTTATCCCTAGCTAAACCCTTCTTGCTATTGAAATAGTAACTCTAATATCACTTGTGCATCAAAATGTTCCCCAGTCATCCAGTCTGATTTGACTTCTGGCTCTCAGAAGTGATTACTCACCTTGGTTTTTCTGGTTTTCATCCCCATCTGAAATTAATCAGTTAGTGTATATTTAATTGCATACAGTCTGTCCCTCCATTAGCACCTGAAATCTAGTTAAACACAGGGTGTCATATCTCTTTTTCAATGTAGTGTTCATGCCTAGATTTCATCATGTATGGTAAGAAAACTTTAGTAAAAACATAAAATGAATGATAAAATTATTTCAAATTATAAAATTGAAGTTTCAGAGCAACTTTTCTGCCACAGTCGGGCCACCATCTGCCACAGTCGGGCTGCAGCAGAATAACCGGGGGGTAAGGAACAACTTGTGTAGATTGATACAGCAGGAGGGGAAGCCGTTTATTGTAGGACAGGAGTGGTATTTATACATTCCACACAGTTTATCTAATTAACATAAACTAGATACAGCAGTCAACCAATCAGGAATCTCCACACTTAATGGTTCGCTTTTGTTACTTCTCAAACCACTCCCTCTGGCATTTTGCCAGGCGCCATCCAGACTTGTTTACAGACTCTAACATTTCTCTGGCAAAATGCCAGGCGCCATCCTGACTTGTTTACAGACTCTAACACTTTTCAAGAGATCTGGTTTACTGATCTAGAAGATTTTTTAAAGATCCAAGCTCTCTTATCATTTCCCTAATATAGGTCCGAGGAACATTCCTATAAAATAAAATCTAAAGTTTCACTTAGATAAGTCATAATTACCTAATAGAATTATGAATATTAAAAAAATAATGACCTGGGTTATGAAAATGTCATGTAGCTCCCTTTAGTGATTCTTTCTTTTGAACAGAGATTGAAATTATAAAAGTAATCAGTGAGTATTCAAAGCATCCACCATTATGTTATAATTACAAGTAAAGGACTGATGGCTACAATTAATACATCTTGCAGGAGATTTTCCTATGAGCTTATTTGTCACTGTTTATAGTAGCTCAAAGAGACTAAATGCAATTTAAGGCAAATTCTAGTATCCTAATTATTAATTAGTATAGTCCTTTCAAGAACTTACAGAGTGAACCTAATTGCTCCTTCATGCCATACATATCAAAACAGTTTTATGTTTTGTCATGAAATGGGTTTCTCTCCCTATTAAATATTACCTCAATGATTACATCTCTATTTTTTTCCACATCTACAACTTTATCTCTTTAAAAAGGTAAATAACCAGCTCATAATAATCCATGTATACATTTTAAATTTTGATAACCTTTAACAGTGTGTTAGAATAAATTTGGGAATTTATGAATTATTTGCTGTATTTATCTTTTCTCCAGATTAATTTATCATAATTTAAGTCAACAGATATTTATTTCATTTTGTACTTCAACATGACTTTTAAGAGTCCTGATAGAAGTGATATTTTAAGAAATATGTCTCCTTTTGCTGTATTTAAAAGCAGTTTTTAGACATTTTTTTTTCCTAAAAATGTTTCATATCCAACAAAATTTTTTAAAAATCTTGTTTTATTATTAAAAATAGAACAAATATTTCTGATGATTCTTAGGAGATTCAGACTGACAATTATAGAAAATATTGTCATATGAATCTATCATAATGCATTTATTACATAATATAATAAATTGGAAATATTTACTACAACTGATTAATTAATAATTATACAATATATTATACTTATAAGATCTATAAAAATCATTAAAATAATTTAATAATTAATCTCAGATTTTTCAACAGACTTGTAATTTTAAATAATATAAAATTAATATTCCCATCCTTTCATTGCAAAAAATAATTAAGAGAATCAAAATATAATTACATAAATGTTTAAAAATATTGGACAATTCATGCAAGGATATATTATGCTAATAAAAAAGAATAATAAATGATGTGCAGTTTAAGTAAGCATTTACATTTTAATATTTTATTATTCATTTAATATGAATATTATACATATATACTTAATATGATTTTACAAAGTATCATAATTATTTATATATTTTATTTTATTCACTGTAAGCTGAAAAGCATATAAATAGCACACATGATGCCTTATTAATAATATGAATAAACTGTGGAAAAGATCTTCTGAAATAGGACATTCTAATATTTCCTCATGTGTCCTGTTATATAATCCACTAAGGAAATCAAGACAAAAGTCTTAAGTAACTTTATTTTAATAGTATTTTGAAAATATGTGTGGAAATAATTTTCTTTTAAAAATTTTCCAGCAATTTCAATCCAGTAAAGGCAAGACCTTTATTGCTCATATTAAAGCCTTCTTAATTGCTGGGCATGGTGGTATGTGCCTATAATCTAGCAGCTTGGGAGGCTGAGACAGGATAAATGCGAGTTCAAAGCCAGCCTCAGCAACTCAGTGAGACCCTGTTTCTAAATAAACTACAAAATAGGGCTGGGGATGTGGCTCAGTGGTTGAGTGTTCCTGAGTTCAAACTTCAAACCCTGGTACCAAAAAAAAAAAAAAAAAAAGCCGTCTTAATTAACTGGAGCTTAGCCTTCAGTCTTCTCACAAAATTAAAAATAAACATATAGTATATATCAATCATTGTTCCTCTTGAATTCTACTGTGGTACTTGAATATTTTAATTTAATCTTTTCTACTGTAGGTCTGCATTCAACTCATGGCAATATATTATCTTACAACTTAATATTTGTTACCTGTACAATTGAACATTCATTAACAAAACTTGCCCCAAAATATTTATTACAGAATCCCTTAATTTTGATCCAGATTCTATGCTAGACTTGGGAATACAATAAAGAGCAAGACAAGAGAATTTACCTGGTAACAAAATAAAAAGATGATTAAATACATAATTGCATGAAAATGTGATAAACATAATATTGTGGTTTTACATATGCTTTCTGAAGCAAATAGAAATTTATGAAAGGTGAGGATATTTAAGCTGAAACTTAAAATGTTTGGACTAAATCTGTGTTAGATTTATGGCAGTGATTTTTGACACCAACTGCAGTGGTAAATTACCTGAGGAGATCATAGATTTCATCCAAAGTCTTCTAATTTCATTGGCATGATGATAGGATCTAATCATCACTGATTTTTAAAGGAGTCTACAATTGACTGTAATATATTTTTTTAAAATCCAGAACCACTTTTATTTCAAAGTGAAATTTATGTCTCCAAAATCCAAATATAAAAAGAAGTAAAATATTTGGGAAAAAAATAAATTTTGATTAGATACAGAACCCATGGTTTCATTTCATTTAGGAGACTGGTGTCAAGAGAGTGTTGGTAGTAGCCTAGCCTTATTCTTAGCAGTAGAATTGGGACAGAGGGAGTGGAAGCACTAAGGATTTCTTTTTTAGGTGTCCCTAAGTGTTTCATACAAAGTAGCCTTAGGCTTATTGAAAGATCCACAGCTACTGAACTCTATTGTTTCTATGTTCATTATTTTTATCAAAATATTTTCCAGTATTATAAGCAATCAGAAATTGATTAAAGTTGTAAAATTAAATATTAAATGCATACTTTATAAAATTGATACAATTACCTAGTATAAAAATTGCAGTGCTTCATTGGTTGTGTTATATTAAATATGAAAAATAAACCATATATCTCTGTAAATATTTTGATAGCATTAAACATTTAGATTAAAAGTCAATTTTGAAAAGATTCATGGTTGAAATCACATAGGAATATGCCAACATTTTAAATAAATAATCAAGACTTTCACCATCACCAAAACACAGTATAATGGGTAAAATAAAAATTTGATGTATTTTAAAATGGTAAGTAGAAACTATTCAAGGCACAATTGGATATAATTTATGTGAAATATATAAATATATTGCTTCAATTTGTTTACATATTTTGCTTGAAAGAAAATAGGATTGTGGATCAACATTCAAACTGAAATTTGACTTTTCCATATCACCAAACACTGGGTCTCTTTGCTTTAGAATAATGGCATAATTCAGCCAGCAAATGAAATCTTTAAAAGAAAAAAAAAACTCATCTCTGTTAATGATATGTGAAGAATGGTCACAACATAAAAAAAAGAATCAATTACATTTAAAAAAATAACTTCAATTAAAAATAGAGTTATGAACTTTGAGACCCTTTACTCCTGATAGTGTCTGTTTAGGGATGTTGAGCCTTTAAAAGTATATGTTCTTCAGATGGAAAATATGATAAAATGTATTAATATCTGGGTATGATTATAAGAATTAAATGAAGTAATTTATGGATAATATTACAATGGTATGCAATATTTCAAGTAACTTCTTAAACAGTTATATTTGTAAACAAACATAATCTGCAAGAGGAAGATAATGTCATTGCAATATGGATGGTGGAAAAATCTTGAGAATAAAAAATGCTAAATTTGTTGGTAGATTAGAAGCTGAGTGAGCACTGATAGTATTACAGTGAGACTTTCAGTTAAACTTTCTCTTAGAATTTGGAATTTAACATTTTGATTCTTCACCACAGTGAGAAGAAATGAGCAAATGAAATCTCAGGGGAAACTCCTCTTTGATTCCCTGCTTCAGATCTTTTTCCCTGTGTTTGGGATCTATATTGCATATTCTTACTTTGATCTCTGCCTGGAAAGGCCACTGACAACAGATACAACTTTGGTATGAAAAGTGTTAGATGGACATACATGAAATTTTAAAATTCAATATGATAAGCATCATTCAAGCATATTATAACCATGTTTAATCCAATTAATATATTTTAAGAAGACTAATTGCCCAAATAGCTATAATAGGCCAATTTATATATTCATCTTCCCCCTCCCATTTGACAACACTACTATAATATATTAATAGTGATACAAAACTATGCCAAAAATGTGGAGGTTAATAGTAAATGTGGAAAATTTCTAATAAAGAATAGTGTTTACCAATATGATAAAAATACCATTTAAAATGATATAACAAATAGCTGAGCCTATGATCAATCAAATTTACAAAGAAAAAAATTCATAATAAATTCTCTCTAGATCTATACCCCAAAGGAATAAATTTGATCTAATTATATGAAGAGTGTAGTTTAATCTATTGCTAAGTTAAAGCAATTGAAAATGGGAGATCCTAGGATTATTTATTTACATCCTAATCACCAGTTTAGATCTCTAATTTCTCCAGATTTTACCATCTCCATTAGTAAAACCCTGGTCTCAGTTGCTATTGTTTCTTGCCTAAATAAAAAATAAACATTATCTACAAAGGTCCATGTAGTAAATATTTTAGGGTTTGTGACTCATCGGTTCTCTGTGGCATTTATTCAAGACTGCATTTACAGTGAGAAAAGAGCCATAGGAAATACAGATGCCAAAGAGGATGGCTATATTTGGATAAACATTATTTACAAAAACAGGTATTGGGTCAGATTTGAGCTGCAAGCCGTCATTTGTTGATCCTTGGCCTAAACTAAAATGTCATGTAATCTAAGCTCCATAGAACTACAGAGTTGTACTCACACAATATAAATCTGGTAATGTCCTGCCTTGTTGGAAATACCTGAGTGATTTTTCAGATACATCATAGCAGAGAAGACAAAGATCTTTTGCTTCAACCCCCTGTGATTGTGTTCCAGTTTGTTGAAGCCAAACTTGTTTATTTGTCATTGCAGACTTTCCTGCCTGCCATTGTCTACCCTACATATGCTTTCTTCACCTTGGGAAACTCTTGCTTAAGTTTTACTTTACAGCTAAAATATTGTAATTCAAATTTCATTTGCTTGTTTCTCTGTTTTTTTTTTTTAATTCCATCACTGAAAGATAAGGAGTATGACTGAGGAGACATAGAAATATATTACTCATTTGATGACTCCAATGTCAAATATGTGCTCAGTAAATATTTGCTGAATGAATGAGTGAATCATAAATTGACCAACTGCACAGTATTAACAGGTGACAAGCTGACTGTCATGATACACTAAGGATTGACAACTAGGTGAAAGGACATTTCCAGATCTTTAAAAAATATATCTGATGAGTAAAACTCTCAAAAATATAAGTTCTGAAAACAATTGGTTTACCTCTGTCAAGTAATATGAATTGTTTCAGTTTCAATTTTCCAAGAGAAATAGACTGGAATAAACTTTTAAGCAATGCAATGATGAAAGATTTTGAACATTTATATACATCTTTGTTTTTTTTCTTGTATTTCTTATGTATTAATAATCAGAAAAAAATACATTTTAAGCACTGGATGTCAGAGCACAAGCATGGTGGGGAGGAATCTGTGTGAAGAAGAAAATTTGGCAGAGAAAAGAGATGGCTTACTCAAGAATTGATGAAATAAATAAATAAGTTGAAATAAAAATAAAACAAAGCTAGGGGCCAGATTTCTTAATGAAAGAGATTGGCTTATGATTTAGTCAGCTTTTTCGCTGCTATGAATAAAGGATCCAACCAGCACAATTATAAAGAAGAAAAGGTTTATTCAGGAGCTCATTTTTAGAAGTGTTAGTCAAAAGAAGATCAATTGCATTCTTTGGGACTAGAGGTGAGGCAGGACATCATGTTGGAAGGTCGGTAATCAGAAAGCTCACATGGTAATCAGAAAGCAGAGAGGGAAAGAGAATCCACACACCAGATACAAATATACACTCTCAAGCTATGCCCCAATTCCCACCTCTTCCAGCTACACAGTAGCACTTCAGTTACCACTTTGTCAATCCCTGTCTGGGGATTAATTCATTCATTGAGTTAAGACACTTACAACTCAATTCATTTCTCCTCTGAACCTTCTTGCATTGTCTCACACACGAGTTTGCAGGGAACACTTCACATCCAAACAATAAAGCTTGCAAATATGGAATTATATGAAAAAGCACTGACTGAGATGAAGAATTGAAATTGGATGAATTGTTAATAAAACCATGATGTAGAAATAAATATGGCCATAAAATATATGTATGTATAATGTAAATATATGTATGTATAATGTAAATATATGCATGTATAATGTAAATATATTTATGTTTTTGTATCTATTTATGCAGAGAAATAGAGAGAGTACCCCTGGGAGAACTGACACACTGTTATCAATGAGCATACTCAGTTTCTTGATACCATTGTTCATCAAAAAGAACCATGGCTCCTTGGAAATATAGTTGATTCTCTTACTGGGCTGGAGCAGGAAAATTATGAGATTACCTGGAATATATTTTGCAAAATATGAGCAAATACTTAAAAGAAAAACAGGAAATCCTGATCAATTAATTTTTGAGTGCTTAAGCAATAAAATAATTAATGACAAAAATGAATGGCAAGGGCTGGGGATGTGGTTCAAATGGTAGTGTGCTCGCCTAGCATGTGTGAGGCACTGGGTTCGATTCTCAGCACCACATAAAAATAAAATAAAGATATTGTGTCCACCTAAAGAACTAAAAAATAAATATTAAGAAAATGAATGGCAAGCCATTGAATAAAAGAGTAAAATTTGAATGCATATTGTAAAAACTACATGTATGCATTGAAATATTAACCCAGAATGGGAAATAATATAGTTTCATATGGCACCAGAAAAAAAAAAAAAAAAAACACTGAAGAGTACTCAATTGACAGAGAGGATCTTTATAGTAGAGAATCCTGGATGATCACACCTTAATCAATGTGAATATCATCAGAATAAGTTAAAAATGTGCATAGTCTGAGAGCAAGCAACAGAAACACAGAGTTTTGTGATATTCTCACTAACAAAGCATACTTTAAATTTCACCGAAGAACATTAATGTCAAATTCAAAGTGAGGAATATTCCATAAAATAATTTACTTGTTATTATCCAAGTGTCAAGTTCATATAAGTCAAAGCAAAAGGGAAAAAAATGCTTTACCTGAAAGAATATAAAGAAACCTGTGAACTATATGAAATGCTCCTTCATAATTGTATCATTTTTCCGGCTGGGGATGTGGCTCAAGCGGTAGTGCGCTCACCTGGCATGCGCAGGGCGCTGGGTTCGATTCTCAGCACCACATAAAAATAAAATAAAGATGTTGTGTCCACCAAAAACTGAAAAATAAATATTAAAAAAATTTCTCTCTCTCTCTCTCTCTCTCTCTCTCTCTCTCTCTCTGAAAAAAAGATAATAATAATTATATCATGTTTCTATGAAAAACAGCTGGGATAATTTGTGAAACTAGAATAAGGATGAGGGTTAGAAAACAGTAATGTGTCAATGTTGATTTTCTGTTACTTGTGGTTGCATTGTGGTCATGTATGAAACTAACCTTACTTGTAGAAAATACAAAGTAAAATTGGATGATGGGTCCTCATGTTGGAAACCTACTTTGGAATGGTTCCAGGAAAATGTTCTTTGTCTTGTATTTGCCTTTTCATAAATTAGTAATCAGACTTAAGGTTAATTTTAAAGTATTTTAAAAAGTCAAAACGTATTTTTAAATGACTAATACATTTGGCAGAAATTCTGTGATCTGATTTCTTTACACTGGCCTCATTTCCAAGTGATGGTAAGCAGAATGCTGAATGACCTTGACCTGTCTAAGGAAATGAAATGGTGGGCAGTTCTTTTCATATATCCAAGATAAGTGAGATGGTTATGGGAAGAAGCTTGTACCAATCAATAATGACAAGTAAATGCCACAGTGTACTCTTTCCATCAAGTTCCATAAAACTGGATTCGCCACTCTGTGCTAGTTTCTGCTGTTTACAATTTCCAAAATCAGAATTCTTTGCTTGAGATTATTTTACGTATATTTGAATTAATAAAACTGGTATAATAAATTTGTATGCAGAAATCTTACAAAAATGTGCTATGTGCTTAAAAAAATATAAGGTGTCAAATTTTAGGAATACACATTTATATTGCTCTTCAAAAATTGTTCATACATTCAAGTTATTATAATTAAGATTAATACTCTATTCATATTTTTACATGTCAGTGTGCATAATATTACTTAACATTTTGATATCTGATTGTATTAATCTGTCATACTTGTTAAGGTTGTAATGATTTCAATATATTTAATGGCAATTTTATTATTTTTGAAAAAAGTAATTTTATTAGAAGTGAAGGAAAAATACACTCTAGTATGAATAAATTGCTTAAAATGTTGTGATTAAAGCAAGAATTTTTCTTTTATAATATAATATATATTATTATATTTATAAGGTATAAAGTATGTATGTATAATGTTAAATTTTGCCTTAAAAATATCTGAGAACTTAAGGATATAAAGCAAATTTTTTTATTAAATTTATTAAATTTTTATTAAATTTAAATTTAAAAACATTTAATATTTTTATTTTTATTAAATTTCTTAAAGTTAAATTTAATTTTTATTAAATTTAAATTTAAAAACATTTATACAGCAGGGAGAAGGAAAATATAGTAAAATAGACTGATTTGATGTGGGACATACAAAGAAAAATGGAGTAAAAAGAAGAATTATCAATTTTTCTCAAAAAAACCTTGGGTTTTAGGTACCTCTTCTAATAATAACAAAACTTAATGATAATTGATAATCTCAAACTTAACTAATACTCTCAGCCAAACAAATTGTGGCACAAAAGAAGATTCTGCTTTATAAATAATAATAACCTGGAGTCTTATGCACAGATTCATCTTAGGTGATCTGAGCAGTGAAGCATTAGTGTGTGTGTGTGTGTGTGTGTGTGTATTAGTGGATCCATAAATACTAAATTTCCTTTATTTAGACAGCACTGATCTGGAAAAAACAACTTCTTTGATGAGAAGCCTTCAGAAAAAGTCAGAAATACTTGCTTTCAGAACATTTTTTAGAAACATGGTTTCAACTGCAGAACCTGGGACATCATATTAGATGGAAGATCAAGAAGAGGAGACAGTGGACCCTACAATCAATTCAACTAAAATATCTGTAGTTACTTGTGTGCATACAAATATTTTTCCTTCAAAATAATTCTCCTACTAAATACCTTTTAAAATACTAATTTATTTCTACCTGAAAAAAAGTCTCAGAGAGATGCAATATCTTGAAAGATCACAGACATAATTTAAAGTGGTAAGAATAAATTTTTCTGGGAGTTAGTCATAGAGTTATTTTTTTCTATTTGTTTTTTCTTGCAAATATGGTAATTATGATGACATCAATATTTTGAACTTTAAAATTAAGGTTTTTAAATAAAAATGATCAAATATTTGAGAATGACTGTATTGAGTGTGAAAATCATTGTACTTCAAAAAGTTGACCTGCAAGTCAACTTATTAATTTTATATGAAGTCCACTTACACACAGCAGTCACATGATATCTTGTAACTGGAAAGTCTGAAAATATATAATGTCAGGATTTTAAATTCTCTTTAAAATACACTCCAGTCTTTTCCAATTATATCTTAAGTCATAAAAATAAATATCAGTGAAATTTCACATCCCAGTAGCAGTAGAACCATACACAAAGACACAGAGCTATTTAAAAACTAGAGCACATGTATGTTTCCTAATGGACAAAAGTGTGTGGTGTTAATAATCCCAGAAATTCCATGTCCCATCAATCCACTGAATAACTGAGAATAACACTGTTGCTAAATTTGTCTGTACATATTCTTTTCAGTAAATTGAGGTATTTGGAAAGATAGATACTCTCATTTTTATACAATCTTATGTGTGCATTTAATTTTGAGTTAATATCTCAGGGACATGCACTGGCTTTTAAATACAAAAATAACAGTTCTTCAAGCATCAGTATGATTAATTACTCTACATAAAACATTTAAACTTACATGTAAAAACAATTATATTTGAGATACCATGGGAAAAAAAATCAGACTGTGCAACACAAAATGTTGTAGATAGGTGGGTGGTATGAATAAGGAAGAACTCAGCCTAGTGCTGTTCTCCCGTCATGAGTTACTTTCATCTTGGGAGCTCAGGGAGATGGTACGTAGTTGCATTTGAACATTGGAAAGATTTTCACATAACCAAACCTGAAATTTGAAACACAATGTAAAGTGTTGTACTTTTTAAAAATTTTTTATTGTTGGTTGTTCAAAACATTATATAGTTCTTGATATATCATATTTCACACTTCGACTCAAGTGGGTTATGAACTACCATTTTTACCCCGTGTACAGATTGCAGAATCACATCGGTTACACATCCTCCTCTGAGAAGTGTCTGTTCAGGTCCTTGGCCCATTTGTTGATTGGGTTATTTGTTATCTTATTGTTTAATTTTTTGAGTTCTTTGTGTATTCTGGATATTAGGGCTTTATCTGAAGTGTGAGGAGTAAAGATTTGTTCCCAAGATGTAGGCTCCCTATTTACCTCCCTTATTGTTTCTTTTGCTGAGAAAAAAATTGTTGATTCTAGTTATTAACTCTTGTGCTATGGGTGTCCTATTGAGGAATTTGGAGCCTGACCCCACAGTATGTAGATTGTAGCCAACTTTTTCTTCTATCAGACGCCGAGTTTCTGATTTGATATCAAGCTCCTTGATCCATTTTGAGTTAACTGTTGTGCATGGCGAGAGAAAGGGATTCAGTTTCATTTTGTTGCATATGGATTTCCAGTTTTCCCAGCACCATTTGTTGAAGATGCTATCCTTCCTCCATTGCATGCTTTTAGCCCCTTTATCAAATATAAGATAGTTATAATTTTGTGGATTGGTTTCTGCGTCCTCTATTCTGTACCAATTGTCCACCCGCCTATTTTGGTACCAGTACCATGCTGTTTTTGTTACTATTTCTCTGTAGTATAGTTTGAAGTCTGGTATTGCTATACCGCCTGATTCACACTTCCTGCTTAGAGTTGTTTTTGCTATTCTGGGTCTTTTATTTTTCCATATGAATTTCATGATTGCTTTATCTATTTCTACAAGAAATACCATTGGGATTTTGATTGGCATTGCATTAAACCTATAGAGAACTTTTGGTAATATCGCCATTTTGATGATGTTATTTCTGCCTATCCATGACAGGGAATATTTTTCCATCTTCTAAGATCTTCTTCTATTTCTCTCTTTAGGGTTCTGTAGTTTTCATTGTATTAGTCTTTCACCTCTTTTGTTAGGTTGATTCCCAAGTATTTTTTTTTTTTTTGAGGATATTGTGAATGGAGTGGTTGTCCTCATTTCCATTTCAGAGGATTTGTCGCTGATATACAAGAATGCCTTTGATTTATGTGTGTTGATTTTATATCCTGCCACTTTGCTGAATTCATTTATTAGCTCTAATAGTTTCTTTGTAGACCCTTTTGGGTCTGCTAGGTATAGAATCATGTCACTGCAAATAGTGATAATTTAAGTTCTTCTTTTCCTATATTTAAGCCTTTAATTTCTTTTGTCTGTCTATTTGCTCTGGCCAGTGTTTCGAGAACTATGTTGAACAGAAGTGGTGAGAGAGGGCATCCCTGTTTTGTTCCAGATTTTACAGGGAATGCCTTCAATTTTTCTGCGTTCTTAATGATGCTAGCCTGAGGCTTTGCATAGATAGCTTTTACAATATTGAGGTATGTTCCTGTTATCCCTAGTTTTTCTAGAATTTTGAACATAAAGGGATGCTGTACTTTGTCGAATGCTTTTTCTGCATCTATCGAGATGATCATATGGTTCTTATCTTTAAGTCTATTGATGTGGTGAATAACATTTATTGATTTCCGTATATTAAACCAGCCTTGCATCCCAGGGATGAATCCTACTTGATCATTGTGCACAATTTTATTGATATGTTTTTGTATCCGATTCGCCAGAATTTTATTGAGGATTTTTGCATCTAGATTCATTAGAGATATTGGTCTGTAGTTTTCTTTCTCTGAATTGTCTTTGTCTGGTTTAGGAATCAAGGTGATGTGGCCTTGTAGAATGAATTTGGAAGTTCTCCCTCTTTTTTATTTCCTGGAATAGCTTGAAAAGTATTGGTATTAGTTCTTCTTTAAAGGTTTTGTAAAACCCTGCTGTATACTCATCAGGTCCTGGGCTTTTCTTAGTTGGTAGTCTTTTGATGGCTTCTTCTATTTTTTCAATTGATATTGGTCTGTTTAGGTTGTCTATATCCTCCTGACTCAATCTGGGTAGATCATATGACTTAAGAAATTTATCGATGCCTTCACTATCTTCTATTTTATTGAAGTATAAGGATTCAAAATAATTTCTAATTATCTTCTGTATTTCTGAAGTGTCTGTTGTGATATTGCCTTTTTCATCCCGTATGCTAGTAATTTGAGTTCTCTCTCTTCTCTTCGTTAGCATGTCTAAGGGTCTGTCGATCTTATTTAGTTTTTCAAAGAACCAACTTTTAGTTTTGTCAATTTTTTCAATTGTTTTTTGTTTCAATTTCATTAATTTCAGCTCTGATTTTAATTATTTCTTGCCTTTTATTTCTTTTGCTGTTGTTTTGCTCTTCTTTTTCTAGGATTTTGAGATGAAGTGTGAGATCATTAATTTGTTGGTTTTTACTTTTTTTAAGGAATGAACTCCAGGCAATGAATTTTCCTCTTAGAACTGCTTTCATTGTGTCCCATAGATTCCGATATGTTGTGTCTGTGTTTTCATTTATCTCTAAGAATTTTTTAATTTCCTCCTTGATGTCTTCTATAACCCATTGATCATTCAGTAACCTATTGTTCATTCTCCAAGTGATGCATGATTTTTCCTTCCTTCTTTTATCGTTGATTTCCAGTTTCATTCCATTATGATCAGATAAGATGCATGGTATTATCTCTACTCCTTTATAATGTCTAAAAGTTGCCTGTGACATAATATATGATCTATTTTTGAGAAGGATCCATGTGCTGCTGAGAAAAAAAGTGTAACTGCTTGATGTTGGGTGGTATATTCTATATATGTCAATTAAGTCTAGGTTATTAATTGTATTATTGAGTTCTATAGTTTTTTTATTCAACTTTTTTTTGGAAGATCTGTCCAATGGTGAGAGAGGTGTGTTGAAGTCTCCCATAATTATTGTATGGTGGTCTATTAGACTCTTGAACTTGAGAAGAGTTTGTTTTGAACATAGCTGCACCATTGTTTGGGGCATATATATTTATGATTGTTATGTCTTGTTGGTGTATGGTTCCCTTGAGCAGTATGTAGTGTCCCTCTTTATCCCTTTTGATTAACTTTGGCTTGAAATCTATTTTATTTGATATGAGTATGGACACTCCTGCTTGTTTCCGAAGTCCATATGAGTGGTATGATTTTTCCCAACCTTTCACCTTCAGTCTATGTATGTCTTTTCCTATCAAATGCATCTCCTGTAGGCAGCATATTTTTGGATCTTTTTTTTTTTTTTTTTTGATCCACTCTTCTAGCCTGTGTCTCTTAATTGGTGAGTTTAAGCCATTAACATATAGGGTTATTATTGAGATATGGATTATTCTTCCAGCCATATTTGTTTATTTATGTTAGTTAACATGGTTTGTTTTTCCTGTTTGATTATTTCCCCCCCTTTACTGTACTACCTCCCACTGTTGGTTTTCATTGTTATTTTCCATTTCCTCTTCCTGTAGTGTTGTAGAGGATGTTTTGAAGAGATGGTTTTCTAGCTGCAAATTCTTTTAACTTTTGTTTATTGTGGAAGGTTTTAATTTCATCTTCCATCCTGAAGCTTAATTTCGCTGGATACACAATTCTTGGTTGGAACCCATTTTCTTTCAGCATTTGAAATATGTTGTTCCAGGATCTTCTAGCTTTCAGAGTCTGTGTTAAAAGATCAGCTGTTATCCTGATTGGTTCACCCCAAAATGTAATCTGCTTCCTTTCTCTTGAAGCTTTTAGAATTCTCTCCTTATTCTGTATGTTGGGCATCTTCATTATAATGTGTCTAGGTGTGGATCTCTTATGATTTTGCACATTTGGTGTCCTGTAGGCTTCTAGGATTTGGGATTCTGTATCATTCTTCAAACTTCTGGGAAGTTTTCTCATAATATTTTGTTGAATAGTTTGCTCATTCCTTTGGTTTGGACCTCTATACCTTCCTGTATCCCAATGACTCTTAAGTTTGTTCTCTTTATGTTATCCCATATTTCCTGGATGTTCTGCTCATGGTTTCTTAAGAGTCTCACTGAGCTGTCTATGTTCTTTTCAAGTTGAAATACTTTGTCTTCATTGTCTGATGTTCTATCTTCTATGTGTTCTACTCTGCTGGTAGTATTCTCATTTGAGTTTTTAAGTTGGTTTATTGCTTCCTGCATTTCTAGGATTTTTGTTTGTTTGTTTTTTATAACCTCTATCTCCCTGTATAGTTGATCTTTTGCTTCTTGGATTTGTCTATGTAATTCATTGTCAAAGTGATATTTCATTGTCTGATTTTGCTGTCTAATGTCTTCCTTGAGAATCCAGATCATCTGAAGCATGTAAATCCTGAATTCTTTATCTGAAATTCCATCTGCTGCAGCTATTACCTCTTCTAAAGTTGAGTTGACCTGCATTGCTTGTGGTCCTTTCTTTCCTTGTCTTTTCATACTGCTCGCGTTTCTTTCTGCTTGGTGAAACTGTTGTGTTATTGAATTTTCCCCCTATATATTTATATTGCTCTTGTAGAGTTGCAAAGTCTCCCTTGCAGGGGTGGGCGGTAGCTGTGCTCCTCCTCCAATTGGGGTGATCTGTGTATCCCAACGGCGGGCCGCTGGGCCCCTTCTCCAGGTCGCGTGGTCTGCCTACCTTGCGGGCAATGGCTGGGCCCCTCCTCCAATAGGGGTGATCTGTCTACCACGCTGGCGGGCCGCTGGGCCTGTTCTCCAGGTTGCAGGTCTGCCTACCTTGCAGGCGCGGGCGGCGGCTCTGCCCCTCCTCCAATTGGGGTGTTGTGTCTACCATGCCAGCGGGCTGCTGGGCCTGCTCTGCCGGTCGGTCGCAGGTGTGCCTACCTTGCAGGCGCGGTCTGCGGCTCTGCTCTGCCCCTCCTCCAATTGAGGTGATGTGTCTACCATACCGGTGGGCCGCTGGGCCTGTTCTGCTGGTCGGTTGCAAGTCCGCCTACCTTGCAGGCACAGCACGGGCGGCGGCTCTGCTCTAGCTAAAGTGTTGTACTTAATAATACAAGATTAGAGACATAATTCAGATTAACTTTCAGGATGAGCCAATTCCTCTTTTATTCAATATTCTCTATATTATAATTTTTAAGACAGGTGTAATAATGTCCATCCGCCTCATAAATTGGTGAAGATTAAGTAAATTAAATATGTGTAAGTGTTATCCCAATAGATAACATTGTTAATTTTTATTTGTTTGTTTTTTTGGCACCAGGGTTTGAACCCAGAGGTACTTAATCAGTGAGCCACATCTCCAGCCCTTGTTTTACTTTGAGACAGGGTCTCTCTAAGTTCTTTAGGGCCTGCCTTAGTTGCTGAGACTAAGTTGCCAACTTGCAATCCTCCTGCCTCAGCCTTCCCAGCTGCTGGAATTACAGGCATGGGCAACCACAAGTGGCCATTTTTAATATTTGACCTTCATTAGTGATTTAAAAACAAATCTGAGTAATTTCAGAACCTAAGAAATCTTTCTTAATCTGATAAACTAAATAGTAAATTGCTTAATACATCTGGACTTTTGTTTGTCTTCCAAAAGTCTGTGTCTCTTCTTGCAACAATACCTTTCAATCATTTATTATAACTTTCTTTGGGTAGAGGAAGTCCTCTAACAATATTGTATTCTTCCATATTGTCTTGAATAATCATATAACTTTATATTGCCATGTTAAATTCGGAGTCGGCAATTAAACAAAGGAAAATTTTTTTTTTTTTTTTGAGATTTAGGGTTTTTTTTATTACCTAGATGATTGCATCAGATTATATTGTAGTCTTGACTGATTCATAAAAGTGTAAGCCCTTTGATATTTTATTTATTTTTAATATCTCACAGTATTTTAGTATTTTCTTTGCATAAATCTTTCATACCACCTATAGAAATTTTTCTCAGGTATTTTTGATGATAAAGCAAAAAGTATCATTTTTGAAATTTTATTTTCAAATGTTTTACTTCTACCATATGAAAACACAATAAATTGATTTTTATATATTGACCTTGAATTTTGCAACTATGATGAACTCACTTATTAGTGCTAATTTTTATATAATTAGAGATACTATTTCATCCATGTTCATAATAATTTGAACATGAATGCTATGTATAGTTACATTTCTTTGCCAGATTATGTACCTTTCATTTCTTTTTTTCCTTATCACAAAGGTTAACAATTTGTGCTCTAAGTCTAATACTAGTAAAATTTGTATATTCCTGACTTCTGTTTTCTTACCTGATGTAACAGCAACCAAAAGAAGGTATTTAAAACTGCTTAGTTTATCAGACTAAAAAAAAAAAAAATCACTTTGGTCTAAATTTCTTCAGATTTGTTTTAAAATCACTAAAGAATGGTAAAAGCTGAGTAGCAAAGATATCTGCCTATATTAGGATGACACTTATTTTTAATACTATTAAATTGGTGGAAATATATTTTGTAGCAAGTCAATCAATTACTATAAAGTTATATTTTTAGTATAATAAAATTGGTCATTATTTATTCACCATTTTGTGTACCACTTGAGTTTGTTAATATTTTCTTTGGGATATATCATGTACCTTCAAGATTAAGATGAATTTTATAAAATTGCATTTCTATTCTCCATCCTTTCATTGCATAGTCTGTTGATATTTGCTGTTTTATTCATCACTTTCCACATATGTGTGTACATATGTTTAATGTTGCATGACTATATACTGAAGTCTGCAAATCTGTTTTGACAGAAATGTACAGAAATATTGATTTGTAAGTGACACATTTTGTATGTTCCACTGCTCTTTAATCCATTATGCATTATGAAAGTTCCATATTAAATTATTTTTCTTCTACCTAATAAACATCCTATAAAGACAGTAGTATGAAGCTGAAGATAAAAATTTATTAATTTTTTTCTAAATTTTCAATTTTTTTTCAATTTTGAAAGTTGTTATCAATATGTATAGAATTTTTGATAAAATTTTATTATACTAAAATTTTATTTTAAAATCCTCTATGAGCCAATGTTTTTCTGCTGAGAAATTAGCTATCAGTCCAATTTTTGTCATTTGCTGGAAAGCAGTCTTGTGTTTCTGTGCAGCTTCATATTTCATGGCTCTCAGTTTCAAGGTGAGGCAAGTAAGGAATGGCAGTTGCACATCATCAGGGAACACTTGCTCCTAAGGCCATGCAAGTGGACATGCAAGTGACACTTGTGTATTAGGCATGTATTGCACATACAGACATATGTAGCCTAGATTCATGGCTGTGTTTAGAAGGAGAATTCTTCTGAACTATGTAGTATACTACTGTCAAATTGAACATGAACACATGCTACCCAAGATGTTTCTATCCTCATCATCATTAATGCTATTAAATGTGTTACTGAAGCTATTTTACTATTATTGAATTTATGTTTACATTGCTTAAATTGAAATTCCCAAAATTATGTTCCACAGATTGTTTTACTTTGGGTAAATAGAACAGAAACATTATTTATAGGCAGCCAGGTGGTACCAAGATAGTCAAACTATTGTAATGGAGGTTTAGGGCCACCAGACTAACATACAGAAATAGGATTTTCTGGCTTCTGCAAAGAGTTAAGGAAAGTAAAGAAGGAAATTGAAAAGATAAAAGGAATGACTATTTTAACAGGGATGATTTTGATCCTTGTCAGATGTTTAGGACAAAAAAAAAGAACAACGGCATTAAACTTTTCTAAGATCGGATTTTACTGGTTATAAAAATATGGCTCCAAGCTGAATGTACAGACAGATGCACAGATTTACGTATACCAATTGAAAAGTTGTTTTTTATGATTTACTTAGATGTTCTTTGTTTAGTATTCCAGCCTAATCTACTACAGAATAATGTCTTCCCATGTACCACTGGACAGAGGACAGACACCTTCCTACCATTGTTCTCATAATCTTAATCTCCCTGTGTGTGATTTTATGCTGATATGGAATCTCCCATTCTATTAGCAATAGAAAGCCTCTGTGACATTTGACTTCATTATTCGGTCCTAAATCCCAAAATTGGGTTATTTAATTTTTACTAATGTCACTTACCCTTTAGGCAGAGACCTCAAAATAAATTCCTTAGCCTCCCATCAAATTTTGCTTCACAGTCCCCCTATGCACCTCCTAGCCAGAGCAGCCAGGAAGGTACAATCATAATTTAATAAAATCCACATTCCAAAAGCATCACAAATACTGATAAGAATACTTAGAAATAAATTTTGTGAAAGACCTAGAAAGGAAAATTTAAAAATGAAAAGAATAAACAGTGATCTGGTGTCTCTTTTAAAAATACCTTGAATCCTATTGCATTCCTAGTTGCTAACAGGAAAAACTGAGAGAAAGTTTAAAGAGTATTGGTCACTCTTTCAGTTCTGGTCTTGTGCTGAATATTTTTCTTTGTCTGTCCTTCAGCATTATTCTGACACATGCTCTTTTTAGCCATTCCTTTCCCCTGGAAATGTTCTTTTGGTTGGCATTTTAGGATTTCAGAACCGTTAAGTGTTCTGCAGTTTCCTCTAAGGATACATTTATTTCTCTGGACTCTTTTGTGAAATGAGATCACCACAGCCATGTAACTGGATTTGCTTTATCACTCAATCAATACTTCTTTCACAGAGAGGTGGCAGGAGGAATCTCAGCAAAAGCAGTAACTGTACAGGAAAATGAGTTTGAATAGAAATGGGGACACAGGGACACAGAGGAGCATTCTTTCTTGAGTAATAGAGAGAAATAAAGATTTACAGGATGAAAATTATTGCACCTAAAAATTATGTTTCCTACTTCTCACAGCCCTTTCTTCATCACTTTGTGTACCTTTCCTTATGGCACACCTATTCCCAGTGCTTTCCCCCTGTTTGTTCTGTATTATTTAGTATACAAAAATCTGTTGACTTCAACTCCCCTGACCGTTTAGTTCTCCATTACTTTCCTAAGTCAACTCTTAAAGGCTAACAGGAGCTAAATATTGAGTTAATTTAATTTTCTTAAGATAAATTTATTTATAAGAGCAGTTTCAAATGCATGCATGGCTTCACATAATTTTCAATGATTATGATTACATGAAGATATTGTTATTAATTCATATTATTATTTACAAAAAACAAAGGCCAAACACTGAGAAAATAACTCACCAAGTTAAATGAAAACTTGTATGAAAAATAATGTGAGTAGTAAATTAAAACTCTTAATGCAAATTTTCTAGCGAGACTCATTCATTTCTCCAGTGTGATATTCTTGTGTTTTTTTTTCCCTAAAAATACAAGTATAATAGAAACAAAAGTAGCTGCCAATAGTTATACAGAAAAAAATGACTTTACTTCTCAACGTATGTATGCATTTACTTGTCCCTATATATAATACACACACACACACACACACACACACACGGTTTGTTATCTTCAAAACACTTTAAACATTTGGAAATATTAGTATTTGCTTCAAAAACAGTTTATGTTCTTAGTATTTTATGTTTTTTAAATTGTTGTTCAAGATATTGACAATAACATCCTACACACAACTTTACCAAGCAAATGAGAAACAACCAAAGTAGAAAATCTTAGTACCTCAAATCTATCCTTTCTTTAATTTAGTAATATGAGTAAATTTGGAACTTCGGCTACTTCGGATATTTTTAATTTGTTCACAAGGTGAAATTATGTGGTAATACATAGTTTTCAATTCATGGAATTCATTTATAATTAAAATTATAGTTCTGTGAATGTAAACAAAATTCAATCGTGCAATGACTTCATCGTTTGATTATTTGCTATTTTAAGGACTTCCAATATCATGGTGTTTGCTATAAATTAATTTTGTTATATGTAATGAAAGTTTGAACTGGCATACATTTGAAGCAAAACCTTTTGTAGTGGTTAATTTTATGTACCCACTTGCCTAGATTAAGGAATACCCAGATAGCTGGTAAAACATTTTATCTGAAGGTGTACCTGTGAGGGTGTTTCCATAAGAGATTAGGATTTGAATCAGTAGACTCAATAAGTAAGATCATCCCTCAGCAATGTGGGTAGAACAACAACAACAAAAAAAGGGGGTGGGGGTGGGGATTTTAGAGTAAATTCTTGCCTTGAAATATCTAGCTTCATCATTTCTCAGACATGGGCACCCTTGCTTCTTAAGCTTTCACAACATGAAGGAGTTATACAACTGAACTTCCTGTTTCTCCAGCTTCAAATAGAAGATCATGGGATTTGTCATCCTCCATAACCAATGAGCCAAAAGCCATTTCTGAAATCAATCAGTCAATCTGTCTACCTATTATCTTTAATCTATCTACCCACCTATAATCTACCTATCTATCAATCATCTATCTATCTAGCTCTCCTACTGATTCTGTGTCTGGAGAATCTTAGCTACCACTATTTTGTTTTTAAATTCATTATAACAAGCCCTAAGGTAAATACCACCAAGTGTCAAATGGTTCAATAACTGGAAATGACATACTTGTTTACTGCTAATTTCACTGGTTCCCTATATTTTGCAGTAAAAACAGTTCATTGTAATTTCAGACATTTCTTTACCAGAACAAAGTTTTGCCATAACATTATAACAAGTTCTATTATTTCAATAAAATAATTATTTGAGGAATATCAACTATATGTGACTTCACTTGGTATGAATGAAGAATGATACAGAATTATAAGTCACATTCTTGGTATACAGATATTGTGATCAGATAGAAACATATATAAGGATATTTAATGTACATAAAAATGTGTAAATTGGGTTCTGGATGGGCAGAACAGCACTATTACAAGCAATTAAGATGAAGGACAAATAACTCTCTGCTTCAGTGACTTGAGAGCATTTTAGCAGACTGGAATGACAGTGGAAACATCATGGTAAGTAGAGTGTAAGTAAAAGGGCACAGAAGAAAGCACAAACTCAAGAGAAATTGGGGGCATGGAGGGTAATCTTGTCCATGTCTTAGTAATCAAGCTAAAGAGCTTGGATTTAAATGCACAGGACAATCATTTGCAAAAAAGATCAGCTATAAAATAGTTTCATAGTCAAAGTTTGGTAAATGGAATTGCCAGTTTTATGTGTTTACTTAGCTCAGATATAGTGTCCATTCCTCCCTAAGGAAGATGTTGTTTTGAGGGTATTTTGCAGTTGCCTTATATATTTATAATTTGTTAAAATTAAATAAAGAAGAGTATTTTCAATAATCTAAAGGGCTGTCATCTAATCAACTGAAAGCCTTGTAGAAAGACTGAAGTTTCCCTGAGGGGGGGGGGGGGGGGAATTCTGCCTCAAGTCTGCAGCTCCAGCACCTATGATGGAGTTTCCAGGCTGCCAGTTTGTTCTACAAAAATGGACTTGCCATTCCCCACACTGTACAAGCCAGTTTCTTGAAATAAATCTACTTTATGCCTATATTCGTCTCCATAGATACAGGAAAAATCATCTGGCAGGAACTATCTTCTATTACTTATTAAAAATTCTCAGCAAAGTAGGAATGCAAAGGATAAATACAAAAAAAATCTAGTGATACATTTGTCTAAACTTGCAAGATTGAATGCTTTTCCTTTAAATATAGGAACCAGGAAGGAATTACCATTTTCTTGTTAGTATATTAAGACACATAAAAAAAGCATAAACTTTAAGATAGAGTTAAAACTACTTTTATCTTCAAGGGACATAATAGTCTCAGTAAATATTATTACGAAATTTATAACAAAGTATGTTAACAAAAAGAGACAAAATAAAAATAAGTTATATTTTTATGTATTAGCAATCAGAACAATCAGAACTTAACTAAGTATGTGATATCATCAAAAATAGCATCAAAACTATACAAAACTTAGGGATAATTCTAACAAAATGTGTACAAAACATATGAAAGCATGTGTCTACATGAAGACTTGCAAGTTCATCAAAGTTCATAGCAGTATTATATAATATCCCCAAAGTGAGAACCCAAGCATACATCTACAAGTTAATGGAAACTCCTGTTATTTTGTATCAAATTAATGGAACATTATTCAACAAAAAATTACTGAAGTATTGATGTCTGCAACATGTGGGATAATCTTTAAATAACTTTTCAGAAGAAAGCCTGAAAAATAAAAGAATAAAGCACATATTATTTTATTTATTTAAAATTCCATAGATGAAAATTAATCTATAATGATGCAAAACAGATCAGTGGTTTTATTTCAAGGATATCAATGATTTTAGAAAAATATATATGTAAGAATATATATGTATGTATGTGTGTGTTCTTTTTAAATAAATCCAAATTGTGAATTGTATCTTTAGAGCTGAAAAATTATCAGAGGAGCATAGTCAAAAATGAAGTATAACTGAAAGGATTGCCAAAGTGGGGAGATATGATTGTGACATTATCTTTTAACTATTTAGAAGTAAGAAAAAAATAGATAATGGCCATAGTTCTTAAATGTCACAAGTGAGTTACATGTATAACTTAGGATCATGGCAGAACGGGAGATTGTCTTCTATAGTTTTATAGTACTTTTATGCATATCTTACATAAATATACATAAAATCAAATAAAATGGTTAGGTCATGTATATGTATGTATGAATTTGAGCTATGTCAAAGCATACATACATAAACTTTTAAGTTCATTACTAATTGTCTATCCAATATCAATTACTTAATTTGTTATTTGACTTCTCCTAGCATCTGGTATTGTGGGAAGGAACAGATATAAATATGTGTATTTCCTAGAATGCTTTCAGCTAGACTGACCAGTTCTAAACTTATGTGAAGAGGTTGCTGAGGAGGACTTACATAACAGCTTTCTGAGAGGAAAAACATATTGAAAAGGGACACACATGTTTAGGTTTTTTTTTTTTTTTCATTTTTTCTCTTTTTTGCATAACAAGAGCCTTCCCGATAATCTGATTTACCAATGAAGACCAGTTTTAAAATGTTGCACTAGACCCCCCCCCTTTTTTTTACAAAATAAACAAAATAAAAATGTTCTATTTTGTAAAATTCAATCTTATTCAATTCTACTCAGTTCTGTTATTATGTAAAAATGATCAAAATACTTAATGCATCTCCAAGTAGCTTATATCATTAGATGTATAAGGAAGGGTAATATGCTACACTAAGAACAGCTGGACTACACCTTTGCATCCCTGGTTATATATCCCTGTGGGGTGTACACTGCTGGTGCTCTATGCAATACAGTATACCATTCTACCAGTTGCTGAAATTGACATCTGATAAAATCTTAGATTCTCACCTTTCTCCTGAAAATTTACTGTCTTATTAATTTACAATTAAATGGGAGTTCGCTTGTCCTAGGGCTTAATGATAATTTTGTGTCTGTTTGTATGTGTGTGTTGTGTGTGTGTATTTTACCGAGACATACAGAGTACTGTTATATTTTTCTTATCAGATTTAATTTGCATTATGCTATTACTATAGAAGATCACGGTGATGTTTTGCAGAGTATCCAGCTGATCTAAGTCTGCTGCTGCTGAGTACCTGATCTGTCTAGTGTGAGAGAATGACAGTTCATAATAAAATACAAATAGAACAACAAGTCCTTTGGTGGCACGTCAGTTTTTAAAAAGAATTCCCTGAATCTGGAAAGGGTAATAATTCATTCTGATGGAATTATTATATATTCCAGAAATGTCTTTTCTTTTGTTTCTTTTGTGCTGTGGTTCAGACAGCTCCACTGTTTAAATACTTATAATGTTTCTTATCTACCAAAGTGGGAGCTTTAATAACTTAGTCTCAGACCAGGCACTCTTTAAAGCAAAATTGTTACAGTGGTGTGCATTTGCTTACGGCTGAGCCATGAACTGTATTGTAAATTCTTCTTTGGTAAAGCAGGGAAAAATTATTATTGTGTTTTGATGTTAAAAATCATTCAAAGATCATGTGTTTTCAAAGAAATTCCAAGGTGTTAGCTTGAAGATGAAGCTCTGATGTACCATTCATAATGTGGTACAATTTTTAAACCATGGCCAGGATTCAGTGCTTATTGTCTAGTAGGTGAAATGCATGCACATCCGCATGAAGGAATGGAATCACATGCATTCTATAGCTGGGAGCTGCTACACAATGTATGTGCTGACCCTACTCTGGCTGTATCTTACCACTGGCTGAGCATGTGTAGAGCATGTAAGAGATCTTCTACAGTGATTTTACATCACTCCTATTGAATATGGTCTGGACTCCCAGGACATTGAACTTCTTAGCAGAATAACATTGAAATCAAGGCCTATGGTGGATGTTGGATTTATCCTGAATTCTATTGTCTTGATGGAGGATCAGACTGTAGGTGTGATTATCCCTATGTCTGAGAATAGACCATGAAGCCATTGTTTACAGGGCAAACAGCGCTTGGATATGTGCTGGTCATATCCTTAAAGACATGTGTTATTCGCCTTGCTATGTGGTGCAGAGTCCAGAGCTTTAAGGGTCTGCACAAACTTACAAGAACAGACTCTTAGAGTGAAGATTAGAAACTCATACCTAACCTTTTAAGTAATTCTAAACATACATATAAGGTTTTAAAAAGTAGAATATTATTTAAGAGATTTTAATTGTATATATTTTAATATTTAATAAAGTTTATAAGGGTCTCAATATATAAACTTATACAGAACTTGAAATTGTTTGGATTTAGTATTTATTCATTAATTTAGATCTCTTTCTTTAACTAATCTGAGATAATATCTCTATACAAGGCACAGTATAGCAATATGTCCACGGACTCCTCATACACGATATTCTTTCCTATTGTTCATCTTCTCACCAAAAAGGTTTTTATTTTTGGAAAAACTTACATGTCTGTTTCTTGAGATGTGTGTCAACTCATTTATTCTGAAACATATTGCATTTTGTTCTCTGCTGCCCCTGCTACTAACCTCATTATGTTTATTTTGTATGATTTCTGGTTTTGATATAGTTTGTTACACCTCTCTATTTTGTATAATATAAGAACCCTATTAATATTCCATTTACTTGCTCTACTAAATTCTTAATTAAAATGCTAAACAGGATATTAAATTGGATGGAGGCAAAGAGTGACCTCTGTAACAGACCATAAGACAAGTTCCTCAGTATAATGTATTGTTAGTTGTCATGTTTTTTGATATATGCCTAGTTTTGTGTGACTGTGGAATCAATTTAATATATTCATAAAATAGAGGTTTACTTGAAAACTATACTTTTGGATCTAAAGGTCATTATTGCAGATGATAAAAAATAGAAATCTTTCACTATATAAAATTCATAAATTAAATTATTATACAATGTAATACTATCTTAGAATACAATTTAAGAAATGCATTGTTTTAATAAAATGTCATCATGAAACATAAATAATATTACAAACATATGTTTGTAATTTATCACAGCAAAAAAATGGGATTGTTTTAGAAACATAGGAATGATTCTTAGAATTTTACCTCAGTACACACACATCTATAATATTCATTATTTTTAGGCACAGAAGTTTTTGCCTGATATAGACTTAAGATTTTTCAAATACTTGAATAAAATTCACTTAATAATTCAGAAGAAATTTAGAAGACTATGACCATCTTTCAATATAGTGTGGAAGTTTCTAATTCCAAAACAGAAAGCAAACAAACACAAAAATCATTTTTTATACACATCAATATAAGAATTAACTTGAATCACTGCATTGAAAAGTGTGTGCTGTAAGCACATCATTCTCCTTGTTCAGAAATTGAGGTACTCTGCTCTTAGGGGTTTTTTTTAATTTTATTTTTTTCTGTTTTTGTTTTGCTAAAACCACAGGAGTTATCATTAGGCATGCATATTTTTGGTAGTTATATTTTTTAAATAACTTGGGGTCATAGGTCACCTACCAACTATTTTTACTCACTCTAATATTTTTACCCACTCTAATAATAATAATGTTTTTAGTTGTCAATGGAACTCTTTTTTTTTTACTTGTTTATATGTGGTGCTGAGGATCAAACCCAGTCCCTCAAACATGCGAGGCAAGCACTCTGCCACTAAGCTACAGCCCCAGTCCCTCTAATATATATTCACATTGACCTTTTAGTTTTTCTAAAATATACCTTTTAAGCAACTATATAAACTAACATATATAAAATATTTTAAGTGAATGGAGATGTGAAAAAATTATAATATGCCTTTAAGTATCCTACCCATATATGTAAACACTAATTACAAATATTTAATTAGATACTTACAAAGTATAAATTTTTTGATACCAATGATTTTGAAAGATTGCATTTAAATTAAGTTTTATGTGAAGCATAAAATTTAAGGAATTTGTCTACTGATCTAATAAAGGGACAAATATTTTGGATCACAACATTAGAGAATATGAAAGTCCATCATTCCAAATGATTATTCCTTATACTACACTGTGACAGTTACATATTCCTGAGTTTCAGTGTATGTCACTCTATTACCTGGCAAAGACTTGCTGGAAGGACAGGCAGCCATGGCAGTCCTTTCTCTCCGATTCTTGTGATCACACCAGGAGTAGTTCAGGCATGTAGCTCAGAGTAGCAATCATGAGTATATTGAAGGAATAGGAAAAAGGAAAGGGGACCCTCTCAGGGGAGAAAGCGGGTCCTCTCAGGAGAGGGAACGTAACAATGGTTCACTTATGTTTGAATATAGCCCTTGCTGCTCTGCCACTGTGACTTATATTTAAAGAGAGTATGTTCCTTTTTCTTTCTCTTTGTTTCCCTCTCTCCATATGAGTATCTTTTTTTTTCCCCCCTTATCCTGGGCAGAGTTATCTGTCTAAGCACAACCACCCACCACAGACACAAAATAATTCAGACTTTGAGGATGGTACAAGAAGATATAAGAAATCACTATCTTCCAGATTAACAATTGAATTACCCTCTGAACAGAAAATACCTGGATATAGCCTTTGAATCAGCTCTTTAAAAACCCCTCTTCCCTGGATGGGAATTATAGCCCTGGAACAGGAGTCCCTTTGTTTCTCCTTTGCTAGCAAAGCAATAAAACTTTTTATTTTTCTTTCTCTCAAAACCATGTTCTTGTTATTGGATTGGAACTGGGGACATAAGGGCCCAGTTTTTGATAAGAGAATGGTATACCCCTCCTGCAATGAAGTATTATTGGGGGTCCAGGGAAGTTTCCAAAGCATCCAGCCCAGGTGCACTTTTTGATTACTGACACTGTGCATAGGAACTGTATGACTACCACCAAGAAAGGATGGTGTGGTACTCAAAATATGAAGTTTTCAAGGACATTGATTCTCTATTAGCCATTAGCCTCATTTCACTGCCCCCTTCATCACTTTATTATCCTTTGAAGAGCCCTCAGAAACTTTTCTTTGTGGGAGTTTTGGTTTTTGTTCTTGTCGTGTTTTTTTTTTTTTGGTTGTTTGTATCTGGGACCCCCTTCCCAACCCTTTTTCTTTGTTTTGAGACAAGATCTTGCTAAGTTTCTTAGGGCCTCACTAAGTTGGTGAGACTGGCATTGAACTTGCAATCCTCCTGCCTCGGCATCCTGAGCCCTTGTGATTATAGGTGTGTACCGCTGTGCCAGTAACCGCCTGTATTTTGGTTGACAGGTAATTGGATGTTGTGGCAGCTTGGTGATAAGGGAGAGTCCCAGCCACATGGTAGGTTGTGACATGATCTTAAAATAATAGGTGCTTGCCTCTCAGATAAGGTTCCCTATGGTTATCAGTCACCCTGTATTTTCTTGTCCCTGCTCAATCTTTCATGACTGGCGTTAGGTCAGTGGTGGCGACTTGGTGGCAACCTAGAACAAAGCAGCCTGAGGGGGAAAGAAATATCAATCAGGTGCCTGCGGAAATGCCTGTCAATCAGTGAGATCTCCTGACTAACGTCTGTCAATCAGCAGGACCCCCTGGCCAATCCTGGAGTTCAGCCAACTCCCCTGACCAACTCCAATGGGACAAGGGACCCTAAAAACACCTTTTCCTGTCCAAAGCCCTTCCCTTCCTGCTGTAAGCCCCATAAAAGTTCAGTCCAGTTGAGCTTCCATGTGGTTTCTCCTCAGACCCTTCTCCTGTCCACTCTGTGGGCCTGATCGGAGTTCCACCCGGGAGTGATATCTCAATAAAGCCTCCCCAGGGGCCCTTTTAAATCTGCCTTCTTTGGTTGCTCCCCGCCTCGCCTGATCTGACAACTGGATAGTTTCCTTACAACTTTGGCAAAATGTGTGTATTGAAAATCTAAGATCAAATGAAAAATGTTAATGAGTAATTAACATTCTAGTGTATAATAAGGATATGATCCTTGCCCTCAATGATTGAGATGGACAAAGATTTGGAAAAGTAATGGATCTTATGAGAATTGTAGGGAGAGAGAAGCATTGAAAATACAAGCAGTACAATTGGGAAGGAAGCATTTGAGGAACTGAGGGAAGTTCCTTATGTAAGGGAATCAGGAAACAGATTCCCTGCAATGAATTTCACCAAAGATGTGAAATTTAATGGGTTGCAATTGTGTATGATAAAATGGGTGGATAAACTACTTTATGAGAAATTTTAAAACATGCCCCCATGTCCCCAAAACAAAAAGAAAGTTCACAGAAATCTACCGTGATTCATGCTGGAAATAATTCAGCATTTGGCAGATACAAAAGCAACTAATATGAGTTATATTAGAAATTTAGATGTTATATGGTTATTTTGTAAAATGAACAGGAGGTATTATAATGATTATTATTACCAGCTCTGTGGTAGAGGGTTTGCCTAGCATGCCCAAGGACCTGGGTTCAATCCTCAGAACAAACACACCCCACAAAAAGATAATTATATATGTGTTAAAGTATAGATTAGGAAATTGTCTTCCCTACTTTTGTCATTACGTGCAATTTAATACTGTATGTGTTGATAATGTGTCTTTCCATGTCCATTAGAAATATAAATAGCATTTTCAATCTTGTCTTTCTGGGTTTTTTTGTTTTGTTTGTTTGTTTGTTTGTTTTTACTGGAGACTGAACTCAGGGGCATTTTGCCACTGAGGTACATCCTCACATCCTCACCCCTTCTAATTTATTTATTTTTATTTTGAGACAGGGTCTCACTAAGTTGCTTAGGCTGATCTTGAACTTGAGATCCTCTTGTTTAGCCTCCCAAATCACTGGGATTCTGGGCATGTACCACCTTGCCATACTCAATATCACCACCTTATTACCACCATAATTCAATGAACAGTACATACAAAAATTATGAGAAAATATCAATATATTGAACCTCAATGTCACCACAAAAAAATTCAGAAACGATATAATATATATTTCAATATAATTTCCAGCTTACTTTTGTAAAGTTATTTTGACTTCTCCAACTTTCACAAGAATAAGAATGTATATAATAATTACTTGAAGATTTGTAGGGTTAAGAGTATAGCTTTAAGAGAAGGAAGCCATCTGTATTTCAAACTTATTGGGTCCAAAATACTTTACCATACTTACTACATCCCTTAAATCAGGTAATTAATAAAAGTCACAGATATTTTATGCAGGGCTACAGTCTTCCAGTCACCTCTCCAAATAGATGAGTCAGTTACACTGTTATAGATTTGTGTTGTGGAAAATTATTATATTAATGACAGTCATATATTTATTGACTTTATGTCCAAATGGAAAAAAGGAGGGTTATTATACATATTAAAATGTGGCAGAAGAAATGATACAGCTTGACCATTCTCTTTTAAAGCCATTCTTATTTTATTTACATTATGTCCTTACTATCTAAGTAAAGCACTCATACACTGTATCTGCCACGAAAATGTCAATTTAACCTTCAGGCTTCACAAATTTCATTCATATTAAACTACGTCTCGTAAGTACTGAATGTCACTGGATCTAAAGGCATGCTCTAGATCTTTAGTTATAATCATCCTGCAGTTTGAACAAAATAACATTACAGTGTTTATATTTTCTACATCTAGGACATAAATAAACTTTATTTTTTAGATGGATTGCTGAAAAATAGCCATGTTCAATAAACACTAGTTTGAGTCTGTAAAAAAAAAAAAAAGTGTGATTGGAATGAAAGCAGGGTAGGGAAAGATCAAAGTGAAAGTTCACATTAAATGATGCCTCTTTTCATTCAAGTAAATGTCAGATATCAGTTTCAGAACAACGTCTTGATTTTTAAAAAGTGAGCCATGGATATAATGGGGAATATGATGAATGTAAAGATTAGAGAATTTGGAAAATTAATAAAATGCTTCATTTCAGAAAGAAGGTGATTGCTTTTTGCACACAGGACACAGGGTCATTTTCATAGGCTGCCTTTGGAAATGTAGCCATTTAAGTGACATTTTACTGTACAATATTAAAAAAAAAAACACTTTTTATAGGCCAGTTTTCTTTTAGCTAAAGTCAAGTGAAATATAGAAATAGTTCTACCAAAAAAAATTTTTTTCAGGAAATACTTTTATTCTACTTTTGTTACAGTCACCCAAAGAGTTTTATTGATCTGGACTCCAGGAGCAATTTGATGGTTCCTGATCAGAAAAGCAAAACTGAAACAATTGAACAGTTAAAAAAAAAAAAAAAAAGAAAAAGGGTACTAAAATACATTTCATTTCTAGCACACAGCCAGGTGTCCTGGAGGTAATCTCTGTTAAAAATCCATCTGTGTTAGTAAATTGCACAGAGTACAGATAGAGAACTAATCTTAGATGCTTTGATTTAATTTGTGAAACCTTCAGAAATATGTTTCATCATTTATAATATTCATGGATTCACTGATATTTAAGATAATTTTAATGGTGAAAGCTTACCACCAAAAATAACAAACAACCTAATCAATAAATAGACAAATGAACTGAATAGTCACTTCTTTAAAAAGAGGTTTGGCCAATAATTATACAAAAAAAAAAAAAAAATTCAACACTTTAGCCTCGGGGAAATGCAAATCAAACCACTTTCAGTTTCCATCTCACCCCAGTCAGAATAGTAGTAATCAAGATCCAAAAAAAGAAAAGAAAGGAGATAACAATTAATGCTAGCTAGAGATGATGAGTGCGAAAAGGAGTACTTTCACACTATTGGTGAGAATGTATACTAGTATAACCACTACATAAATCAGTATGTAGCTTCCTCAATACAAAATACTTAAATAAAAATAGAACTATCATATGATCTGGCTATGCCACTCCTGGGTATATACCCAAGTGAATTAAAGACTACATACAACAGAGATGTTTGCATATCCATGTTTATGACAGCATAATTCAGAATAGCCAAATTATGGAATTACCCTAGGTGCCTTAACAATGGATGAATTGATAAAGAACATGTGGCATATATATAGAATGGAGAATTATTTAGCCACAAAGAAGAAAAAAATCATGTCATTTTTAGGAAAATAGATGGAACTGAAGATCATCATGTTAAGTCAAGGCACATAAAAACAAGTATCACATGTTTTCTCACTTATGTGAAACATCAGGGATGGGGGAAGTGACATGAAAGTAGAAGGGGGGGTATCAGGGGAGAGGACCAAAGTTGGGGACCAAAGAGAGGGTACAAGATGAAAATGTAGGGTAGATATAATCCAGTTATGCTATGCACATGTAAAAATATGCCACAAAATCCCATTATTCTGCATAAATTAAAATGCAACAATCAAAGTATTTCAATTTATGTCTTATTTTAATTAGTATGAATAATAAGCATGTTCTTCCTTATTATTTTAAGCAAATAACAGCAAAACAAAGCAAACTTGAATGATGACATGTACTTAATCACAGAATATCCCAGGAAACAGGGTAAGTTTATAAGTAAAATTCCCAGAGTAATGATATTTTACTAGGAAGTATTGTACCTCTGGGGTAGACTCAGCTTAAAAATATGTAAAGATGTCATTACTTTAACCTTCAGTTCAATTTAATATAAAATTTGATATAATTTTAAAGGAGGTTAGGTAATTTTCTATTAGTTACTGTTAAGGAATACAGATCTACGTAAACCCAAATGTATACAACACTTCCTGAGTAATACCATCTGCACATTAGAATTACAATTCAAATGATTAAATAGTAATAGTAAGATATTCATCAGTACACATCAAAATTTGGAAGTGTGGCTCTTTTGAAAATGATTAATACAGAGGAAAAAAAAACCTGCATTGTGTATGTTTTTTTTTTTTCATTTTCCTACTCTGACTTCTTCAACATAAGTTGTGGACAGATAAGGGCTCTCTATAGACAAAAGGGAACAAGTGTTAAGCAGATCATCAAGTTTTTCTCATACCAAGTATACTAACAGCAGGGTTATTAGAAGAAAGTTTGCAAATCAGTAAACTGTCCTGCACCTCCTTCAAACTCAAGGGTTGGAAAAGAGAGAATTATTCAAAATGAGGAGATTATATATACTTCCCACTGAAGAGATGGCCTAACATTGATTTTTTTTAAGCTAGCTGGTCCCAGAAAGTAGGGCAGGGTTTGAAGTTATTTTTAATAATACCCTGTCTGTCATGCATTTGAAATAAACAGTACTAAAATATACTTGAGTGATTTGAACAGTGCTGACATGTCTCATGCTTTTGACGTTAAATCATGACTATTATTTTTTAACCTTTGAATTTTAAGCCTGTAAGAGAAACACTTTGTATTTATGTAGTGTATTCAATTTCAGGATCAAGAAACAGATCATAAATTGACTTCCTAACTATTGGCTGTGTCCTTTACTTAAGACTTCAACATTGTATTCCTCTTTAGTTTAAAGACCAAAACAAAAACAACAAAAATGTAATTTTTCCCAATATTAGAATAAACTCAGTCACCTCTGTTGAGCTATTTGGAAGCTATTCAATCATATAAATCAACACTAACAGCTTAGAATTGCTCTCAAGCATTTTAACTGTGAGAACATATCAAAGTCTCTTGCTTATATAAAATTAAAAGAGAGTAGAAGAGTAAAAGAAAGAAGGAAAGGAGAAATAAGTGAAAAAAATAAGTAAGTAGTGTCTTCTATGGAAAAAGTGAATAAGAAAGACTTCATAAAAATCAAAGTTCTGTGAGGTTTAATTACCTGCTTTATTTTGAAAATAATGAAGGACCATTTTTCTTGTTAAATGTATACTCAAAAAATTGTCAATTTTGGATTAGAAATATGTAATATTTCTTATTGTAACACCGCAATCTCATCTATATTCATGTAAATTCCTATGTGAGCAATAAATTCCAATACACCACTGTTTCTGAAACTAAAATACAATCTAGAGTTTTGAATTAATCAGAAACAAAATCAGATATCATCTCTTAATTTTAACCACATGGTTGTTATTTTAAGAAGATTGATGCAGTAAAAAAGACTTAGACATTCTCTGGAGGCAAACCTTGGCTTAACTGTGCTATTGGTATGTATATTAAAAATTTTATTCATTTGAAAAATGAATATTTAATAAAATGTGTATATCATTTACTTATCTAGATAATTATAACAATAAAAGCAAACCTTTTGATGTCTTCTAGAAGTAAATTACATATGTACATGTTTGTGTATGTAGATAAATACATAAATGTAGGTGCATGTGTATGAAAATGAATTAGTTTGCATTTCTCACAGATACAATATGTATATACTCAAACAAAAATATTATTCAATACTATGTGAGTTTATAACTGAAATTGACTGTGTTTCATGGCAATCAGTGCCTTAATATTTTCATTTATCATTCATACCTAATAATTGTATAAATCTTCTACAGAATGTAAACAAAGATTAATAATGCATTTCAGAGTTAATTAGTATTTGAAATTTTCTTCATACATCTAGACAGAAAACATTAGCAAAAAAAACTGAAAAAGAAGCATTTTAAAATAGACATTTTACATAAGTTTATTTCAGATAGGCACAAAAATCATCAATTCTTTTTAATCTACTTAGTTTCTAACATGGTTAAGAATACATTTAGAAAAACTAAAGGAGGTTGATATATATTGATCAAATATTCATTACACTTAGTTATAAATTATATTTGAAAATAATAAGGTCAGAAACTATAATGAATGTTTACCATAATGCCTGAGAATTTATAAGAAATCTTTCAATTTAGGTGATGTTAGAATTGATTGAATACTAAATATAAATTTCAGATTATTTGGAAAGTTTATTTTTTAATGTGAGCTACATAATCCTGATAATTTATCCAAATATCATACAAACAAATTCATTTATGAGGATCTTAAACTACTTTTATATATAATTCAGATAACTTAAATGGAAAATGAGTGGTGACTCAGTTTTTTTTCACCGTGAGGTTACATATAGTCATCAGGACTGAAGTATGAAATAGTTCATTACTGCCTGGTTGGTGTGCTATAACAATAATTCCCCTTATCCATTTTTTTCACTTTCTTTCTGCAATTCAAGTTGCCTTTGGTTAACTGTATTCCAAAAACATGAAGTGGAAAATTCCAGAAAGAAATAATTCGTAAGTTTTAAATCTCTGCCATTTGACCTGTCAAGATCTAAATCTTTCCTTTGCCTGGCTTCTCCACACTGTAGATGCTACCTGCCTACCGGTCACTTATTGTCCATTTGGGAAATCAGATCAACTATCACAGCATCACAAGGCTTATATTCAGGCAACACTTCTTTTACTACTAATGACAACAAAGCACAAAAATAACAATGTTAGTGATCTGGATATACCAAATAGAAGGTGTCAAGTTCTTCCTTTAACATTTGGACTTAATAACAAAACAAAATTATTGATTCTGAGTTTGCTGTGATCTATAGTAAGGGAATATCTTCTATATGTATAATTGCAAGGAAGAAAAAATGTGCTGGTTTTGCTGTCTCATTTTCAGCTGCAAAATTTATAGTCACAAGTGCATGTTAAGTGTTTAGGTAAAATAGAAAAAGCATTAAATTGGGGGATAGAAGACACGGACAGAATATGTGTTCTGATAGCTGGCTACATGTTGCACACAAAGCATTGATCCTATACAAAGATGTAAGCATGGAATATCCTGAAAAGAGTGACACCAATCCACTTACCACTAGTAAGAGACAAGTCCAAACATGTGGGAGTAAACATTGTGTTTATGGGGCTTGCTGCTGTCAAGCAGTTTTAGACATCCACAGGAAGTTTCAGAACATGTCCCAAGTAGATAAAGGGGGCGGGGTGGATACTCTATTTGCAAAGGTCTTTCTCTCAATTCCTTGTTTACTATCTGCTTTACACTTACTGTTGATAAGTGAGATAAATAAATGCCAAAGGTATGAATTTAGTTTTACCTATAAGCCAATTTTGGAGCCTTTGAGTCCTGTAGAACTTCATTCTCATTATTGTACATGTCAAAATAGTCAATCCTGTACATTCAGTAGATGTGGGTAGTTACTCATTTAATCTCAGAAGATCCAACTAACTCCTAGTTTATCTATATATAACTTTGTCCCTAAAGATGAATAGAAACAAAGCAATATAACCTAGACAAAAGATACATAAAATCAATGATGATTTTTTTGCTTGGGAAATTTTTATTAATTTTATGAATTTGGGTTTAAAACCCAAACACAACGTTATTTTACTGGGTTGTGGAACTCCTACCTACAACGTTTTGTTACTCTATTATTTCTGTATTCCTCTCCCTCTCTTTCAGTCTCACCTGTTGAGAGCCACAGCCTAAGGGGCCCCAGCAAACTTCCAGCTCCCAGCAAACTTCCAGCTGCCGGTTCACAGTGGGCCCCAGCAACATCTAGCTGATTGGCTCCTCTGTGGTGATGCTCATTGGAGATGCTCATTGAGCTGTTTCCCTGCCCTTTCAGACTGCCAGCTGATGATTGGCTCACAGTGGCCTAGCAACATCTAGCTGATTGGCTCCCCTGCGGTGATGCTCATTGGGCTGTTTCCCTGCCCTTTCAGACCACAGAGCTGCTCATTGGGGGACTTTTTTGGCTCCGCCCATGCGACCCAGCCAATCGGCCTCAAGAGCAGGAGGATGGGGGGAGGTGGTGAGGCTAGTAGTTGAGGGAGAGGCTTGTGGAAAGCGGTGGTGGCAGTTGGGGCTCTGAGGGTTTTTCCTGAGGAGTTGTTTTGTTTGGCGTGTGTGGTTCTAAAAATAAAGTTAGTTTCTTTTGACAAGTGGCTCCTGATTGTGCCCAGCCAGACTGCGGCACTCACCCTTTCTCTATCACATAGTATTTGTTGAAAACCCCTACTGGATATGAAATTCATGATTAAGGGTTAGTTTTACAGTGTCTAGACAGCCATAGGTCTTTTGACAATCACTGTACAATAGGTTATTTTATTGGCTTATACTGACCCTAAGATAATTTAAATAGAGTCAACAGTGATTCCCATTCACACTTTTAAACAACTGTGCATGCTCATCTGTTCTTAAATATTGTTATTTTTGGAAAAGCCAGTTCTGGATTCATGTCAATGCATTCAGTCTTTTCTCATATTTTATTTTATAGCTTCCATTTCATGCTGAATAGACAACTATCTAAGACTTCATAAGGTAATTTTAAATAGCCTAAATAATTTTTTAAATGTTTTGGGGGGATAGGCCTATCAAGGATTAAACTCAGGGGCACTGAACCACTGAGCCACATCCTCAGCCATTTTTTGTTTATTATTTAGAGACAGGTCTCACTGAATTGCTTAGCACCTCACTTTTGCTAAGGCTGACTTTGAACTCGCAATTTTCCTGCCACAGTCTCCAAGCGGCTAGGATTACAAGCATGCACCACCATGCCCGGCTCTAAATAAATATTTTTATCTCTAAAATTTAAAATTCAAACTTTGGATCACAGATAATTCTAAAATAAGTTTGCACTGGTAACCAAATCACTCATGTCTACTAATGAGTTTCCAATATCTAAATATTCGATATTAAAGACTTAAATTAAATTTATATTTACCAAAACAGTGAAATTCTAGACTTGCATAGCTCTTGGTTTACTAGATTTGTGACTCCAAATATTATAACAAGAAAAAGCTGAGATCATAGTTTTGTCTAGTGTCATATTTAAATGACACAGGATAATAAACTCACCTTAATTACATAGATAGAAAACCCTTAGGAAATAATAACAGATTTAATACAATTAGTCGATAAAGCATATGCTTAGGGAAAAGTAGCTCTCATTCATTCATTGATTTGATATATGCATTTTTAGTACACATAGGGCAGGTATAATAAATATACTTATTTCCTGTTTCAGGAACACTGTTCATTCAATATAACCTCAGCAAACATTACTATCATGCAAGCACTTTCTTCAACATTCACAATTTAAATATGGAAGGGTTTTGTTATGTCTGGACTATAACTCATTGTTTAAAGTCATTCTTTCAAAATACATGTCAGAAATCATAATTATATGTTACAGTTTATAATAACTATTATTTCATAAATTTATGTTTTTATAATAATATAATTTCATATTTTAATACTGGGAAATTATATATTAATATACTGTGTTATAACAAATTTGAAACTGAAAACTCTTCTGACAAATACTCTGGTGGGCATCAAATAAACACTTGTTTCCATTCTACCTATTTATTGTAGCCCTCTTCCATATTTCATGTAATAGACAGACTAAGGCCTCCAAAGAACCTAACAAAATTAAACCTTGGGCTGGGGTTGTGGCTCAGTGGTAAAACACTCTCCTAGCACATGTGAGGCACTGGGTTCTATCCTCAGAACCACATAAAATAAAATAAAATAAAGTCATTCTGTCCATCTGCAACTAATATATATATATATATATATATATATATATATATATATATATTAAACCTAGAAGTCAGTAAAATTCCATAAACATTCATGAAGAATTAAAGCAATACCTAGGAAGCTTCCCATTAAGAAGAATCCAAAATGATGTTGATATCTGCACAGGTAATGTCAGTCTCTTAAGCAAATGATGATTGTCATATAGAAACCTATCTGGAATAAGCAATTATTCTTTTAAAAGAGGCTTTAATTGCTACTGAAAAGAAACATTACAATGAAAGCACACTATAGAATCATCTAACTTGTGAATTCAAGAGAATCAACTAAACATTGACAAACCACACGAAACATTAATATAACTTATGAAACTATTAACTCCATGAGAGGAACAACTTTTTTAATTATTTTGATGAGCTCAGAGCAATTTTGTGTTTTTTTTATAATGTATATCCCAAGTCTACATGCCATTATATGTTTCAAACTTATATTTGATAAGTTAATAAATAAAATCAAGGAATTGATTTTTTGTGAATTTTCTGTGACAAATGGCCATCATTATTTTTAGTGCTCGATACATATCAGATTTTGTGTAGGAATATTTAAAATATTGAAATTAGGTAACTTGTATGTGCTCTATACTGTTAGATAATCTGAACTTTTCATATGGAGTTTTCATAACAATACATGAAAAAAAAAATATTCAAACAGGAGCAACAACTACAATCACCAACAACAAAAAGTAAGTAAAGTATAGCCGATTAACTAAAGAAATAAAATTGCACCTATTTTAAAGAGTCATTGTTCACACATCAAGAGACTAACACTGTAAATGCATACAGCACGTATGTATACATTAAAATTCAAGTTCCAAAATCACTCTTTTCCACCCATGGTTTAAGGAACTGGAATGTTTATTCTTTGTGTTCTTTCTTCCTCCTTCCTCCTCCCCAACTCCTTTTTCTTCCTTTTCTTTGTTCCATTAAGTCTAAATAGTGCTTATCAAAAGTTTAAGAATTTGTGAGATTTGAAAACTCTGTGATGTTCATAGGTCTTTAGGGTGCTTATTTACACATGGACAATGTAATGTGCCATTCAACAATGACTCCATTATGTGGGAAAGGCCCCAACTAAAGACAAGTTTGGTTCAAGGAAACAAAAGGAACAAGTAGGTGACAGAGGCATAATTCTAAGCTACTGTGTATCTAGTTTTCAGATAGGACTAAGCCATAAGTTTAAAAGTAGTTCTTTGAATAGATTTTGACCAACAGTATGATCTTAAACAACAATATCATCATCAGTAGCTAAAGTTCAACAATGTCTAAAATTGAGATGTGTTTTGAAAGGATAGTATGAAAATGGATCACTGTATAGCAATTACGGCCTAGAGACACTATTGTATTAAGAGCAGAAAATAGTTAGGAATGAGTCTAAAATCCAGTAAGAGATTGGAGGCAAAACCACAGCAAAGGAGTGGGGGAGGTAACCTTGCTTCAGAATAAGGTGGGAACCTTGGTTCCCAAATGCTGATTTGTGGCCCTGTTTTCTAGTCTGTTTTCAATATGGGTTGACTAGTCCTATATTCAAACAAATCTAAATTCATAATATTTTTTATTTTTTTTTTCAGCAGGAGTATATTTTAACCACATAACAATGGAATCTACAATATAATCATTCGCTTTTATTTCACTTTTTACATTTAACCTTTGAAACATTAGCCCATTTAGTCAAGTGCCAAATACTCAAATGATCTTAAAGTAATTATACAATTATGATTTCACAAGAGTAACTATTCATATATGTGAAGCATTAACTAAGTAGTACCTTTAATAATCACTTCAGCTATAGAAGTATTTCAGAAATGTTTTTCTGTGTTTTCTATTCTAACCTTTTCTATAATTATTCTATATTCATTATGAATGAATTATGATGACATGAGAGCCATTTCACTATTACACTATACCATTAATGGAGACATCAGATAAAATCTCTCTCTACATGGTCTTGAAAATTGTCATTTTTATTGTTTTTGTTTTAATTCTTTGCACATAATATTTTTTTCAGTTAAAATTCTTTAAGCCAGCAGTTCTCAAACATTTCCAATTCAGAACCCATTTGTATTTTTAAAGAAAAAACAATTACAAATATGTATTTTTTGTGCTATATATATTTATTGTATGAAATATTTAGGAGAAAATTTTACATATTATTTAAATTTTATTTTATTAACTAATTTAAAAATTCCAATCACCTAACTACCTGTTAGCACAATGACACATTTTTTAAAAAAACATTTTCTAAAGAAACAGAAAAACATTATCAAGCATATTAATTTTTTCACATTTTTTAAAAACATATTTATTAGTTGCTTTAGTAGAATTTAATCAAAGTTTTATATCTACTTCAGCATTCGATCTGTTATAAAATATTGTTTTAGTTGGTATATAATACAGAAATTCGGGAAGGGGATGAGCTAGTTAATAGCTTTAAAATAAATATGAATATTTATTTAGATACAAGGTAAAATCAAAGAAGTATAATCTGAAAAATACCACTGAAGTTGTCATATCTGTTATAATAAAATAAATATATCTATCTTGCTCTTTAAATGGATTTATTACTACTTTTAACACTTTCATCTGTCATTTTGGAAAATATTGTTCCATAAAGTTATACAGTTATTCCAAAAGTCAATACCATTTCTTTAAATATCACTATTGGATCTGAAAGAAATTAATCAAAAATAAAATGGTTATTTTATAAAGATATTTTTAAGAAATTCCTTCAATATTGAGAATTCATCAGCACACACTTTTTAAAATACTAAAATTTGGTTAAAAGTTATATTTTGTCTCTAACAATAAGTACTGACAGTTGTTTTCCTTGAACAAAGTGACTCACTTTATATTTTCAAGAAAGTATTTATAAAATTTTAATCTGACTTACCATTATTTGTCTTTCATTCATCCTTTCAGTAGAATTCATCTTTCCTAGAGTGGGAGGGAGAAAAGTTTCTTACTCAGGTTTCAACTTGAACATTAAGACATACACTTTCCTCATAGACAAGGAGTAAATTCATAGTGTGGACTTCCAAATTCTTCACACAGAAAATTGAAAAGATGTACTGTATTCAAAGCCAAGACAGAAATGAAACACTAGTATGTTGCTTCCATGGCTTTTTTCACTTCTCATTTGAAAAGATACAACACAATTTGGATTTTAAATAGAAAACCAGATCTATATTTAATAAGAGAACTCTGAAGTGTTGATTTCATGTTTTCTAAGCCCATTGAGTCTTGTACAGAGGTAGGTTAAGAAATATATATTTTTAACTATAAAAATATATTGAAACTGATATTCTAAATAACAGTTCTAGACAAACGAAAGCTCTCAAAAAAATTCTTAAAGTATTGTAGGATAAGAAAATTATATTTTTGTGTTTTTTGTACAAGTAGTTGGAAAACTTTGGGATACCAAAAAAGATTTATTTGAAATAATGAATTTAAAGAGATAACAGTAGCTGTAATTTAATTACATAGTAAAAACTATGAAAGGCAATTGAATTGATCCCTGGAAATTATTTATCATAATCAATTTGACACTATTTAGATTTTTTCAGGATGTTCTAGGAGACATAACAGTGTGCATAAGAAATAAAAGTAAATAATTCCATGTTCTCCATAAGTTGTAAGAACAACTGTGCCATTCACCATGCAGCCTTTAGAAAACTGCATTCTACAATTATGAGAGAATAAAAGTGACTGTACCCAAAAAAAGTGACCCCAGGCAACAACCAAAGTGCATGAAGACAGCACACAAGGTTCAGGTGCATTTGTATTTACTGCAGCACTATTCATAGAAGCCAAGGTATGGAATCAGCCTAAGTGCCTGTAAGCAAATACATGGACAAAAAAAAGCATGATTATATACATAATGAAACATTATTTAGCTATAAAGAATAAAGCCAACTAAAATAAATAAATAAATTTTAAAAAGTTCTCTCTTTCTCTCTCTCTTTAAAAAAAAGAATAAAGTCATATCATTTGAAGAAAAATGAATGTAACAGTCATTTATCATTTGAGAAAAATTAAACATAGAAACAACATAAGTGTGGCATGTTTTCTCTTATATATGGAAGATTTTAAAAAATATGTGAAAATAGAAGTGGGACTAGGGAAGGAGAAGAGGGAGGGGAACAAGGCAGAGAGAAGAGGGCAAGAGAAAAGAGTGCATACAGTCAATGCACAATATATAAACGTATAGGAATTTGAAAGTGAAACACATTCTTTTGTACAATTATTATGACTGAATAATTTAAAATGGTGTTTATCATTACGAAAATGCATTTGATTTGTGGGTTCCTGATTGAATTACATTTCACATTTTGAGAACTGATAGTTTATAAAATAATTTATGTTCTAAGAACATTATCTTAATTTATTTTGTAGGAATTTGCTCACTTTGTAAGCCTCTTTTTCCCTTCAATGATACACCCATCTGTGAATGAGTATATCTAAAGAAAAAGATAAATATTCAAAACAATTTCAAAGTTAGGGAGTCAACAAGCATAATATTTTCTGAGTTGGTGCCAAGTCATTAGGTTTCTGTTTCATATTTCAAATAAATAATAAAATTATATATTAGACATTTCAAGTTTGATACATTTTAAATAACATACCCCTCATCTTTAAAATTTTTGATTATTATGAAATGAATGAGTTTATTCAATTCATTGTAAAAAAACCTAAAAACTAAGTATAGAGAAAAACATTAAACTTACCTGAAGCTAAAAGCTCAACATACATTAATAGTAAATTATCTTATTTTGTAAATTGTTTTAATATTATTAGATTCTATTTTTATTTATATAAAAAGAATAATAATATTAGTTTTAAAATGCTGTAGCAGTCTGGGTATACCTATGTGAAATTCTATTTACATGTATATAAATAAATATATATATATACACACATATATATATATGGATTTGCATTTAATGAATGCCATATAAGTATGCCACATTCCATTGTTAAATTGATGGAACATACTTTTTTTCTATTCCAGTATAACATTATTTTACTTTTTGTAAGGCCATGGTATTTTTAAGCATGTGGTAATAAAATAATTCTGCATTTTTTTCAAGTTTATTTGGTTTCTAATGTATTTTTTCTCTTGTATTAAAACTTTTGAATACTTCATATATTTAAATATGTATTAGGTTTATGATAATATAATAGAGTCAAAAAATGGATTAAAAATATTCACAGTATTATTTTGACGTGTAATTTTAAATCATAAGACAGTTGTGTTAGTGCTTACAATACTGTGTATACTATAATCATATTTTTGCTATATGTATAATTTCCAAGTAGACAATCATACCATTTCTGAGATAAAACAACTAGCTAATAACAATCAATTCTATTCATTGTTCTTCCAGAACATCAATAAATAATTGCAATGAGAATTACCTGCTTATATTCAATTTTCAGTAGGCTGCTGCTAGTAATTTGTCATTAAGCATGATTCTGTTTAAGACATTGATTTAATCATTATTACATTCAAGATTCTCTTATCTCAAATTTGGATAGCTTACTTTTCTCTGAAATAATCCACTACTTTTTGCTCAAATGTATCATGTCAATAATTTTCTTTGTATGTGTGTGTGTGGTTGTAGATGGACAGAATGCCTTTATTTACTTTTATGTGCTGCTAATGATTGAACCCAGTATCTCACACATGCTAGGCAAGCGCTCTGCCACTGAGCTACAATCTCAGCCCTCATGTCAGCAATATCCTGATAAAGTGAGGTCATAACATTGTGTTTCTCAAAGGAATGCATGTCCTGGGCTTAGGTTTAACATCTAGTATCACATTGCATTTTCTTATTAAATTATAAATGTTGGGCATGTTTAGATTCTGCCTACTGAATTTCCATTTTGATTCTTAATACTCAGACATGGACTGCCAAGATGGGAAATCCCTACAACTACCGCCATACTTTCTAATTCTATGAATTGATGAAATAAATGACAAAAAAAAATGCAATCCATTGATACATTGTTTGGGGGAATGTTTCTCCCTGTGCTTCTACCTGTCAGTTTAATTAAGGGTTCTATAATTTCACTGTCCCCTATCTCTGCTGTGCATTGCTTACCTTGGATATTCTCATTTCTGAATAAGTTGATTCAAAAGGACTTCAGCCACTATCCATTAGGTGGTATTATTTAATAATTTTCAAGGAAGAAATCAGAGTGATTGAAAATCAACTCCCATTGTAACACAATGACCACTCAAATTTTTGATGAGTTAGTTCTGATCCTATGAATTAGCAGAAAGAAACTGAGGTATAAACTGTGACACTTTTCCTGTATTTCAGTTGAATTCCATGTCCTGAAATTTGTATGCCATCAAGTTAAATGCAGATCATTTATTTTTTTCCTTGAGCTCTGTAGTAAATTGTTTACAAAACTAGCTCCATTTCCCACTCTTTCTAAGTGTGTCCTTTGCAATTTAATTTTCCAGCGGTTTCCACTAATAAAAGTAGTCTCGTCCATCCTTTGAATCTAGGCTGGGTTTATGATTCATTTTAGTTAATATAATATGAAGTAGCAGGGTTCCAGTTCCTAACCATAGTCCCCAGATATCAGTGCTTCAACTCTCCCTATGTGCTTCTTCCACTATCATTGAAAAAAATTCTGGAGGAGAGCTCAGTTTTCCAGGCATGTCCTTTCTAAATCAGCATTCAGCAGAGCAGCCTTCAGGAAACTACAGACACAAAGGAGAGAGCAGAGTTGAAATCTGAAAGAAACAATCACGCAACTTACCATTGTATAAAGAGACATCAGTATTTTTTTTTTTAATGCACAGTGTCTACTTTTAATCTCAACCCTCCCTCTTCCTCTTCTGTCAAAATCTAATATGAGATTGTCTGTGTGCTCTCTCCTGTGTGCTGGCAGGGCTTCAAATGTTATAAGCCTGTGTCTACACCTGAAGTCCCACCAAGTACCACTCCCTGACCACCCTAAAAACCCCAAGCAAGTCTCCTTTTCATACACACTCATAGCATTTTTAGATAAGCTTTGGAATCCTTCTCTGACAAGCTTTTCTACAGACAATCTCACTGTAGAAGTATTAATGCTTTTAATATCTTCTTGATGTCTGTGCTGCATCTTGGAAGGGGTCTAGAGTCTAAGGTGAGAGCCTCACAGTGCATCATATCATGGTAGAAAAGTGGAGGCACAGGCAGATTGAACACAGGGTCTGTACATGCTTTGCAAGTGCTCTACCACTTATCTACTTCCCCAGTCCTTTTTTGTTTTCAATTTTGAGACAGGGTCTTGCTAAAATGCCCAGACTCACCTTGAACTTGTGATCCTTCTGCCTCAGCCTCCTGAGTACCTGGGATTACAAATATGAGCCACTGGGCTAGTGGTCTCAGAGCTATTTTAATCTTTGTTAATGATCTACTTGATACTGCCACAACTATAATCAAATTTCAACACGATTTTCAGAAGGGATAAATCATGCTGAAACTGTAGCATTTTTTAAATAGCATAGCCTGATGGAACATAAATAAGACTTGTTTTAAACCACCGAATTTTATGGATATCATGAATTATATTTAGGAAAGATCCTATCCAGAAGCTTATAAAATGTTTATTTTTTGTTTGTATTCTATGATGTTTTTATATGAATAAAAGTGCAGTATCCAGTGCCTTTTAAACTTTTTAAAAATATTTTCTTTAGTTGTAGATGGATACAATATCCTTATTTATTTTTATGGTGCTGAGGATCAAACCCAGTGCCTCACACATGCAAGGCAAGTGCTCTACCACTGAGCTACAATCCCAGCCCTCTTTTAAACATGTTTTAATGACAAGAGGATCATTTCATCAGTGACTATCGGCAAGAAGTCATAATTAATCTTTTTTTAAAAAAGATGAGAAAAGGAATTATCTACTGCTTCAACAGATACTTATTATCACAAAATTAGCAGCTCAAAAAAATGTATTTAAACTATCTCACAGTGCTTCTGAAGCAGGATTCAGGATTGTTTTTTCTGGGTCTTTTTCTTAGAATCTAACAAGGTATTTATCAAGATTTAGGCTGTGATTGGAGTGCTTTGTCACCCATGGATGGACAGGGGAGGGATCTACTTTTAAGATAAATTATTGAAATACTTTTTTGTATCCTAGGATGGAGGGCCTTACTCTCGGATTGGTGTGTCTTATTCCTTCAAGATGCAAATATGAAATTTTTTTTATTTATCCTATCATTTCTTTTTCTTTATTTATATATGACAGTGGAATGCGTTACAATTCTTATTACACATATAGAGCACAATTTTTCATATCTCTGGTTGTATACACAGTATATTCACACCAATTCATGTCTTCAAACCTATATCTTGGATAATAATGATCATCACATTCCACCATCATTAATAACCCTATGCCCCCTCCCTTCCCCTCCAACCTCTCTACCCTGTTTCCGGAGCGCTCCCTATCCCACTATGAATCAGCCTCCTCATATTAAAGAAAATATTTGGCATTTGTTTTTTTGGGATTGGCTAACTTCACTTAGCATTATCTTCTCTAACTCCATCCATTTACCTGCAAATGCCATGATTTCTTTATTGCTGAATAATACTCCATTGTGTATATATGCCACATTTTTTTTATCTGTTTCACAATATGGCTATTGTGAATTGTGCTGCTATGAACATTGATGTGTCTGTGTCCCTGTAGTATGTTTTTTTTTTTAAGTCTTTTGGGTATGGACTGAGGAGAGGGATAGCTGGGTCCAATGATGGTTCCATTCCCAATTTTCCAAGAAATCTCCATATAGCTTTCCATATTGGCTGCACCAATTTGTAGTCCCACAAGCAGTGTATAAGTATAGCTTTTTCCCCACATCCTTGCCAACACTTATTGTTGTTTTTATGCATAATAGCTGCCATTCTGACTAGAATGAGATGAAATCTTAGAGTGGTTTTGATTTGTATTTTTCTAATTGCTAGTGATGGTGAACATATTCATTCCTCATAGAAATAGAAAACGTAATCATGAAATTCATCTGGAAAATAAGAGACCCATAATCACTAAAGCAATCCTTAGCAGAAATACTGAAGCAGGTGGCATCACTCTACCAGATATCAAACTACACTACAGAGCAATAGTAACAAAAATAGCATGATATTGGCACCAAAACAGACTCACAGACCAATGGTACAGAATAGAGGACACAGAGATTAACCCAAAAAACTAAAATTATATTAGACAAAGGTGCCACGAACATGCATTGGAGAAAAGATAGCCCCTTCAACAAATGGTGCTGGGAAAACTGAAATCCATATGCAACAAAATGAAATTAAATCCCTATCTCTCACCATGTACAAAACTCAACTCAAAATGGATCAAGGACTTAGGAATACAACCAGACACTCTGCATCTAATAGAAGAAAAAGTAGGCCCTAATTTCCATCATGTGGGATTAGACCCCAATCAAGAATCAATAAATGGGATGGACTCAAACTAAAAAGTTTCTTCTCAGCAAAAGAAACAATCTGTGAGGTGAATAGAGAGCCTACATCTTGGGGGCAAATCTTTACTCCTCACACATCAGATAGAGCACTAATCTCAAGAGTATATAAAGAACTCAAAAAGCTAATCACCAAAACAAAACAAAACAAAATAACCCAATCAATAAATTGGCCAAGGACCTGAAGAGACACGTCTCTCATTTCTTTATTGATCCCTTCCTCATTTAAAAGAATATTGCTCAAACTCCGTGTTTATGTGAGTTTCCTTACTGTTGATTTCTAATTTTCATCTATTATTCAAAAGAACTAAAATCAGCATAGTATAATAATGATACATGCCTACCAATGTTTATAACAGAGCAATCCACCATAGTCAAGTTATAGAATCAGCCCCAGTGCCCACTGAAAGACAAATGGATAAAGAAAATGTGGTATGTATGTACAATGGGGTTTTACTCAGACATAAATGAAAATTAAGTTACACATTTGCTGGTAAATGTATAGAACTGGAGATCATTTTGCCAAGTGAAAAAAGCCACACTTAAAAAGTCAAGTGTCAAATATTTTCTCTCATATGCAAAGCTAGAGAGAAAAATTAAGTATTAAAATGGGATCTCACAAAAATACAAAGCAGATCAATAAGTAGAAAGGGAAAAAAGTGGGAGAGAGGAAAGGAGTAAAAGGAAAAGAATTAGGGAATGAAGTTGACCAAATTATACTAGGTTCATATATGAATATAACACAATGCATTCCAATTTTAAATATAACTATAATTGTCAACTAAAACTAATAAATAAATAAATAAATAAAATGAAGACCAATAGATTTAAAAAGGGGATCAGGGTGAAGGTGGAAGGAAGCAAAGTGGGTAGTATTGGGACTGAAATGGAAAAAAGTGTTATATGCATTTATGTTAAAAAACTCAATATTATATATAAATATAATGCACTAAAATAAAAATTTTAAAATGTAAAAAATATTTAATGTAAATTTGACCAAAATATACATATTGAAGAAGCAAAAAAAAAGTATTTTTTTAATAAGAGATGTGAAGCTGTGATTTATGCCTTTCCTTTCCACTAGAATCTTTCTTGATTCCAAACACTTTCATAATGAGATTACACATTTCCTGAGTGATTGAAAAGATGAAGAGCAAGGGAGAAGAATATACCTAGTGATTTTAAATACATAAATACATTAACTCACTCTCTGGAAATAGGCGTAGTTTTCTTGCATGAGGTAAAACGTGTAAGAAGCATGACATGGTGACATGATGTCAACAAAAGAAAAAAAACAGCTCAAGAAAATCAGCATGGGATACAGGCATTTTCCCCGTGCAAGATGGAGCATGCCAAGTGACTTCAGCTCCACCGGGCTCTCTGAGGCTTTTGGACCTTGCTTCACTGTCTCTCATGAACTATTCTGCATTCCTTTCATCACCTGGGAAAATTCAATTCTTGTATGTCCTTTGCTCTCCTGAAGTCATGTTGCATTTCTTTCTCTACAATTATCCCAATCCACAAGTCCCTTAACCAGTTTCCAGAGGGGGCAAAAGAATAAGTGAACACATTTTTAAATTTTTTTTTTTATTTTTTCTAAAAATTATGGATAAGTGGAGAGATGACCAAGAGCATGATGGTGAGGAAAGAGACATGTTACATAAATATAGCCTATGTTCAAAATAAGTTTGATGATGAATAACTAATAGGTAATGGAAATCAACTCTTCCTGGGTAGTCGTCTTTATTTTAATAGAATTAAAACAACTTCACTTTTTTATGGATTATTGTCAAAAGTTTTAGGAATATATATTTTTCATGAGATTCTCCTATACAATTGAAGTTTTTATGTTTATCTATTTGTGGCCATACTTAAAAATATCTCATTTTATTAGGTGACTTGCTCAAAATTACATATAAATGGGAAGGGGGGAAATCTGATCTGAAATCAGAGAACTTTTTATTTCACTGGGCTTTTCACTGCTGCAGGCAATTACATTTAGCTATGTCTGACGTACAGTTACTTACACAGAAATAGGGAACACAATACTTTGATTTAGAATCAAGGCATAAATAGAGGTTTGTTCTGAAGATAATATAAAACACTTCATGGTTGTATTTTTTGATTCATTTCATATGTTCTATATTGGCATTTGAATAGATGAGAATTTGTAAAGGTAATTACTTTTCTAAAATCAACCTATTTTATTGGGTTATTTTACCTAATAGGTTTGCAATGCTTTTCTTTCCTATAGTTCAAATTACACTGCTTTCATTATTGAATATATCAAAGTATACTTTCTTCAGTTACAAAGTACATGATTGCACACTTTTTTATAGTTATTTGATGTTTTTATAACAGAATTTGTGTAAAATAAAATCTCTAATAATTATGAAATTTACGACTAATCTCCATTAGATACTTGCTACTACTTTAAAAAAAGAAAGAATTTGCATAATTTATACTCATATGATTCACTTCTGTATGTAATGTGATACACAGCACTAAGTTAATTAATTTTTCCTTGGTTTACTATCCAGAGTGTGGTCAAAGTTTTAGTGAATTAATTGGACCACCATTATGTGTAATGGTCTGAAGTTACATTAATCTGCTAAGTGAATTTCCCATCAAAGCTTATGAAGAACTAATTCATCTGAACGGGAACTGGCAAAATTGATTGTATTTTCAACACAAGGAAAGAACATCATGCATGGCTTTACGACTTAAAATTATACTGTAGAATACACACACATGCACACACACACACACACACACACTCAAAATTTTAAACACCAGTTAATATTTTATCAGGTGATGGGAGTTAGAGGACTGTGGTGGGTAGCATTTGTTAACATAATTATATTAACTCAAGTGTAACAAATGTCTAAAATGTACTATTATTAATTTTAATGCATAATAAAATATAAATTACAAGTCCATGAAGAGAATATAAAAGATAATTTTAGATTCAATTTTGTAACCCTTTCAGATTCATTAATAATCCTCAGAGTGAGTAATCAAAAGCACTGAGGATACATCCTTCACCAGAAAAATCCACTTAAATTTTCTACTTAGTTCTTAACCTATTTAACAAAATTGCTTCTACACACACACACACACACACACACATACACACACACACATACACACACACACACACAATGTTCTTTACTTAAGATGAATAAGTTTTTTGAGATGTGGTAGTTACTGAAGATTGAACCCAGGGGGACTTAACTACTGAACCACATCCCCAGATATTTTTTTTAATTATTATTTTTAGACAGAGTCTCACTATGTTGCTTAGGGCCTGGATAAAATGCTAAGGTTGGCTTTGAACTGGAATCCTTGTGCCTCCGCCCCTCAAGTTGCTGAGATTACAGACCAGCAGCACTAGTCCTGGTAGAGAATGATTGTTTTTGTAAATGTTTAAATCACATACAAAATGATTTCTGATACTCTAAAAATTACCTGTCATAAGATTATGCACTGTTTAAATTTCAATGGTTATTTAAATTCTTTCAACATTTAAATCTGTGGTATATATTGGGGAAAATACAGTCAGTAGGAGATGTAGTATTTAAGTTTGAAAGTGGGTTTATTATGAAAAGACATCTATAATAATGTCACTGGAATTCAAAGTGTACAGATATAATACAATTGTTTTTAGTCAAATAATAGGTACTTATCTTTAGTTATGCCAAAACAAATTCAGTTGTAAAACACTCATGCTTGAAATAACTTGAAGACATTAAAAAGAAAATCTAAGATGAGAATAAAGTTTGTCAGATTTACTATAGTCAACTTGAAATGCTCTGTATTAAAAAGACCATGAATAAAGTTAAAAATAATAAAAATAGGTAAGGTAACTGACTTTTCATACTTCACCTAATTGTATTAAAATTTGAGAAAGCAAATATTATTAACTTGGGCTAGAAAATCTGTTTACATACACCTTAGAAACAAGTTGTTGGGTTTCTTCTCCTTTCTCACTGGAAAAAAAAAAAAAAACAACTTCAGGGAAAAATTTATTTGGTCACACATTTCTTTCTCTTTTTCTTTCCTCTCCATATTATAATTTTGCAAAAACTTAATTATATATATCAAGTGTCACTGTCTTTGGTTTTGCCACTGACAGAAACTATCATACACATTTGCTTCTGTCAACAGAGATGACTAAACATTGGTGTCTATTGCTGCATCATTATCCACGTGTGATAATGTTATAGACAAATTATTATCTAAAGCTGCATGGTTCTCCATATACTGTAATGTATTTGAATATTGTCTAGTTAAATCCCATTCAAACATTTTCTAGTTAAATATGATATTATTACTTATGAGACCTTATAATTCTCATTCTTATAATTGCCTTGTTTTCTAAAAAGAACTTCTTTTTTAATTTTTTAATAGTTATTTATGGACCTTTATTCATTTATTTGTTTATATGTGATGCTGAGAATCGAACCCATGCTAGGCAAGCATGCTACCACTGAGCCACAACCTCAGCCCTAAAAAGAGCTTCTTTATATACAGCTGATCTATGGTTTATGTGCTTTGGCCAAAGAATCTATGAAATCATTGACTTTGCTCTACTTCTGCTCTGTGTCTGTCATATATCTCCCTAAGAATTCTAGTGTAGGGAACAAATGTGCTTCCTAGAGGCCTATAATTTTTTTTAATTACACACCAATTTTTTTATTTAAATATTTTATATTTATTCTAATTAGTTACACATGACAGTAGAATGCATTTTGACACATTATACATAAATGGATTATAAATTCTCATCTGTCTGTGTGCATATAATTCAGAGTTTCATAGGTCATGTAATCATATATGTACATAGAGTAATAATGTCCGATTCATTCTACTATCATTCCTACCCCCATACCCTTCCTGCACTGTCTTCTGTCTAATCCAAAATACCTTTATTCTTCCCCACCCTTATTGTAAATTAGCATTCACATGTCAAGAGAGTCAGAGAAAATATTTGGCCTTCGGTTCTTTGGGATTTGCTTATTTCTCTTAGCATTATAGTCTCCACTTCCATCCATAATTAGGAAAATACCATAATTTTTTTCTTCTTTAAGGCTGAATAATTTCCCATTGTGTATCTATACAATAATTTATTTATCCATTCATTTGTTGAAGGTCACCTAGGTTGGTTCATTGTTTAACTATTGTGAATTAAGCTGCTCCAAACATTAATGCAGTTGTGTCACCATAGTATGCTGATTTTAAGTCCCTTGGGTATAAACCTAGGAGTGGGATGACTGGGTCAAATGGTGGTTCCATTCCAAGTTTTCTTAGAAATCTCCATACAGCTATCCATATTGGTTGCTCATAGAGGCCTATCTATCTTCCTGGAGATCATCTGATCACCTCACAATTAATTTCTTGTTTTCGGAACACAAAAATTCTGGTAATTTTTTGTTATTGTATTTGAGAATCCTTGCATTATGATAACCACTAATATATCCTGTTTATCCTGACTCTGGAATTCTGACACTTTATTGTCTGCAAAATAAACTGTAATAATACATATAACAAATAAGAAAAATTGGAACCTTATATTGCAGAATTAATTTTCTCTTAATTAGTCCCCCTACTATCTTCTGTTCCCCCTTTCTTATATACACATAAAGAGTAAGAATGACTCCAACCCACACACCCAGACCTAGACACAGGGAAATATTTATACCAATTTAAAATTAAGTGATCTAGTATGAAAGCAATGGCAGAGTAAGAATTCAATTCTTATATTAAATCTGTATATGTAGCTGGGATAGGGTGCAGACTTGTAATCCCAGTACCTTGGGAGGGAGGCAGGAGAATTTCAAGTTAAAAGCAAGCATCATCTTTTAAAAGCAACCTAGTGAGGTTCTAAGCAACTCTGAATGATCCTGTCCCAAAATAAACAAATTAAAAAAGGACTGGCAATGTGGCTTATTGGCCAAGTGCTCCTTGGTTCAATACTTGGTACCAAATGAAAACCAACCAATAAACAAAAAACAAAAGCAAAACAAGCAAGCAAACAAACAAACAAAAAACCCTAAACATGTAAAAGAAGTACCCTATAGTAATTTGGATCATACATGACAAAATAACTGACAAGCAGCAACATTTTTCAAATATGAATTTTATAGGACTGAAAAATAAAACAATGGTCTACATCAGAAATGATTACTTGAAATTACATTAACTTGAAAGTCAACAAAGTAATGATGTTCAACCTGGCTTGATCACACGAAGTTATAAAATAAAAAATATTATATGGTTTTTGCTTTAAAATGAAATCCAAAGTTGATCATAATTTTTAAAGGTATGGATTGTCTTCTATGGTTGCAAAAAAATAGCAATAAGATGTTAACTCCTTTAATATCTTAGCTATGATAGCAATATTCCTCGTACAATTCTGAGCACTACTGCTCCTCATATTTTGCACCTATTTGAGAAAAAGGAATGAAGATGAAGAAGTACACATTAAAACAAGCTTTTGGAGTTCAGATTTTAAGCTTCAAGCAATAGACAATTTAAAGCATAGGTCTCCTTGAGAAATTTCTAATTTTGCACAAATTCATAGTAAGCCACACGAAAATGATACCAAAGAGATACACAGAAGAATTGGCTGCTGTGGATGCAGTTGAAGATGTCTAGGAAAATGTACAATTTTTCTGCCTATTTACATCCCAATAGTTTGCTCTATTCTGCATTATCAAAGCTTTTACTAATTATGTCTCCTGAGAAGCTATTAGACAAACAAAAAAGGTCACTCTTATTTCACCTGGTTTGATTCTTGATTGCAGGGTAGTTTCCCAACTGAATAACTGAGCAGGGAGGGCTCTGTGTTATCAGCAGCCTCATTTAATTTATCTGAGAAGGCAGAACCAGTGGAGAAACACCAAAAGCAGCTCTAGCTGCTCTGCTAGACCAGCAGAGGCTCCTTGGGATGTTGAGTTTCCTATGTAGACCTCACAGTGGCAGATCACTATTATTAAGGAACCCAAGAGAGGTGGCTGCCTGATCAGGTTAAGGATTTAAATAAAAATCAAGTTGTGCAGACAAATGAGAAGAAGAAAAATAGAAGGGGAAAGTGAGAATTTTAAAAAAAACATACATAGAGAAATTGTTTTGAAACTCAAGACAGAGGAACATGTACTGATCACTGTAGAGAAGGAAGACTGTGTCTCTGAAGCATACGGGGACACGGCTGCCATGCCCCATGTTGCTTATAACATAAACACATATCCATGTGAAACAAGACCAAGCAAGTGCTAGATGGTCGCTTAACCTATCAGAAATGACATTAGCTAGGCAGCTTCGTGAAAAAAGAATACATAATAAGTGAATGGAATTCTTTGGGCACTTCAAGAATTGTCTGTGTACACTCTACCTTTAATTTCACTATTCTGTAATGATAGAGCAAAAATTCGCATTTACCAGAGGTATTTTGCAGAAAAACCAGAGATGAGAATTAAAATCACTAAGATAGTCATTAAAACTCACTCTACCGAGTACTAAGTCCACTATTAGCTTCATTCACTGGCCTATGCACACAATTCTATCATATTCATAATTTCACTCATTCACTGAAAGTTTTTTTATTGTCAATCAGCTAAGCAAAAATACTTTGAAGTATTTTACTATAACTATTCTTAGATGAAATATTGGAAGTCCAATGAATGAGGCTGAGTATGTAGCTCAATAATACAGCAATTGCCTAGTATGTGACAGGGGATGAGTTCAATCTCCTCAATACAGGGAAAAAAAAGTGCAAAGAATGCCAGTATTAGTATTTGCACAGTATAAATGTGAACTCAGCTTCAGAGCACTGACACTTAGGGTTTGTTGTTGTTGTTGTTGTTGTTGTTTGGGGAGGGCGGGGAATTGAATTCAGAGCCCTTTAACCACATCCCTAGCACTTTTTATATTTTATTCAGAGATAGGGTCTCTCTGATTTGCTTAGGGACTCACTAATTTTCTGAGGCTGGCTTTGAATTCACGATCTTCCTGTCTCTTGGCTGTTAGGGTCTGTAAACAAGTCAAGATGGCACCTGGCATTTTGCCAGAGGGAGTGGTTTGTGAAGTAACGCCAGGGAGCCATTAAGTGTGGAGATTCCTTATTGGTTGACTGCTGTATCTAGTTTATTTTAATTAAGATAAGCTGTATGGAATGTATATATACCCCTCCTGTCCTACAATAAACGGCTCCCACTCCTGCTGTATCAATGTACACAAGTTCCTAGTCGCCCCCCCCTTCCCCTCCCCCTTAGTTTGCCCAGCCAGCCGGGCTGCGGCAGAGCATCTGGACTGCGGCACTTGGCCATCCTAGCCACTGGGATTACAAGTGTGTGCCTCCGCATTTTGCAACACCTACATTTTTAGTGACAAATGATAATATGAGACATGGTAAGTATAAATAGTTGTAAACCTCTCATATTTTCACAACTCTTTACAATATCAATATGCAATCATGTTGTAATAGATATTTTATTTTAATACATGTGATGTATTAAAATAAAAGGTTTGTAGATTACTTAAAATTTCACAGAGATGCACATACTTCCATAAATCAGGAAAGACTGCTTTAACTTATGTTCTCTTTTATCTTCTTCCAGACTATCCTCTCACTATTCTCTTTCTTCTGATTTAGAAAAAAATATGTCTTTACTTCAGAAAAAGACAATCACCAAAAATGGCCACTTTTAATGTAAATTCAAAGCAAGTACAGGTTTATTGGTTTAGAAGGAGCACAAGTTATCTTTAATGTAAATATTAAAATTTCTGTTACTGCTTAGTAATAGTAATATTGATATTTGTCAGACTATGTTCTAAGTCTGATAATGGTATTTTAATTTCAAAAAATAATTGTCTTGGGTGAATATTAGGAGAAAAAAACAAATATCTAGAAAGAACCTAAATGTTCATAGTTTCTGGCTTAGATAGTAAATTAACCTTTCTTATATTTTTTAATTTTTCTTTTGGAAGGGGAGTATTTTCAGTTTGTTTTTTCTTAGTTGACACTATACTCAAAGATTCAAAACAAAAACTCAAAAGCTTTGCTAACCTCGATTTGGGAGGCAAAGAAAATAAGCTTTGTTCCTTAGAAACCTAAGTGACAATTTGTCACAAGGAGCTGTGGATAGGTATATCTAGTAGCACCACGTGCAGTCTAGCACCCTCTGTCACCTGAGCGTGTCAGTTATGAGAATGTTTAGAAGGTGCACCTTGTGATGGAACTGGAATTTCACAGGGGACACCATTAGTAGTGATTTCTAAGTACCTTCAGGCAGCCTCTGAGGGGTAGTCATGTCACAGAAAGTCTGAGCTAGCAAATGTGTTATGGCAGCAATTTCAGGGTTATTGTAGTGGACAAGCTGGTTGGAAACTAGAGTCAACCCTAGAGGATGTCCCAAAGCCCTAGGGATGGTTTTTAAAGAGTGGTAGTTCTAAGGAAATTATGCTAATTAGAATAACATTTTATTTAATTTTAAATTAATGTGTAGTAATTAAATTTAAATTAAATTGAACATTTAAAGGCCCAACTACTTGGGACACTCAAAGGGGACAATCATTTGATCCTGTGTGTTTGTGGACAGCCTGGACAACTTATTGAGAGCCATGTTAAGTAAAATGAAATAAAAATGTATTAAAGTGAAGTATCATTAATATCATACATAGGACATGCAGAATGAATGTATATGTATGACTGTAATATTTGTTAAAAACAGTATTTTTAAAATATGATTTTACATCTTTTTTTTCTACTTAGAATTCTTAAGATATGGGGAAACATTCAAAAATTCAAATACAAAATATGTTGGTTTTGCACTTATTCCTTCAACCAAGGAGCTATTACCATTTTCTTTCATTGGAAAGGGATCAGATATTGTATAGAAATTTTAGCTTCCTCTTCTTCCAAGATTTATGGTACTAATGTTCCTATTCTCAAATTTGCTGAGTTCATCTAAAACAGCAAGCAATTACCTTACTGACTCTCAGGGCATTGCTCTCCTAGCTGTGGATATTTTTCTAAGGAAAGGGCAAGGTAAGCGTCAGCCTTCAACAACTTAGTATTACAACCTGGAGCTTTTTCCCCCTTAAGAGAGATTAATTCATTAAATTGTTTCTTAAATTGAAAGTACATACATGGATGTGCCAGAAAATAATGGAAGTTATAGGTTAACGTTGATACATTTTCTTGGGTCATTCATTGTAATTGTGATTAGTAATGTGAGGATGGAGGGGGAAAAAAAAGGTACTTGCCAACTTTTTGAGTTCTGCTTATTTTATGTTCTTAATTATTTTGATGTGAACTCTTGAGGGATGCCAAAAGACCTTGATGGAAATACCAGCCACACCATGTGAAAGGGTTTCAGTTTGTTTTTTATAGTTGCTTTAGGAGCTTGCCACAAAAGTAGCTTGTGAACTGACCCCAAATGCCTGAATTTATGCAGTGGTTATAATTGACAATGTGTTTTTGAGCTTTCCATCATTTTCTATCTTATCTTTTGTGACAATGTGGAGACCTCCTAAGAGATAAGAAGTGTTCTAGACTTAGAATAAAAAAAAAAAAAAAGAAGAAGGGGGAAAATAGTATATTGCTTGCATGTTGCTTTAAATCATTCTTTTCTATTATTTCATAAGATTTCAATAATTTTTAATCATTTCAGCTTAAATTTTTAAAAAATCCATTATTCTGATCTGTTTGCAAACAATGATTGCATCCACAGTTTGGAAAGACTAATTTTAAATAACAAAATCACTTATATTGATTTAGGAAAACAAAAGTGTTGAGAAACAGAACAGATCTTATTCACTTCTGAAAACAGGAAATCATGAACCAAAATAATTTGAGGACTCTCCAGCAAACTAAAACTTTAAAGATCCGTTTTTTTCAATGCAGGTGCTTTAGAAACTTACAGACCTAGAACTTTTTCAGTTCCTGATAGGCACAGCACATCAATGCAAGTTGCAGTTAAGCAATCCTGTGCATTAATTAGAAAAGGTCAAGCTGTGCAAAGGAAATGAGTGCAGTTCATATGGGTAAGAGCTTAGAAAGTACAAGCTGTGACAATGAATTCCAAATCTGAACTAATTACCGGTGGTTTCTCCAAATAAAATGACAGTGAATGTTCAAGCATGCTTAAGAGGAAACTTTCTACCTTAGTGAGAAGTTTAAAGAAAATGAGAATATTTTTTAAAGTGATTTGGAAACTTATAATACCCTTCTTAAAAATATTAAAATTTTGATTAAAGTACTGGGAAAATGTAAGTCTTTTTTGATATTTTACTGATGAGAAAACAAAACTCGAAGAGAATTAGAAACTTGTCAAGTCCTGTATTTCTTTGAAATATTTAAAAAATATGATTTATTTAAAAATCAACTTGACATTGAGTCCCCTCTCTCATATCCATGTGCATTTTATTTATTTTTAATTTATTAGTACTGGGGATTGAAACCACAGTACTTTATCACTGGGCTGCAACCTGAACGCTATCTATCTATTTATTTATTTGTTTGTTTGTTTATTTATTTATTTATTTTTCAAAACAAGGTCATGTTCAGTTGACCAAGACATAGCTCAGTTTCTGAGGCTATCTTTGAACTTCTGATCCTCCTGCCTCAACCTCCTCAATTCCTCATGGAAATTCTTATATACAGATATACAGTTTGGTTTAGAAAATGCAGCAGAGTACTTCAGGATTATGTTAAAGTATTTGCTTTACAGTGTTAATATTTTGTAAATATCAACTTAATATTAAAATTCTCTGACCAAGAGTGAGGTCTACTCAGTACCACAGAGTTTCTTTAAAATGTACAAAGGCAGCCATTGCCACTAGCTTGCTGTCCATCTGAAACTCACCTTTCAGGGCAGAGACAAGAAAATATGAAATAGGAGAAATTTTCAATCTGAAGAAGGAGAAAGAGAAGGAGAAGAAGAAATAGAACAAAGAAATATGTTTGTCTCCTTCCAATTATATATAGTAAGAAACAAACAATATGGAAGTTGAAGAGTTAATTTCAGAGTCTTCTTCACTAATCCACCAGCCCCAATGTTCAGGATCAATATCCATATGAGTACAGAGGACTATTTGAAAGAAGTTATAAGTATCACCTAGAGGCAAAGAATTTCTTCACCAGGGATTCACAGAAATTGAATTCCAAAGTTTTAATATTTCCATTCTGTGAAATGAAACCCTTCTATGCATCCTGCATGGTACTTGGGCAAACTGAGAAAAGTCCCTCAAATAATTTTCTTTCTTTTCTTTTCTTTTCTTCTCTTTTTTCTTTCTTTTTTTTTTTTTTTAGAAATGCTATTTTCTGAAGTTTTCTTTATTAGACTGAGGGCCTTATGTCAAAAAAGGAAGACACAGAGTTGGGTGAAACAATGCTGTTCTAGTCGCAGAGTCTCACTGGGAGATCCCAGCATTCCCTGACTGATAAAGAGACAGAATGTTGAAAAACACTAGAAAGGTAAATAGATGCCCAAGCTCTAGGAGTCTGCCAAAAGATAGCCCATAACAACTGATGGCAATTGTAGATGTGGTGGTTACTGGCAGATCATGAAAAAAATTGACAGTTTTTTCAGTGACTTTGTTGGACAAGTTTAAGCACCAGAAAATTTAGGGAGGAAAAAAGGAAATATGCAAATGCTGGTGGTATAACGTACCAGCTGACAGCATTATTTTTTCAACAAAATGTGTTCATTTTTTATATTTGTTTTTTACTATAGTTGCTGCTGCAGTTGCTATTTTTTTCACTTAGAGCAAAAGCAGTAATAACATCAATACTAATCATGCACAGATCCACAATCTCAGGTTTGCATATAGTTTCAATTTTTCTAAAGAGAAAATATTCTGAAAGACCTAAGCAACCTCATTCTACTTGGGACCTCATTTTCCTCTGAAACTTAACCTCTGACCTACTGCAGTCCTAAAGTCAGAAAAATACCTCAGAAAAGCTCTGTGGCAACAGTTATCGGAAAAGCTGCAGATGGTGATCACCTAAAATAGGCCAAGATATCGAAATATCTGAAATTCCAGATGGCCCCCACCTAGGTGTGGTGACCAATATCTAAATTAGAAGCCCTGCAGCTTGGCATGTACCCCCCTTGTGACATCCTCATGGTTTAAACCAATCAATTTTAAGTGCATCAACCCCTTGAACTAACCAATAATTCTTTCCAGATTCTTTCCCGCCACTTGATATGCTCATCATGTTTTAGAGTTGTTGTTTGATTGTTGTGTGATGATTTGCTAAGAGATGCTATGATGTATGTGGGCGCCCTGCCTTCTCCAAAGAATGTATGAAACTGCTGCAAACCCTGGGCTCAGGGCCTCTCAGCTTCACCAGTTGCTGTGTGCACGCGGAGGACCCAGCTAGCTCACAATAAACACCTCTTTGCTGCTTACATAGATCTTGGTCTCTGGTGGTCTTTTGGGGGTCCCGAATTCGAGCAAAACAATTCTACCATTATCATTTTATAATTTAATAATCTGATATCACCTTCTTAATCTTACTACATATTTTGCACTTTTTTATTATAATAATAATAATTATTATTATTATTAAAATTTTACCAGAAATTGAAACCAGAGGTGCTTAACCACTGAACCCTTCCCCTCATCCTGCACAACAGTGGAAATTGGGTTCCCCTTGGTGAGAAATAAAAGCTAAGGAAATAGAAGGACAAAAAAATACCACAGAACATAGTTTCAAAAGCGGGGAGGGGGGCAGGATGGGCAAGCAAATGGAACTTGTGCCTGTATTACTTATAATCAGGAAACATCAAAGACCTTCTGTAGAATGTTCTTCACCAAAAAAAGTTAAATGGGGGCTGTTAGGTTTCTAATAGGTTATGCCCATCCCCAGAACTACTATGGGGAATCTTCCTAGCAGAGTGGAGATCAAGGTCATATGCATTGGGAAATCTATTGCCATAGGGGAGCCATGGATAGTTCCCAAGGCCAAACCTAAATCTCCCTGGCTTCATGCGGAGAAGATCCTCATGTATTTCACAAATGGCTTCACACAATGAACCACATTCTTAGCCCTTTTTTATTATTTATTTATTTATTCTTTTATTTGGAGAGCAGCTCTCACTAAGTTGCTTAAGGCCTCACTAAGCTGTGGAGGCTATTTTGCACTTGTGACTCTACTGCCTCAGCCTCCTGAGTCACTGGGATTATAGGTGTGTGCCACCATGCCAGATGATCATGTAATTATTTTAATGACTCTATTTTGTGCTTTTCCATATAATCCTGATTTATTCAAAGCTGTAGAAACTGTTAATGCAATGAGAATTTGGGAATTACTGGCTGAAATTATATGAAACCCAGATCTTTTCTAAACAATCTTTTTTATACATTTACACTACCTTCCATTATTTTTTTCTAACTAATAAAATCAAAGTTGGTAACTTATACTCAGGGTACTGTTTGACAATTCTTTACTACCATATTTTTGTTTTCTCTTATTCTATCCCATTGTTGATGTTACATTATAAGAAACCCTAAGTCTGAGAATTATAACTTCTGGAAATTCACTTTCAGTTTAAAATCAGTTCTATAATGATGAGAATGTTTTTCATTTCATAGCTGTTTGAAGCTCATAGGTATGCTTTATGTCATAAATTTATAATGAAAAAATAACTTCTGAGTCAATATGGTTTCCTGTAGTGGAAATCTGATCTATCTGAAAATTTTGCTCCAATAATTAGTATCAAGAGTCAACCATCTTCTGCTTCTAGTGGTTATAATGCTACTTAGATATTTGCTGTCCTTGTATTAATTCATACAAAATAAAATCAATGTTTTGTAATTATAATCCTTGGTCTAATTCATAAAATTGCATTTTGAAAAATAACTGAGTGTTGGCTTCTACCCATTTCATTTCAGAACAATAACTCTAATAACTAATTTTTTTTAAAACCATGTAAAACTTAAATTAAGAAAAAAAGATCAAGATAGACTCTTATTTTAAAGTCATCTTCATGGTTTTGTCACACAGAGTTCTGAACGTTCTGTGATGTAGAGAAGCATTGTACACTGGTGGATAACTTTTATGGAACAATTGTTCTTGGGTAGTTTAGTTGCTTCTTATCACTGTCATTATTTATTAATAGTGATCCTAAAACCACAACATAATGATGTACCGGATGGCTGCTTGGTAATAGCAAAACACAAGGTGATGATTTGATTTTATACACATATATCTTACATATTCAGAATAAACTATTATTATGTTTCTTTAGATATTTGCATACTCTTTAAAATATACTTTGAGAGTAAGTGTATTCCATAAAAACAGCAATGTGCAATTCATCCCAGTTAATCATGAATATTCAAAGTGCAAATTGTCATGTCATTTCTCTATTATTTCTAACATTTAATATCTGTTACTATTAGTTATATTATGGTGGTGTTATTTTTTCATCTGTTAATTTTTTTATATACTACTTCTGTGACATGTCTTCTATTCATAGAAATTAGATGTTATTAATAAATGGCTCATTTAAATTTAAATTTGATGAAAATAACATATTGACCTCTAGTTGCCATAATATTAATAATGAATAGATCTTAAATTAAAAATAATATGTATTTACGAAGAATTTTATAAGTGCAACTATTTTGTAAAAAAATTCAAAGCAAATTTTGAAAATGAAAAATAAAAAATAAGCATCATAAAATTAATATATTTTTCCTCTGCAACATTCATTGAAGTAAACATTGTACTCTGTTATAATTTACTATCAAAATTAGGAGGAAGTCCTTCGAAGTTCCAAAATAATTTCCTATTAGAGTATAATGACCTCTCATTCTAATGTAATAAAAACATAAAACCATTTCCAGCAAGCAACAAATTCTCTGTTACCAGAAATAGTCCAAAATTAAATGCGTTTTTCTAACCTGATTTTTTTTTTAGAGTTTTGTTACACTTTTTTATAATCGGTTGAGAAGGCAATGACAAATGCAATGATACAGGAAAAGAGAGAGGGATTATGCTTGTTTTTACAAAATTTAATTTACAAATGCAGTGTTTAACATCACATAATATTAGTGATGTAAAATATGCAAAGATGGGTATACTTCATATTTTCATTCTGACAAGTGTTTCCACTTACAGGTGTTTGAAACAACTGATTTTCAAAATTTCAATCACCACTATGACACTATTATATATTAATTTTAAGGAACAAATAATTGGGAAAAATAGATTTTTCAATGAAATTTTATTTAGTAGTTTGAGAGTTCCTCTTCTCATAATGGTAGCGTACTTTGATCAAAGTAATGATGTTGATGATCACACACACACACACATTTTTTTTCAACCAAATATATTTTAAAATGCTCAAAACAACTTAGAGATGAACCAAATTCAGGAAAAAATGGGAAAGAGTGTGGAGGTAGAAATTTACAAAAAAGAAAGCTACCATTGTTGGTTATGTAGTTATGAATCATTTCCTCTGAAGACATTATTCATTCACTCCTCCTGATGTAATAGTATAGAATTCAACTGGAATCACATAGTGTTACTCCTTCAAAAAGTCAGGAATTAGAGTGTTCAGCTCCATGAGCACCCAGGTACTGAAAGGGAATTCTTCCCTACAACTGGCTAAACCATAAAAATATAGTAAAAAACAAGGGAGGACAACTATATGAGACAAAATGAAGTGAATAAATATTTCAGCTACCGTCTACAACAAGGAAGACAAATCAATGTAATTAACTGACATGAAAAACAAACAAGCAAAAAATTAATACCCTCCTGGGGAAATTGAGGAATTCAGCATTGTTAAAATGTATTATTGGCACTTTCATGTATATAATCAAATTTTGTAGGGGAAAAGAAAAAGTACCACACAGACAACAGAGAAACCAGACCATAGAAATATATCATAATATTGGCTAATTTTATAAATTAGTAGATAAGAACATTAAAGTAACTATTGAAAATTTGTTCATAAACTTAAAGGAATTCTGTTTGTATCTCAGAAAGAAAACCAAAATTTTGCAAATAATCCAGAGATTTTCTAGAAATTAAAAATACAGTATTAGAAATAAAGATTAAGATTATTAAATGCAAATGAGAATGTATTGAAAATTATAGAAAAATGATTTTATGAATTATACCATTGATTAGGAAACAATATCTCTTCTAAATAGCAATAAAATAAAGAATTGAAATAAATTTACTCATTAAAATAGTTCATTTTAAGGAGTGTCCAAAATATCTATGAAAAAGAAAACATACTTGAAAAAATATCATAATGAATCATATTTTCTATAGATATAAAACCAGTCTAGTAGGCTATTGTTGGTCTTATTTTTTATTCCCTTATTTATTTTCTACCTAGTTCTTCATATGATTATTGAATGTAAGTATGTAAATTATTGAAATCTCTCACTATGAATTATAGAATTTCACATTTTTTACTTTAGTTCTGTTAGGTTTTGCATCATGTATGTCGAAGTCATTTAATACGAACGCATAGGATCCTAAATTTATGCATTTTGACTGATTGACATGTTTATCATTATAAAATCTATCTACTTACCATCATAACATATCTGTTTAAAAATGTGTTTGTCTGATATTAGTAGAGCCACATCAAATTTCTCTTAGGTAATTTCCCCTTGACTCAACTTTCTACATCCTTTATTTTCCAAGCTGTTTCTCTCTTTTAGATAGCACATAGTTATATCTTGTTTTTTAATCCAGTTTTAAAATCTCTGCCTTCTAATTGAATTGTTTAAATATTTAATGTTATTTTTATATAATTGAATTTGTGTCTTTCAGTTTACATTTTTGTTTTTGTCTCATGGCTGTTTGTTCCTCTATTTCAATTTTCTTTTCAATTTTGTATTAATTGAGTTACTTTTGTAATAACATTTAAATTCCTTTAATTATTTTATTATATTTTTGGAGTTATGATTGGTGGTTATTTTATAGCTTACCTTATAAATCCTAACAACAGAATCTCTATCCTAGTTATAATAAATCAATTCTAGTATGATAATAGAAATATTTTTTCCATATAGTTCTATTCTTCACTTTTGTGCTAATATTAACACAAATATTTTACCTATATATGTTATATAACACACACACACACACACACACACACACACATATATATATATATATATATATATATATATATATATATATATATATATAATAAAGCCAGTAATACAATTATGTAACTATTTCTTAATAGAATTTTATATCTTTCAAAAGAACCAAAAGAAGAAATTCAAGTGTACTTTATAGATTTTTGTTATACTAACATTTTATTTATTATTTCTAGGTGTCTTAGATTTTTTTGTGTATTCAGGTTATCATTTAGTTTAATTTTCTTGCTTCTTTTTCACATTTGCCCTCACTCATCTCCTGTGTTCTACTAAAATATATCATTTTTTTCTGTGGGTTATATGCTCATTTCTGTGGTTTAAATCTGTGCTCTCTAAAATTGAAGTTGAGACTTGGTGTAAAAAGAAGTGGAGTCTTTTAGGTAGTGATTAAATCATTAGGGCACCACCATTAAAATTGGATTGATGTCCTGGAAAATTGGTGGAGGCACCTGGCTCAGCCCCTTTGCCCTGAGTTCCCTCCTTCAGAGTACTCTTCCCTCCAGAGGGTGCAGCTCTGGGGACCACCTCAGAGGCAGAGGCCTTGGGCACACCTTTCTACTCTTGGACTTCTCAGCTTTCAGAACTATGAGGAAATAAATTTATGTGTTTTTTTTTTTTTAATTAGTCAGTTTCAAGTGTTTTGTTTTAACAGCTTGAATAGACTAAGACACCCACTGGTAAAATTACATGCACATTTTTTGACTACTGTTTTTAAATCAATTAATATAATTAAATAAGAAACATGTTACCACATTTTATTTTTATTTCTACAAATACTGTTATGGTATTCCTTGTTTTTCATGTGGATTTGAATTATTGTTTGGGGTCACTTTTGTTTAGCTTAGAGTAATGCCTTTAGTAGTTCTTCTAAGGTGTGCTTCCTAGGGTAAAAAAACAACAGGAATTAAAACAACAACAAAAAAAAAAAAAAAAAAAAAACCAAAAAACAAAAAAAAAACTTCCACTTTGATTTGACTTTGTGGGAAATCTTTATATTACCATACATTTGAAAAGGTAGTTTAGTTTGTAGTAAGATTTTTGGTTGAGAACTTTTTTTTTTTATTCCCTTATATTTTTTTGAATTGTTTTCCTCTTCTTTCAAGTTATTTTTATCGGTATATTATGGTTATATGTGACAATGTGGTTCATTCTGCCACATATGTACATGCACAGGACCTAATTTGATCACTCTCTTGCCCACTTTTTTATTTTTATTTTTTGGTACCAGGGATTGAATTCAGGGGCACTTCCCCAGAACTATTTTGTATTTTATTTAGAGACAGTGTCTCACTGAGTTGCTTAGTGCCTCACTCTTACTGAGGCTGGCTTTGAACTCGTAATCCTCCTGTCTCAGCTTCCCAAGCGGCTAGGATTACAGGCAAGCACCACTGCACCCAGCTCTCATTCTCCTTTAACTTAGCTTTGTCTTCCCTCCCATTTCCCCTGAATCATTTGCCCTAATTTACTGATCTCCCTTCTATCATTGTTTTTATTATTTAAATTAGTGTGTTATAATTATATAAATGTATAATATCAGAATTCATTGTGGGATATTCATATATGGACACAGCATATTTGATAGATTTTTGTTCCCCAGTACTTCCCCATGTCTTCCCCTCCTCTCTCCCTCTCCATCTTTTTCCTCTATTCTAATGGAGATGTTTTCATTATCTGTTTTCTTAGACATTTTTACTATTATATGCCTGGATATATATCCTGAATATATTTCCTTTCAATTATTCTTCTTGAAGTCTGATAACCTTTGAACATTGGAAATAATGTATCTCTTCTGATGCTGGCTTAGTCTATTTTATCACATTTGATAATTTCCAGTCATTATTTCATTGAATATTTTTCTACTCTATCCTAAGCCCTGATACATTCTGGCTGCATATATTGGTACACTAAAGAGTGTCCCACCTTTTCTTCTTTTTCTCTTTATTATTCAAAAATTTATATTCTTAGCTGGTCAGTATTCAAATATGATGAATCTTTAGCCAGTCTAAATCCACTGAGACCCTGCAATTAATTTTTTTTATTTCATACATTGTTCTTTTCAACTCCAGAATCATAATTTTTGAAGATTAGTTGAATCTTTGTATTTTCTACACAAGAGATATTATCATTATACTTTACTTCCAGGATTGTTTCTTCTAGTTCTTTGAGTGTGTTTATAATAACTGCTATGAAGTTTTTATCTACTAAGTCTACCATCTTGATCCCTTCAGTTTCTTTTATATTTTTTCATTAAATTTATACTTAATTTTATATTATTTCATGAATTTACCCCCTTTTTCCTATGTCCTGAAATTTTTGTTGAAATTTGAACATTGGAAATAATGTATCTCTTCTGATGCTGGGAAATCCAAGCTCAAGATAGTAAACAGTTCAGAATCTGGCAAGGGCTCCCTTTTTATTTTGCAGAAAGTTGTCTTCTTACCTTTCCTCACATAACAAGGAGAGGAAAAAAGCAGGCACTCTGATGAATTTACCTCTTATAAAGGCCTGATCAGATTAGGTCCCTAAGCTTATGACCTAATTTAATTGTTTATCACCTCCTCACAAGCCTACCTCCCAATAAAGTCAAATTGAGGGTTAGAACTTCAACATTTGATTTGGGAAGGGGCACAAAAATAAAGACCATAATACATCTTTACTTTCTCACTGGGCAAGATCATGAGACCGCTGCATGATCTGCTAATGGAGACATAACCCACTTCTCCTGCAATGATACACTGGCTTTGTAAGCACAGTGGTGGGTTAGAACTGTTCCCCTGTTCTTCCCGGTTTATCTCCCTTTCCATGGGAACTGCCTTTTGATGGGATAGAGACTGGGGCTGATTGCTGTTAGCTTGTCTCACCAGGGGAAGGGTTTATTTTCTTGGTAGAGATACAAAGATCAGACCTCACAACTTCTCTAATCTAAAATAGTAACTCTTTCATGTGGAGCTAGAAATGTGAAAATTTGTGCAGTCCTCCTCTCCTGAGAATACACACCAGCCTTTGACTGAGAGCAAGAAATAAAGGAAGTCCTGTGTTATTGCAGAGACCTGCCTAGGTTAGATATCCCATCAGGATCAGTTGTTAGAGACCTGGAAAAAGTTGCTCATGATTCAAATATTCAGACTCTTTGTTATCTGACTGCAATTTAATATTTCTTTTAAAATATTTTTTTCTATATCATATATTCGCCTTAGAACCATATTTCACAAGTTGTGTCAGCATTAACACTTAACATGCAATATTAATTCATGAAACAAATGTTATTAATATCATTTTAAAGATTCTAGGTTTTTTTTGCTTAAGAGGTTTATCACAAAGATATACACTTGCTATTTTGAGTAAATTTAGCCTATGTCTTCTAAAATAACATTTCACAATACATAAATTTATGAATTCAAAACATTTTAAAAAGGTGAAGTTGTGTTTTATGACTCAATGAATGTAAATTTTGAATATGTAAAAACTTGGTTATTTGTACTTGTTAGGAAGAGAAGTGAATTATATATTAGTGCCAATGTTATAAGATCTTTTCAAAATTATAGAAAGTTATGAGGAAATTATTTCTTTAAAAAACACAAAATAAAATGATGGCATATGTTCTTGTTTTATCCTAGCAATATTATCCAACATTTGAGTGTTATACATGTTGTACTTATATAATAAAATCTGAAATTTGACCCAGAGATATACAGCTTTTCATAATTTTTGTGACCATGCTTAAATTGCATGCCCAAATAGAAAGAACTACAGAATACTCATTTTGTTGATCTTTTACTGTGAAAAAACACCTAAAATTTATAAAAATTAGTGATCTAAAAAAAACTATGTATATATAAAAACTGATCTATGGTTCAAGAAATACTTCATGGACCTGATACAGAGATCTTGAGGAAAGATTTCAATTGATAGCATAGTTCAATGTTGACATAAAGCTATCATTGTTGGTAATAATGTGATATTAACTTAATGCTTTATGTTATATTTATTATTTTTGGTTTTTTCCATAATTTTGCCTCAAAGGCAACAAACAATATTAAATGTTCAAAGGATGATGAAATAAAAGTCAAGTGAACTGTGCACTCTCAATTTTAATATAGAACTATACTTGGAGATTTTGGCTAAATTTATATAAGAACTTTATTGTTGCTTTGAAGTAAATGTTTGGGTGTAATGATTTTTATATAATGGAAATTTTACAAAGAAGTCAATCTATAGAAATGGATATGTTCTCTTTACAATCTAGCAATTCATATTTCCCTATTTTTAAGTTTTTTATTTCCTATTCTATCTACTAGAAATGACTTTAATTAAAAGTTCCCACTTTAATACACTTACAGATACTACAGATACTTGTCACCAAAATTACAAAGCTTAAAGTTGTGACATAACTGTGTGACTTTATTATGGAAGTAAATAGAGAAGCCATTTGCTGAACAGAAAAATATTTTTATGATGCAAAACTTTATGTACTCTTTAATTATTTTCATTTTATCAAACTAGAACATAAAGTATAAAATATTAAAAATATGAGTTTGGAAAACTTATCTTCAGCATTAAACTATATTTATTCTAATGGTTAAATTTCAATAAAATTTTATATCTGCCCAAGTAAAATGGTATCTTAAGAGTTGCTAAGCATAACACATATATGGGACAAAAATAGTGTTAGGGCTTTGTAAATATCTTCTTTAAAGCTTATAAATGGAAGACCCATTTTTCTATTGGTGGTTTATTGCTAAGGAATTGTGTAAGCTATTTAAAAGCTATTCTTCAAAATAATAAATGCTGTCATCTTATGTAGCACAGTTGCATATAAATGACAACTGGGGCCAATAAAGTTAGACTACTTTAGTGGAAACTAAGCAAAGCTTCAGCTTAATAACAGTTGTAAATGGACCTTTCATACTTACAGTTAGCTAAAGTTATATAAAGAAATGTGATTTTGTAAAATCTTATCATTGAGTTAATCATTCATATACATCTCAATTTTAAAAGACGCAAACAAAATACAATCAAAAATCACAAGTATCAAGACTTTAAAATAAAAATAAAGAAACAAAGAAAATGCTTATTGTATCATTATGTGTATTTAAATATTAAGATTATAATGTTTTCACATATCCCTGATATTTTCAATATACAAAAATATTGAAAGAAAAATCTTTTTTGAGAGAGAGAGAGAGAGAGAATTTTTAATATTTATTTTTTAGTTTTCGGCAGACATAACATCTTTGTTTGTATATGGTGCTGAGGATTGAACCCTGGGCCGCACGCATGCCAGGTGAGCGCCCTACCGCTTGAGCCACATCCCCAGCCCAAGAAAAATCTTGACTTGTTTAAAAAAGCAAATTTCAATCCATACACAATATAAGTTCTAATAATTTACCATAATATCTTCAGGAAAGAAAATTCCAAGAAGTAATCTATAACTAAGTAACCCCCATGGATAGATACCTAGAAAAGGAAATTCTGGGTCATATTACAGACACATAATTTCTTAAATGTTGAACATATTTTAGAAAATTCACTTAGATTTTAGGGAAAAAGGTTAAGAGTGTGGTTTGGGGAAAAAAAGAGTGTGGTTTGTTCTAAAACAATTAATTTAGCAAAAATTTATTCATTAGATAATCCAATAATAAATAATTGAGTAGTTCCACAAAACAAGTCTTCTATATTACTGAATAATAATCTTTGCTGCTTTGGTAACTGTATGAAAATTATCATAACAGAGGATCTAAAACTCTTTATCTCTTTAGACTGTTTCATCTATGAAGTCACAATCATATCATAATACTTCAAGTTTGCAAAGGACTTGGAAAGATTTTCTGATAAGAATAATCATCTGAAATCTGATGTTAGTACTGTAGTCTGCATTTTAAAAATACTTAAAAGGGAGCTGGGGTTGTGGTACAGAGGTAGAGTGCTTGCCTAGCACGTTTGAGGCACTGAGTCTGATCTTTCACACCACATAAAAGCAAATAAATAAAATAAGGTCAAATTCTTTTGAAAATTACTTAAAAGGCTATACCACATATTGTTTTATTCAGCTATTCCACTGCTGTGACTGAAAGACCTGAACGGCACTATTATAGAGAAGGAAAAGTTTACTTAGGGGTTCAGGGTTTCAGAGATCTCAGTCCTTAGACAGCAGGCTCTATTTGTCAGGACTAAAGGTGATGCAGGTCATCATTGCAGAAGAGTGTAGCAGAGGGAAGCAGAGATAGTCCACCTGCCAGATACAAATATATATTCAAGCTACACCCAATTTCTACTTCCTCCAGACAAACTCTACCACTTCAATTAATCTGTCAGGAGATTAATTCACTGACTGGGTTAAGACTTTTACAACCCAATCTTTCCTCCTCTGAACCCTCATGCACTGTCTCACACATGAGCTTTTGGGGACACTCACATCCAAACCATCACACATACTGAATGCAATAAACACCTTGATAATTGACACCATTCTTTCCTTCATGACCCATTGCACTCCCCACTACCTTGTCGTGTTGCTTCTCGTGTCTCATTATTTTTTTTCTAATACTTTTTCACACTGGATCCATAGTGATCTTTCACAAATATTACCTGGATTGTATGAGTTTCTTATATATATATTTTAGTTATCATTAACCTCTTATGATTTTCAAACATTTTTCACCACTACTTAAGCTCCTTTTTATTCTGTTGATTGTTTCCTTTCCTTTGTATCAACATTTTAGTTTGATGTAATGCCACTTCCTTATTTTTGTGTTTATTGCCTGTGTTTTTGTTATCATATATGAAATCGATATTAAAAATCAACAAATAACTCAATTTTTAAAAAGAGACAAACATTTTCCAAAGAGAAAATACAAATTGTCAGTAGGTATATTAAAGGTGCTCAATATCACCAATTATTAGGAAAATGCAAATCAAATCCACAAGGAGATATCACCTTTTACCTGTTAGTATGATGATCAAAAATTAAAATGGTGGGCAAGTATTGGAAAGAATAAAGAGAAAAGAGAAGGAAAACTTACGTAATTCATGGCAATACAAATTTGTAAAGACATTATAGAAAATGATAAGCATTTCCTTAAAAACAAAAAACCAGAAACTCCACGTAATCCAGAAATTCCACTTTTGGGATTGCACACAAGGGAATTGAAGTGAATATCTTAGACAGATTATTTGCATTCCCATGTTTTGTTTTGTTTTGTTTTGTTTCAGAATTATTCAAAATAGCCATTATTTGGAAGCATCCTAAATGTACATTGGTGAATGGATAGAGAAATAATAACAAAAAATATAATATTATTTTGCCTTATAAAAGAAAAAAATCCTGCCATTTTTTGACAATTTGGATAGAATTTGAGCATAGAATAGTAACCAAAATAAGTCATGCATGGAAAGAGAAATGTTGTATGATGGATCTCACATGTAGCATCTAAAACAAATTTAAATCAAGGGAAGGTGATAGAATGGTTAATATGGGTCAAGGGGTATACAAAATAGAACTAAGATGGGAAAATAAGGGGGGAATATAGGGAAGGTTGAAGTATATAAACTTTAAGATAAAGCAGTTCTGAAGACCTAAGAAGAGATATCATGACCACAGTTAATGTACTGTATACTTGAATTTGCTAAGAGAGTATATTTGAAATATTCTCATTAAACACACAGAAGTGTTAGCTATAAGGTGATACACATGTTACCTATCATGAAAAGAGAATTCATTTTATACTTTATAATGCAAACAAGATCATAGTAAATACATACAATTTTTATTTTTAAGTATACCTCAAAAAGCTGAAGAAAGAAATTTTTAAAAAATAAAATAAGACATAATCATCCAAACAGAAAAGAATAAAACTTGTTTTATGTATTTTCACCTAGGCTTTTCAATATTCTGATGATTACTTTTTTGCAGAGCTTTCTTAATAAAGATCTTAGAACACTGTACAAACATTTTAACATATGAATTTTTCTAATTATAAAAGAAATATGTATGTGTAGTTGAAAATTGGAAGCTTACATAAAATTCAAAACAGTAAAATAAAATACATATAGATATGTTACATATGTATATATTAATTATATCCACAACTTCTCCACAAAAATAAAGTTAAAATATCACATGAATCATCTTGCATTTTTGATTAAAAGCAGTCAATTTAATCTATTTCACTTTGAAATAAACTTAATTTTCCTATTTTGACACCTAAGACATCTAACTCTTTTTCCAAATTAACTGGCTGATCTTACTTCTCTTTCCCCTGCTTCAGCCTTTAGTTTTTTTATTTACTTGATCCATTTTAGTGTGTTTTATGTTTTTATACAGAAACTGACATTCATTTAAGGCTTTGTGTGTTCTGCTTTTTGGATTTTGTATTTGTTATTTATTTGTTTGTTTAAACTTTTGTTCTGTAAGATTAGGTTTTTACACTGTTAGATTCCCTGTACAATTCTCTATCAATAACTAAATGCTTCCCCTATTTCTTTTTATTATAAAACCCTATTTTATTATAATTCTTTCTTTTGCATTATGCTTTCATTCATAATTAATAAGCTTGTTCATGTCATTGACTTTGTCCAATTTGCTTATTCCTCTATCATCTAACACTTCTACCTGTACCATTTAACACTTCTTAATTTAATTCTAAAAAGTTACTATAAGAAGAAATGTAAGAATATAAAAATATACAAATATTGTAAAAGTTTCCTTTTAGTGTTTGTTTCCTTTATATTTATGCTTTTATCTTTCCTTATTTCTGAAATTTTTGATAGATAAAAATTATTTATAACATTATGGAAAATTGAAAAGTCTGCATTAAAATTAAGGCAAAGAAAAAACATGTTGGCCAAAGCCAGAGTCTCTGGATATTTTTGCCTTATAGTTTCTGATATTTGATTAAATTTGGAAACAAACTTAAAAATTGAGTCTGGTTGGAGTGTTTATATTTGGGGTTTTAATGGGTGATTGAATTAGAAATTTAATTAGCAGCTACCTGCAGTGGTACACACATGTAATCCCAGCTACTCAAGAGGCTGATGCTGTAGGGTCACAAATTTGAGGCTGACTTGGCTATTTACAGAGACCCTGTCTCAAAATAATAAATAAAGGAATCTCTGGATTCAATTCCCAGTCTCTCTCTCTCTCTCTCTCTCTCTCTCTCTCTCTCTCTCACACACACACACACACACACACACACAGATTTTCTTAGTAGAAAAACAAAATTTTCCATGCAGTGTTGGGGGAAGATGTGATTAAGAAGTATGGACATATATTTAACAATATGTATGACTTTAAGATTTTCAAGAATGAGGTTCAATAGCCTGAAGAGTATTCATAGAATGGAGACTGAAAATGATCTACACTTGCATTTTTCTCAACCATAAGCAGAGCACTGATATTGGGCAATTATTGACAGGCCTTAAAATTGAACCTGACATTGAGGGACATTATATAGACTGTTGTAGGATAACAGTCAGTGATGAAGTAAAAGAATCAATGAACACAACACAATGAGAAGATCACATAAAATGATCTAAATTTAGGGAAAAAAATGTTCCTATGTCAGATGTACACTTTCAAGTGAAGACAAGATGCAACATAAAATCAAAGGAGTAAATTGCTGAAATGGAGAAATATGTGAAAGCAAGAATCCCATGAAAATATGAAACTCAAATGTTCCTTTTATGGAAACTGAAATTATAAGTATCATGTTTATAGGAAGAGACATAGGACTTGTTGAGTAAAGAATCTTTCAGTATAATAGAATATTAAGAATCTGAGGTCTGGGGCTGTAGCTCAGCAACAAAGTACTTACCTAGCATGTGTGAGCCACTGGTTTTGAACCTCAGCACCACATAAAAATAAACAAATACAATACAGGCATTCTGTCCATCTACAATTGCAAAATTAAAAAAAAAATCTGAAAGAATTATTGAATATCAGGAAAGAAAATTATTTTCTCTCTTAACCATGGGTCAGTGTGGGGGGCATTTGTTGATCATGGACCTAGAATACTAACAGGCATTTAGTGGCAATGAGAAAATCATGAGTACAGTTGCAGACTTCAAATCTCAGCATCACCATGTAGGTGAGTTTCTGCACAATCCTTCAAATGTTTGTGACTGAGTCAAGTTCTTAAAACAATACTGAAACTGGGTGTGGTGGCACATGCCTGTAATCCTAGCAACTCAGAAGGCTGAGTCAGGAGGATCAGAAGTTCATCACTATTTCATCCACTTAGTGAGGCCTTAAAGCAACTTAGCGAGACCTTGTCTCACCACGCAAAAAAAAAAAGGGGGTGGCTGGAAATATGGCTGAGTGTTTAAACACCCCTGGGTTTAATCCCTAGTAGAAAGAAAGAAAGTGGAAAAAAAAAAGAAAAGAAAAAGAAAAAAAAGGAAGGAAGGAAGAAAAAAAGAAAGAAAAACAGTACTACACATACTGTCATTGCAAGACACATTCAGCTTTATAGGCATAAATTATAAGAGTGCAAGCTAGAGAATTTTGATCGAGGGATGCTGCCTCATGGATTAGTATAGGTAATCCCAGTAAGTTCTGCTCCACCAACTCATGGAACTAATAGAAATTATTCTCACACTTCATTTTCAATTAATTTCTTGAGGCTGAATTTGCTCCAGATTTGTAAAGAACTTTGGGAGCTTGTTCAATCCAAAGGGATCAATTCTAATTCCAAACAATGTGTAGGAAAAAAATAACAACAAGAAGTTATTCAATTGGCTAATCAGCTCCTCCTTTGCTTACACCAAATCCTCAAAATACCTTATCTGAATATGAGAACAGTGAGAATTAAAATAAAAATTGAACATTGCTGGCATGATGAACAGGCAGGTCCATGGCAGTGATTTAGACTTTAACTTAAAGTTCAGAATTGTTTTATGAACATGCACAGTTTCAGAAGATGCCCTGAGAGTTAGCGGCTATGACCTAGTTGTACAAAGTAGTCTATCGCAAGTAAATTACTGTATGGGAATGGCTTGCATTCATTAGGTTTATGTGTGACTATACAGAGGGTGGTCTTTGTATCACAATATGATTTAGGGCTACTAGCAATAAACACCATTCACATGCCAAAACAGTGCAATACTTTTATCCAGTTTAAAATTATGGGCCTTGTTTTGTGTGTAGAAGTACTTAATATGGTATTGGAATTTATTTTTATGCTAATGAATAACCTTTAAACTGAAAAAGTTTCAGTGAGATTTTTGTCAGCTCCTTCCAAGTATATATGTCTTTTAAATAAAAGCTAAAATAACATTTAATTTCAGGTGGTTATGTCATTTTATCTGAACATATATCATAACATCTTTATACAGGTTTTTTATTCATGTCATTTTTCTCAAAAGAATGCTTGCCTACTTTTCTAACATCTTCTCATTACCAGAATTACCACTTTATCTTTCAAATTTCTCTGAGGCACAGCACCTTCATTGAAACATTCAAAGGCCTTATTGTTTCTTTGGACTGTCAATAAACATATTCTATTATTAAATCTCACATCAACTTTGACTTTGTTATGTGACTTAAAGTTGGGGATTTAGGTAGCAAGTAAATAAAAATTCAAGGTAAGATTCTGTCTTTATTTAAAATGCTGAAACTTTATTTGTTGGGGAACTTCTTGGATTCTGAAAAGGTTCATTAGTACTTTTTCTATTCTGCTCAATTAGTTTGCAGACTATCATTTAAATTTTGTGCCCCAGGTAAATATCTTACACACCAATCCCCCTAGATAATTTGCTAAATCAACCTAGGGTTCTTTTGCTCAATTTAAGATAGAAATCCTAAAGAAGCAAGCAATATCATCTGCATAAGCATTTCTTGAGGCTTAGGCTCAAGCAAAGAGAATAGCACACCGATTAGTGTTCTGAGACTGAATCGTTGAGGCCAGGAGAAATAAAATATTTATAGAGAAATGGCAGACTTGCACAAGCATGCAGTCATTAGTTATACAGGATCCCAGAATTTTTGCTCACACCTTCTCAGTTCTTTGCTCTTGGCATAGGGCTTCGCAATTTGCACAGCAATCTGTTCATGGGTGCTGGTTCCACCTGCACTGGCTTACTACCAACTCCCCAGAAAGGTCGTGTGTTCATCAAGTTCAGGCGTACTATACATGCCTGGAGTTTCAGGAAAGCTCAGCAGCTTCTGAAAATGGTCAACAGCTCCAGAACAGGATCATTGGGGGAAACCTTGTTTCAAGCAACTTATATTAGGCAGGAAACCTTGGTGGGGAGAATTAGGGCCCTCTCTACTTTGTCCACCCAAAGTTTGACCATCTGAATATTGATGGACATGACAATGGGCTAGAACTCAGCTTGGGCAATAAAAGACTTGTTCTCCCTTTTACCTCAGCAGTCAAATCAGAAGACAATGTACTAGACAGCCTACTTTTCCCAGGGGGATGGGAGTCATTTGAGCCAAATCTATCCCAGAAGACTCATGGCATAAAACAAAGCCTTCCATTGTTCTTTATAAGTAATACTATGCACAAAATATTGAGAATATCTTGATTTTACAAGAGCAATTGATCAAAGAGTGTGAGTTTACCTTATAATAGCAGAACCATAACGTAATCATAGCCCCTCTGAGTAGAGAGAAAGGGAAGTTACAAATGGATTATCTGTCCCAATGCAACTCACAATGAGTGCAATGGTTCCATAAACACAACCTTAGGGTTTTCCATGGTTCTTCATTATATAACATAGACTAAATCATATGGTGGTGAGAAGAATTCCCACAGTGTTCCATGACTAATGTAGTGAGATTATGACAAAATAGGTCTAGTTGAAGATCCAAAAACCAGTCCCTCTTTAACCAAGAAAGTCAACTAGAAAAATTAAAAGTACATCAAATATATACCGATGATTAGTGTGACCTTCAAGATAAAATTGGCAAGTATTCTGCAAGCTTTTCAATGGGTGGAAGATAAACCTTACAACTATTCAGAGGATTACTATATAAGGAACATTTTTAAGATCTAATATTTTAGAGGTGTACTACCTAAGACATAGGACAAGTTATTGAATAATCTTATCTCTTCCATGAAAAGAGGGCACAGTACATTATGATATACAACTCTGATTTTGCAGAAAGTACATAGTATAGTTGCTTACATTGAGTGACTAAGAAAGTTGCATTATTTGAGTGAGATTCAGAAAGGAAAAATTCTAAAGTAGATTCAGGCTTTTATAGTAGCCATACTGCATTCAGCAGTAAGATCCAGTAGACTCAAAAGTCCTTTAGTTATTCATAGTACACAGGATTGGCACAAAGTGTCTTTGGCAAGCTATAATAGGAAAGACATTATGTGCATACCTAAGGTTCTGTAATAAGACCATCTGTAGCCTATAGCATTCTCTATTCAGAAACGAATATTTGACAGGCTACTGAGCTTAATAATCTTGTTACAAAGACACTATTTGAGGAGAGACATCTATCATGGACTGATTGGGCCACAAAAAAAAACATTAATTTGTGTGGGCACAGCTGAACTTTTTGTATACATTTAGGAGTAGGCTCAATCAATTGTGAAGAGCACACACACATACTTGTGTGCATGCACAAAGACACACACATATTTGCAAATCCACAAAAAAAGAAGACAAACTGCATCTATGTATGGTGTTATGGTTTGGGTTGTGCTAAAATCTTAACTTCCAATACAACAAAATTTGAACTTTGTGGAACTATAATTGTTTAATTATATAATTATATATATATATATATATATATATATATATATATATATATATATATATATATATATATCTCTGTGTGTGTGTGTGTGTGTGTATGTATGTTGAGGTAGGGTTGGCTCCTAAACTAATATAAACTAATTTAGAGAAATTTGGACATAGATATTTTCCCAGAGAGAATTACATATACAGATGACGTCAGTGGTCTAAAAACCAAACAAAGGCACAGATTGCCCCAAACCTCTAGCAGCTAGAAGAGAGGTATGAAACAAATCTTTTTCATCATTCTTGTAAGAAGAAAACCTGCCAACTCATGGACTTCCAGCATCCAAAACCATGTGACAATATGTTTTTATTGTTTGATCACCCCGTTTTTGGTGCTTTTTTACAGCAGTTTTTACAAACAAATGCAACTTTATTAAACTCTCTTCCTCAACTCAGACCTTTGACCTTGTATATGTGTGTGTGTGGAAGGTCCCTCTGACTGGTTCATATAGAAGGTAAAAGTTCTGAATAGATAACATTCAGATGTTCACTGTTTCTACTTTATAGCTAAAATATTGTAGGCTGGGAGTGATGGTTAGAAACCTCCCACTGGGCAGAATACCTGATTTATGTTGTCACAAGAATATATTATACATTGCAGATACTATTGGATTTCCAGGATGAAAGCACAGGTCCCTTTAATTAGCAAGATTTGAGGATGATAAGAGAATATAATCAGAAGAAGATCTGTGTAGAAGGCTCTGTTGTAGTGGACACATTGTAGTGGATACAGATTCTGGGGTTATATCCAATTCTATTCAGAAGTTGGAAATTTATTTTTTCAATATTTTCTATTCATTCTTTGTCATTGACCACCCAAATTCTGTGTAGTGAGTAGGTCTATTAATTTAGTGATAATTATTTCAAAAAGAAAAGCATTTTTGGACCCAAACTGTAAGTCCTTACTCTCAGCCATTTGTTAGAGAATACTGTTGTTGAATGTGTAACTTCCTAACAGCAGAGACAGATTCTATTTGAAGGGAAAACTGAGGCAATTTTTGAGGATATTTGAATCTACACAACCCTGTCAATGAAGGAGAGGGAATGGAGATTTATTTGTTTTTACTCTAATTGAGATGTGTTCTGGATATGGATTTCTGTCTCCTTGCCTAAGTGACTGTCTGTAGCATTATTCAATAGTTCACAGTGTGTCTAACTTATTGACACTAGACCATATATTAATTCATCTAAGCCAAATAATTCACCATATGACTCAAGAAGTCAAGTATTGGTTGGTGTTCAGGTATCCACAGGTCTGAAGATATATCACAGCACTTGTAAACTATTGGTCAGTTAGATGTTTGAAATGGTCATTTCATAAGATTAATTAAGGAGACATCAGCATGGAAGTGACTCCTACTGGGGTTGGGGCTACGATTTTTTCAAGATGTGACACATTAATTGTACCAGCACTTATTATTTTATGTGATAAACCTGAAAAATATATTATGAGACCAGGAAATAAAAAGTAGAAGTGAATCTTCCTCTCAACAATGACCATATCTGAACTTATGATTTAAGATTTCATGAAATTAAATATACATTTTCACAAAGTAGGGTCACTTTCATCTGGGTTGTACTACAAATCCCATAGAAAGAGAACTAGAACATCTGACATATTGCTAGAAAGTGTAAAAAAGAGAGTTATTGTGCTGACTGGGCTAATTTCCCTTGCTCTTCATGGGTAACAAGTGTCAGCATTATATAATGAGAAAATAAGGAATAACCTTGTAATATAGAACATTTACTAGAGTGCCTCTTGGTGCTCCCATAGAGAGACATCAGAGTACAGACAGTCTTGGCTAATATGGCCAGTTACAGTAAAAGTAAATAAGGCTCAGGCCCCTCAGAAATGAAAGTCTCTGCTACTTTACAGTAAAAGCAAACTAAAGCAGCAGAAACATGGGGAAAAAGTGAAGAATAATCCAGAATTATGGTAGCAGAATGCAATAATTATAATCTTAGTTATTGTCTCAAAAACAATTGCCACATAGGGATTGTAAATTGTACCATCAACTGTCCATTCAAAAACAATCTCGAATATTCCTGATTAGAAAGAGAGAAGAACTTCACTTAGAATATATATTTCAATTGGGAAGAAATGGAGAGGAGGTATTTTTGCATGAACAGAGACCATTTCTCCTTGGTCTCTGTTCATGCAAAAACAATTCAATACATTACAATGGCTTTCCAGTTCTTCCCATTTCAAAATGTACTCTGTTCACAGAATGATGTTCAACTAATCCATAGAACCACTAACAAGTTAACAATCCAAGCTCTACCTTCAATAAATGAGGATTACAAGCTGAAAAAAAACCCATGTTCTTTGTATTTGAAGAGATGCCTTCTATGTTCTGTTTGAAATCTGAAAGCTGAATTTGCTTATATATTGCCCCAGTGGAAGACATTCGAAGGAGTCTGGGAAATGAAAGAAACAGGATCTAGGTGTCCTCTCCTCTGGCTTCTGGATGTCTCCAACATAGTTTTGGTACCCTGGACGTCACCAAAGGCTCTTGTTCAGCCAGAGGCAACAGCAGTGAGTCACTTTAGTTTTCCATGCTATGGTAGCATAACAACTAATATGGGCTCCATGATGCTTAGAAGGCAGAGGTAATACTGGATGGAGTAGAAAAGGTGTTCCAAAGCACCCTGACAGCTGCAGGGGCACTTCTCTTTTCAGTGTCAGAGCAATCATGCAATCTGGTTCTTACAGAGGTGCTAAGGCATTATTGAATTATGACTCTTTTTTTCTCTTTCTTTCTCTTTATTTATTTAGTTAGTTTGCTCTAAATGTGAAACTTTTGCAATCAATATTCAGTTTCAGATCCCCTTCATTTATAATATGTAGAGTGGTTTTCTTTTTCTGGAACAAACTTTGACTGCCAGACTTCTCCTCCTTACTCCACTTCATCTTTCACCCCCTGGTTGGCCCACTTTTTATTCTGCTTTTTCTTCTATTGCTTATCCTCTGAATATTTTCTTTCCTCGGGGATCAATTACTAGCTTCCCTTTCTGTGCACTGTATACCTGCTCCCTGGGTGATAAATTCACTTCTTTGCCTAAATACTGAATCTTTCCCAAATCTTTATTTTATGTTAAATCTCACTATGAGTTCAAGACTGTCAGCTAAAAGTCTCCTTTTAGCATTACAAATATAAATATTCAAATTGATCTTATCATCTGCACAGTGTGGGATCAGTATGTTTGTTCTTCCATCTCAGCCAGTAGTTCACATCTCTCCAGTTTCTAAAGACAGAGTACTGAAATTCTTCCTTTGCAATTTTCTCAATTCAATCTTTCTTTTTCTTTTTTCTTTTCTTTCGTTTTTTTTTCTTTTTGCTTCTGGTTTCTGATTATCTTTTGAATATCCTTCTCTGTTGATTTTTATTATTTCTTGATTATAACAATTTGTCTCAGAATTCTCCAGTTTTAACCCTTCTGATTTCACTTGGCATTGCTACCATAGTGAGCTGATAATCAGGGATTGGATTGCATTCCTGTATTTGTCCATTTATTATTGTTAATATCACAAAACCACAAACTGGATAAATTATAAAGAAGTGAGTTTTGTGTCTAAATGTGAGGAGTCACATGTTGGTGATGGTTTTCTTGCCGTCACAGTCTTGAGTTGATGCGGAGCATCAATGGCAAGAAAAGCATGTTTGTGCACATGTGTCTTGGTCTCTCTCTCTCTTCTTATAAAATCATGAGTCCTCAGTAGTGCAAGCTCTGGCCCTGATAAATTTATGTGTTTCTAGTCATTTCCACATGGCCCCACCAGTGAACACCATAATTGTAATACCTTTCCTTGCCCTCAATTCCTCACAATAGGTGTTAAATTCCAACATAATTTTAGGAAGGTGCCCAACCATAGCAATACCTCTCTTTGAAAACAGTTCTATTGAATTCCTAAAGTTCTTAGGGAAAGTTCAGTGCTCTTGAGTAGGGCAGGAATAACCATCAGGGACACCTCTTTGGCCTTGACCAGTAACCACTTCTCTCTTTGTAGCTTTTAGTACTTTTCCATTGTGTTAGAGTCTGTAAACAAGTCTGGATGGCACCTGGCATTTTGCCAGAGGGAGTGGTTAATGTTGGAGTCTGTAAACAAGTCTGGATGGTGCCTGGCAAAATGCCAGAGGGAGTGGTTTGTGAAGTAATGCCAGCGAGCCATTAAGTGTGGAGATTCCTTATTGGTTGACTGATGTATCTAGTTTATGTTAATTAAATAAGCTGTGTGGAATGTATAAATACCGTTCCTGTCCTACAATAAACGGCTTCCACTCCTGCTGTATCAATCTACGCAAGTTCCTTGTCACCCCCCGGTTATTTTGCTGCAGCCGGACTGCGGCACCATTGAATCAGTTATTATACCTTAATGTGCAATGACCTACCTTACTCGGTGTTTTTTTTCTTTTTTCTTTATTGCTTTTTTCTGAAATGCCTTCCTCCACTTCATTTCCATGGGTTGTTCTCATTATCCCTGATCCTTTCAGGTATCCAAGCACAGTCTTTTCTATGAGAGCTACACATTGCTTCTGTTTGTTCACTAAGTCCTAGTGTATATGTTTCTCAAAATCCTTAAATTTCTGCACCTCACCCCCTGTTTTCTGATCTGCATCCCATAATTTTAAGTTCATGTTATGTGTATATGTGAGGTATTCCCTAAAAGCTCAAGTGTGAAACAATGCTAGAAGGTTTAGAGGAGAAATGGTTGGGTTATAAAAGCCTTGACACAATCATTGAATTATCTCTTGATGGGGATTAACTCAGTGGTAACTGAAGGCTGGTAGTGTGTGGCTGTAGGAGGTGGGTCCCTGGGGGCAAGGCATAGGGGTATATATTTGTATTTAGCAAGTAGAGATCTCTCTCCCTGACTCCTTTTCCTCATATGAGACGCTTTCCTCCACTATAATATTCCACCATGATGTTCTGCCTCATCAAGGCCCCAATGAAAGGAGCCAGCTGTCAGTGGACTGAGCCCTCTGAGACTGTGAGCCCTCAAATAAACTTTTTTCCTCTCATTGTTTTTTCTCGGTTCTTTTAGTCACAGCAGTGAAAAAGCTGACTAAAATGATTCAACAAGGATTTCATGGTCCCTAGCTATGGAATTTTACTGTGAACATTCAATGAAAACTCTCTTTTGAGCTTTCCAGGTATTATTTTCTGTACTTTTAGCAACATAACTATATATTGTGTCAAATGCTTTGTTATTTTTTACCCTGATTGTTATTTTTAAAAAATTAATATGCTGTATTTCAGAGTAAATATATGTCCTTTAAAACCAGCAAACATTTAAATATTCTGTCATTTCAAAGAGGAAAAAACCTTTTGATTATTTCTATCTTATTTCTGTTTCTTCTTATCTTCTACTGCACATTATAATTAATTTATGTAAAAACATGAATATTTGAAAGATAATTGAAAGTTAAATTCTGATAGTGGTAATAAGTTGATAAGGAGCATAGAAAGGAACTTTTTTAGTCAGTCCAACAAAAACAAGTTCAAATCTTGTCACTTCTGAAATCTATGATATATTATGTAATCTTTTTCTGAGTTTCCTTTTCTGTTAAATGGGAATAATTATTATGAACTCAACATGGATTTTATGATAATTTAATTATATACTGCTCATTAAATGTATGGGTCATTTCAATACACAAGAAGCAATCAGTAAAATTAAATGTTATTCTCATTGATGATAGAACTTGAAACTTGAGTTGCATATGAAAATATGAGTTAGAGATAAGGTTAGAATTACAGGCTTGCTGGGAGTGGTGGCACAAGTCTGTAATCCCAGAGACTTGGGAGGCAGGAGGATCAAAGCCAAGCTTCAGCAACTTAGTGAGACTCTAGCAACTTAGCGAGACCTTGTCTTAAAATTAAAAAAAAAAAAAAAAAGAAAGAAAGAAGCAAAGAAAGAAAAAGGGCTGAAGATATGGCTCAGTGGCTATGTGCCTCTGGGTTCAATCTCTGGTACCAAAAATTAAACGAAAAGAAAACAAACAACAACAAACCACCAACTGGCACTGACTAGACATAGGAAAGAGGAGGAAATACAAGGAAGGAAATTGACCCATGCAACTAAAAGCTTCCAAGAATTATTGCAAATCAGGAAGGAAGTAATTCCAGTAGAGGGTGCAATTGGAAAAGAGAGGAAACTAGAATTGGAAAATGGGTCCTCCCCAATTTGGATGCATAGGAGAGCTGAGTTAGAATATTTTTATTTCACAAAATTGCCATTGGTCACCAACACACTTTTATGGAATTATAATCATACAGTTTAAGAGAGGTTATCCAGATATTATAAAGAAGGTTGATGCATTCCTACTTTTAAAACAAAGAAGATATAATATCAGGCTTGAGTAATTGGTGCAGCCTACTTCTTTAAATAAGCAGGCACACTGTTCTCTCTGAATCATGAGTCCCTTAATTCTGGGTTGTGACTTTGTGCTAAAGGGCAGACTGGTATGTTTCCTCCTTAACTGTGAAATTCTTCACTTTTATTGTTTCTCACTTGCAGTTTAAAACCCTGAAAATGTTGTATTATTACACTATTATGTAACACAATAGCTGTTATCTCTCACTTTCCCATGCTGATCTATGCATGGCACCTTCTGTCAAATAAGTCAGGACCTCTTGCCAGATGAAAGTGATTCATCAAAACCACTGGGCTTTTTCCTAATCACCATCCTCACAATATATTAAAAAGAACCATTAGCAGCCTTTAATTTTCCAGGTTTGATACAGTAACAATTTTATGATCCACTGCTTTTCTTTGTAAAGAAATCAATGGTTTTAAAACTAAACTACTCATGACAATCATGTTAGATTCATTAGCATCTGCCCTGGTTGTTTCCATGAAGGTTATATTGCAAACCTGTTTTTGCATTTTTATCTTTAAGGAGCACAAAGTTTGAATTGCCTAAATGTTTATTTAATTATTGCTCCCATTTTCTTCCACACCCATTCACCTCAGACCCTCACAAGCAGAGAGCAAGACTAATTAGTATCTAATTGATATTTTTTCAATAGTGCAACAGAATCACTCTCAATACAAACCAGTAATTTCATTATGCTCTGTAGAGAACACTTAATCAGTCATAATAGTGAATATGGGAGTATTTGTTAGGTTTGCAAGATTATTTATTTTAATCAGGAAACACCTGGATGTCTCTACTAGATTTTACTTTTTAAATACAAAAAGATTATAACCACTCATTTATTTTTTACACATTTACTATATTATTGTGCATTCACTGAGCTAGGCAATACAGGTACATAAAAGAATAAGATAAAGTACATTTCAAGAAAACCATCACCTACAGGAAAAAAAAAAAACTCAGAAAATATAATTTAAGTATTTGTGACAATAGACTTGTACAAAGTATCATGCAATCACAGAGAAGACCAAACTACCTCAGACTAAGGTTGTCAGGAATGAATTCCTGGAAGAGACAACAGGAGCTAAAGAGAATGCAGGTAACTAGACATCAGACTGAAGGGAGAACAGGAAAAGAAGAATCCCCTAGCAAAGGAAGCAGCATAAGAAAGATGTTCCAAAGTTTTATTGTGCTGTATATTTTTTTATTCAGGAAGGCATTTAAGCCACAGTCATTTTTCAGCATACATTTTACAAAAGAGAAGTTAAATTTTTTATAGCCTGATACAAAAGATAATTATATGTTTAATAAAAAACAAAATAATATTTTTTGTCCTTTAACAAATAGTATATGTGAACTTTAGCCTGCTCTATGTAACTTATGCTCTCTAAAAACATCAATGATCTTCATCTCTATACCCATTTTGCATGTTTGTGGTCTTAGGGGACTTTGAAAAACTGAATAAACAAAAAGGAATTCCACTCATTCCAAAAGAGGGGGATATTTGAAGAGAAGGAGAACACATTTGGTAATATACGTGTATTATAGGTCGAGAAAAACATGATAAATGAACTCAAATAGTCAGAACTGAGAAAATTGGCTATTGGCAAATTTCTTGAGTTACATATTTATCACAACGAAAGCACCATGGTTTTTGTGTCTTCAGAGAAGTATCACTTGTTTTGTATATTTTTTCAAATTGTATATGAAAAATAATGAAAGCAGAAAATTCATTTAAAAGTCCTAAAAATATAGAATTCCATTAATTAAAAAATTCCAAGAATATTTCTGCATTTAGATTCAGTCTAAAATAGTAAAGGATGGATTCCTGGAAGAGATGACACAGGAGCCAAAGAGAATGCGGTCAATCAATTAATCAGTATTGTTGTATTTAGAGAAACTGAAATTCCCGCCAGGCTTGGTTTGCTCATGCTTGTAATCTCATAGGCTTAGGGGGCAGAGGCAGCAAGATCATAAGTTCAAAGCCAGCCTCAGTGAAAGGAGCTAAGCAACTCAATGAGAACCTATCTCTAAATAAAATTAAAAATTGGTCTGGGGATGTGGCTCAGTGGTTGAGTGCCCCTGAGTTTAACACCCAGTAACACAACCCATACCCCACCGACACACACACACACACACACAAAAAAAAAAAAAAAAACCTGAGATTCCCCTTGTTTCTTTCTCCTTAAAGTATACCTAAAACCCAGGAAGCTCTCCTCCCTTCTTTCTCTCCTGACAACTTTCATGTGACAAGTGTTCTAGTCTGTACAGGAAGAGGAATAAAAATCACAAACAGGCACAGAAAAGATTATGAATAAACAATTCATTGTCATTAGATCATAGTCTTGATTTTCTACAATCATACTTCTCTAAGATTATCCATAACAATAGAGTTCCTCCTATGTCCTGAGTCTTCACTGCTGAAATTGTGCCACACAAAATTACATTAAATATATTTATATACTTTTCTCTTGCTAATCTGTATTTTCTTACATCAAGTTTGTGAGAGGTCAGAAAAAGATATAATCTTTTCTCCCATAAAAGTCTGAGGGCTGTCTTTGTAAAGGAAATTGAGAAGTGCTTTTTATAGGATTTTGATTGTGCTGGGTGATTCTATAGAGGATTTAAGGAAGCCAAGGATACTTATAAATTGAGCTGGCAGGAGAAGGAACAGTTAAATTATTGGTTATCCGGTTTGGGTATTTGTTTGTTTTAATCTAGAAAGCAAAATGAAGTTCTGGTTATGTTGACAGTGTAAACAAAGAAGTGCCAAGATAAAGGCTAGTCATTGTTTTAAGTCTTCATATCTGTCTTATTTTAGAATTGGGGGTAAAGTGGTCACAGATGGGCCTTTTCTTATTTTGTGTGTATTCTGTGAATGTTGTTTGAGACAGGCTAGTTGCTTGCTGTCAGTGATGAGAGCTGGGTCTGCTCATAGCTTATTTTGTAAGGTATAATTCCCTACATTTTAGAAATTTGGACTAGAACAAATCAATTTTTTTGTTTGGTGGTTTGTATTTGACTGTACAATGTGTTCTTCATCATATTCCTTGATTATGCCTACAGAGAAATCTCTGGACAGAATACATGGCCAATAACAATATAGGCAATTTCAAGCTGCAAAATAATTATGAGTGTTAATAATTGACTCTGCAGGCAGGGTCATAGATTAACAAAGATCAGAGAACATATTTCACAGAGCGGTTGGGCCTCTTCTAGAGCATGGTGGTTATTTTCATTAGACTATTGATGATTTGTTGTAGCTGATCATAGTTTTTCATGTACAAGTACAACAGGAAGTACATGCTAGAGCAAAAGTTCTCCTTGGGTAGCTAAGGGAAAAGCTAGGCCCCTGTGATTGTCTAAAATAACACTGGGCCCCAGATATAAACTGCTCTCTTGAGCCTTCATAGAAGACCAGTACTAATTTATGACTGAAACAGGATGTTAGAAACAAAATTCATAACCCCTTTTTAGTTGCATTTTTCTGCAGTTGGAATTGCAGCTCATACAGCATGCATGAAGAGGGAGTAGGGCAATTCCTTTAGGGAGGTCTCCTAAGTATCACACTTGCCTTATTTTAGAGTTCTTTAGATATCCATAATCCTCCTAGATTATGATACAGCAATAGATATTTCAAATAATAGCAAAGCTACATAAAATTCTTCAATGATAGAGCATTTGAAATTTGTATCCTTGACACTAGAAAGGTAGGTTGAAATTCCCAGGCTTGAAACAAAACAAATTAAACCATTTTTATCTTTGCTACTGTATAAAAGTAGTTCTTAGGCAAGAGAAAAGCTAACAAACCAGATCATATTCATAGTCCAGACCCAAGAGCAACTGATTTTCTAAACAGTGGTTTTTAAGGGGGTCATCAGGTAGGCATTCTGGTAATGACTGTCTACACTTGTTATGGTTCCATGTTCTAGAAAATCATCTGATATGTATTTTATCTTGTTTCTTCTATTGTATGAGACATACCATAGAGATGAGGGAGCGTATTTTGTAAAAACATTAAAAAGGCCCAACCCCTACCTTAGTGTCATATCTATTTTCTACACAAATATTGTGTTTTTATAATTTTCATCAGAAATGCTTGTGTAAGGATGAGTAACTTAGTTATTTCATTTGAATTAACTTTTTGGTAACATTTACATATTAAATGAAAAATTTATGCTATCTACAACTTTCTTGACAACTGTACAGAATCATCAAAACGCAACATTGAGCCCAGCACGATGGCACACATCTGTAATCCCAGTGACTCAGGAGGTTGAGGTAGGAGGATTGCGAATTCCAAGGGAACCTCAGCAATGGTGAGACACTGAGCAACTCAGTGAGACTCTGTCTCTAAATGAAATACAAAAAAGTGCTGGGGATGTGGCTCAGTGGTTGAGTACCTGAATTCAATCCCCGATACCCACCCCCGCAAAAAAAGAAAAAAACAACATTGAATTAGAGGTACACAAATTTTTATGAGGTCTGTACTGTGCATAAATATTTTTCTAATGGAGTTAATGGGTTCAGGGTGGTACAGTGCTAGATATTGATATACGAGGGAAAGTGACCATGAGAATATTATCTTTAGAGACTTGAATTAATTCTACAAACTATATGATGTATATTAATGATTGACAAGTGTTTTTCTCAATTGTTTTGTTCATTTAAAAATTGATTTGTTGATGCTTAATATGTTAGTCCATGCATAAAACTTGCTCATGCTTCTTTTAAGCAGAGAAATACACATTCATTAAAACATATGCATATTAATGTATTTAATTATACATAATTAAGCTAAAGTGATTTCACTTCTCTTTTAGCATATCCATTTTCTTTATTCTAAGACTTGATAAACAAAAGAGCTCACACTATAAATGTGAAATGATTAAAACATAAAGAATGTCAATCAATTTGAAGTGTGTGTGAGTATATTTATCTATACATATATATATGAAACAAATAATAGATATATCTGTGGCAATTGAATATTGATATTTTTATTTATCCTAACATACAAATTGTATTATTAATCTGATTTGAAATCTGAATCTTTTAAAGGCAAATTTTTTAAAAAAATTCCAAGAGGGGATAAGATCTGCACATGAATAATTACATTCAAGAAATAGTTAGAGGCAACATTTGAAAACTCAGAAATCATTATCAGTGTTGATTGTAAAACTTTAATATTTCTTTTCAGAAAAGATACCTAAAATGATTTAATGAATTTGTGACCCAAGAATAAATGAATGTAAACTCAAGATTTCATTACTTTATGAAATATTCTTTTTATACCTATAAATTCTTTGAACTAATCTCAAGAAACCCAATGTAAGTATATGAACAAAAATATATACTATATTGGTTATGAAAATTATTGTCATGCAAAATAATATTACATGAGATATTACTATAATGTAAATAATTATGAGTCTATAATTGGATCAATCTTTAAATATTGTACCTTAGCATAAAAATAGAATGTTGTAAGCTCAGAAAATAAAATATAGTAAAGCATGTAGTATTTAAAGTGATATTAAAGAATTATAAAAGTTCTCTTAAAAACTATACAAGCAATATGAATATGAACATAATATTTATTTTCAATTACTCTGTTCCACACCATCTGAATAATCTATTTTATTACTTTTAAATAACATCACAAGAACTGATTTCCTCCAGACACAGTAAAAACCAAAAGACAAAAAAAAAAAAAAAAAAAAAAAAAAAAAACTAAGAAATATCTAGGTGCTTTTATCTAAGGGCACACTTGTTATATCATTTTTACTACTGGAAAAAAATAAAAAGGTTTTGCCATGATTGCAAAAGCAAGTATGTAGATAACACCTTCCAAAGGACTCTTGAGTATTACCTTAATTTTTGGCCATTCTATAAATATAAAAAACAAAGTAGGGAAAACTGTGGTTAATGAATGTTTTGGATAGAAAGATAGATGAAAGAGAGAATTTTTTGCATTTTACACTGGCCCAGGTATTTTATAGATTGAAATAAAACTGAATTATTCTAAGTGATTTGAAGAGAGTTTTAATTTTTTGAATAAGATGCTAATTTTTCTGCTCCTGAGACACATTAAAAATTCTGGATTACAGTTACACTTTAAAGACACAAATATCTAAAAACATTCAAAGAAGGTAAAAAACTCACTATGGAATTATTTCCCATACCTAATAAAGAAGAGAAATCTTAAGGATTCCATGAGTCTACTTTAGTCAAATTACTTTTCTTACATTATGATCTTAATGGTTGGTAATGATAAGTCAAAAAGAACAAACATCTGTAACTAGTTCCCTAAAAATTTGGACTGGTTCTCATGGTGTTCTAAGGATACCACATGTAAGAATAAATCTTTAATAGTGAGACCAATTATCACCAAAATTGAATAGAACTGAAATGTACCAGGGGGATATGAATATCACTGGTCGCCTGTTGCTATGAGAGTTTCTAGTAGTCTTAGTGAGAAGCTATTTCCTTCAAGCAATTGGCTACTCATTTGAAAAGCTTAAATCTGCCTCTCACTTCTCCAATTAAACAGGAAGTGACAAGATTATATCATTTAAAATCAAGCTAAGCAAACTTCAAAGAGACTAATAGATAAGTGAAAATGCCAATTTAGCCATTTAAAATGACTTATGTATCTTCATATGCTGAATTTTGCCAATCATTGGTTCAAAGCACTTTCTGAATACCAGTAGATAAAACTATAAATTAGAAGATTACTCATTAGATCTGGAGTGAGATGTTTTAAGGACTTTCCCATTAAACCATTGAAGAGAAATGAGTAATACCATTCTACTTGCATGACATTTTTTTTCTGGATAGATAAATGATGTTCTCTAAATCAGAGCACTGAGTATTACTAGAAACATAATCATATTTTCCAAAGTGTTGGCTTTTTTGGCTTCATGAGCCCTATAACTTTTTATTTGAGGGTTGGGGATATAATTCTATGGTAGAGTACTTTCCTATATGCAAAGTTCTGGATTTGATCCCCAGCACTACAACATTAAAATGAAAGAAGTAGTTATTTTTATATTCATGTTAAAAGTTACAAACTAATTTAAAAATCCAACAATAAATTATCAAGCAACCATCATATGATAGGAATTAAAGTTTTAAGGCTTAATTCCTGCCCTATTTAGTCCACAGGCAAATGGGATGTATGATCTCTAATCTGTCATGTGGAAACAGAAAGGAAATACAAAGAGACATAAAGTAGGAATATTACATTAAACAGAAAAATTTCTCAGTCCCTAATTATAGTTGTCAATGTTGTGAAAAATATACACTCATTTATTTATTTTATATTCCAGTGACTGCCTATGGTCCTGTCCCAGAGATTCTTGGTATGAGTTCTGTAACTGAAAAAAATGGAGAAAAAATAAACAATATTTTTGAAGAATAAAAATAAGTGATTAGGAATTGCATAGCAAAAGTTTGCATAATTTTAAAATTAAGGAAGTTCACATTGAATCATGAATGTAGTAGCATTTAAAATTGAATGACTATTCATATTTTGTTTATTCTGATCTATTTTTACCCTTTTTATTCTTCCTTGTTTCTGCTAATTGTAAGCCCTAAGCTTTAAAACAGATAATGTGTTTGCTTATTGACAGGTACAGGTAATTGATCAAGATTAAAGAAAAGAAAGGGAGGTTTAAGGTATTTATATTTCCCCAAATAGCTCTTATAGGAGATTCAGTTTATCTTGTACATTATAGATGCCTAATGCAGATTAATGAATGGTTAGATATCTAGGTCCTTTGATAGGCAAGGATACATTATTAGCTAACCACAGAAATAAAACATCACATTGAGAAATCAGGAAACTTGAATGTCTTTTCTGACTCTGTTGTTAATTTTTATTTAATGTAAAACTGCAACAATACAATAAGGACTGGAGGAAAAAATAGTGAAAACTCAACATAGAGACACAGCAGTAGTTTTACCCAGCTGCGCAAAGAAACCCAATCAGCCAGACTGTTGGCAATCTGTATAGGAAACAGTAACTTACACTTTAGAATGAGCTGAAGAAGCAAGGACCAAAGCAGTCATGTTTTATTGTATTTGCTTATGTTTCTTTCTTTGTTGCACCCGATCTTTTATAGAACATCGGTGACCTATCGCTTGGATGTTTTGTGCTATTATGATCCAGGAGTCCCCATGTCTGTACAATACAGAGGCAGAAAAAAAAATTGTGCCTTTTACTTATACAAAGAATAAAATATATACCAAGGGGCAAGTGCTGGGCACTGTGCCTATTGTATAGTATCACTTTAGATCCAGTCTCTTAACTTTTTGTCTGCATCCTAGGGGTCTAGACCATGTGAACAAAAAGAAAAATTGAATCTTTATGTCTTCAGAGTTCCTGTCAAGCAACTACTCAAAATCTTTTTTTCTGTCTGAAATTGAGGTAATTCTCTCCCGCCTTTGCTTTTCAGATCTCAGGTGGTACAGGTGTCCCATTATTAGTAGTCCCAGGATTCTATCTCTTGTAGTTTCCTTACACATGGACCATTCACTTTAAAATTGTATTTTTTATAACTTCTCAGGGAATTGTTTTAATATATACTTTCCATCATTTTATCATTCAGGTCATAATTGGTGAGCTATTAATACTTACAAGACTACTGATTTGGCAATATAAAATGTACTACATTCGCTAAAAATTCCTACAAAGTGTTCAGAGGTAAATTTTAATGTATGTATTTTACAATCTTAAAAGACTATTAGGCAGGATATGCTAAACTGTGATAAAAATACTCCAATATTTTTTTCTTCCAGTTCATGAGCACAAACTGTCTTTCCAATTTTTGTTTCTTATTCCTTTACTTTCATTGTTATTTTATAGTGTTCAATGTACAGATTGTTACCTTCCTTAAATTTATACCAAAATATTGCATTCCTTTTAGTGCTATTGCAAACAGAGTTATTTACTTAATTTGGATATATAATTGTTAATGTATATAAGCACAATTCTTTTGTGTAGGTTGATTTTTCTATCGTACAACTTTACAGAATTGGTTCATTTGTTTTAAGAGTTTTTGGTGGTATCTTTAGTTTTCTATGAACAGGATTATGTTATTTGCAAACAAATAATATTACCTAATTTCTGGTTTGGAGTAATTTGGTGCCTTTTATATCCTTTTCCTTTCTTAATTATTCTGTCAGGAATTTCTGGTACTACTTTACAGTGGTGAGAGTGAATTTCATTACCTCTCTCTTAACCTTAGAGGAAAAGCTTTCAGATTTTTACCATAGACGATGATATTCAGTATTGGATTACCATATGTAACCTTTATTATGTTGAAGTATATTCCTTCTATATGTAATTATTGGAGTTTTTATAGTGAAAAGATATTTCATTTTTCTAATCATTTTATCTGCATCATCAAGATGATATATGGATTTTTGTCCTTCATTTTGTTAACGTATGTATCACATTCATAGATTTGTGAATGATGAACTATTCTTGCATCCCTGAAATAAATCTCACTTGATAGTGGATAATGATGTTTTTAATGTATTGTTAAATTCAGTTTACTAGTATCTTGTTGAGGATATTTACATCTATGTTTATCAGGGATAATGGTACATAACTTTCTTATAATGTCCTTTTTTGCCTTTTATATTGATATTATTATATACAAGCCTAAAACAACTACTTTGGAAGTGATCTGTATTCAAGTTTTTCAAGAGCATTTGAGAAGAATTGGTGTTAATTCTTTAAATGTTTGGGAGAATTCAGCTTATGAACTGTATTCAGAGAAATTAAGTTACTGATTTAATCTCTTTACTCATTATTGATCTGCTCAGATTTTATATTTCTTTATAGTTCATTCTTTGTCAAATTTATGTTTCTGGTAATTTATTTATTTATTTGAGATTATCCAGTTTGTTAGCACATCATTGATAATAATAGCCTTCTATGATACTTTGCATTTATAGAATATTGTTAAAATATCCACACTACCAAAAATGATCTAGAGATTCGTTGTAATATTTAATAAAATCCCAAAGGTATTTTTTTTCACAAACAAAAATCCTAAGATTTATTTGTAAACACAGAAGATTTTATAGAGCCATATTATTCTCCAGTAATAAGAGCAAAGGTAGAAGACCATGCTCCCTGATTTCAAATTATATTATAAAGCTACTGAAATCACAAACAATATGATGCTGACATAAAAACAGACAAATTAAAATAGATAGCTCAAAAATATAATCAATTATGTATTGTAAATTGAACTCTAACAAAGGCACCAACTATACACAAAAAAGAAAGAATAGCTCTTAATAAATAGTGCGAGAAAACTGAAAATTTACATGAAAGAAAATTAAACCATACTCTTGCATTACAACATATGCAAAAAATTGACTAAAATAAAACCTTAAATATGAGGTTAAGAAGCATAAAACTTAGGGCTGGAGTTCTAATTCAGTGATAGAACATTTACCTAGCATGTGTGAGGAACTGAGTTCAATCCTCAGCACCACATAAAAGTAAATAAATAAAATGAAGGTATATGTCAATCTATAACAGTATATACATATATATGTATATGTATATTCCAACTCTTCTAGTGGAAGTTACACAGTACTATAGAACATGAAAGGTTATTAAAAAATTATCTTTTCTTCTTCACTCATGAAATAAGTGAAGCCCAAAGAAGTGAAATATCTTGTGAAAAATCACTCAGTTTCTCTGTAGCAGTGTCTCTTACTTCCACTGCAACAATATAAAAGCAGATGAGGTTAAGTTTGGGGGAAAGGAGTATGACAATGAGATAACTACTTCTATGAATTTTTACGTTAATATGACCTCATTAGTCTACCCATTCAATCAATCAAATTTACCATGTACTTACCAGACAAGGTTCTAATAAGATTAGAAGGTGAGTGAGACCAGTTATGTAACTTTAAGATTTAAATATAAAAGATATTATAAACAATAAAAAATTCCATAAACTGGTAACCAAGTAACAAACCCATAGCTTATCACTACTGTAAATAAATAAAAAATAATAATAATAAACAAGGAGAGTTGGTGTTGTTATAGGATGATAAAATTGCACAGCATTGGGGGGCTGGGGTGGTGGCTCAGTGCTTGCCTAGCATATGTGAGGCACTAGGCTTGATTCTCAGCACCTCATATAGATAAATAAAATAAAGGTCCATTGACAACTAAAACATATTTTTTTAAAAATTGTATAGCATTGATGAGGAGTCAATTTGATATAGATATTATGGAGCACATATGCAGGTTCTTCATAGAGTTCAGTAATCCCACTTCTGAGTAAATATGCCAAAACATCAAAATTAGCATATCTAGGAAATGTACACATTCCTATGCTCAATGAACTATCATTTACAATTGCCAAGATATGGAAACACCTAAATTTTAAATGCCAATTATATTTTAATTAAATGGCATAAACATTTATAATAAAAATGTATCCCCAAATTTTGAAGCTTAAAGAAAATAAATTGTTTCTCAAGTAATACTCCTGAATAGGTATATAAGCCAGCAGAACAATTTTCTGCCATGTGGTCCAGATTATAAAATAATAGTAGCTATTAAATTCAACAAATGTCTCAAGGGTCACCTTGTTACCAACTTGCCAGTCATTGAAAATGGAAAAGAAACAAGGAAGGTGGTACCTCGGAGACATTGTAAGAATGATCCAAGAGTAGTCTCTAACAACTTTGCTAATCTTTGATTAAAGAAAAATTAGCCACAAGCTCATACTTATTTAAAAGAAGAATGGGACTAATAATCTGCTTTTATCATCAACAAATAGGATAATCTATGTCAATTGACAGCTGGAAATTTTTTCAACTCAAAAAATGTCTACAAAGAAATATTAGAAGTCACAAAAACATGTGTTCAAGTTTAAATATTATATTTTAATTGTTATAATAGGAAAATGAAGATAGAATTCTGAATCTACATTTGATGATTGATTAAATAGTTTTAGCATTTACATTAATGAGTTTTCATAAAGCCTTTTAGAATTAAAGTAGAGAATATATAAAAACATAGCTTGCTACTCTATATTTATATGTTCTAATTTAAAAATATTCAGTATGTACATTTTTAATGATTTCAAAGACAGAAAAAAATATGAACTGAACTGAGTTGACATATATGTATATTTTTGTATTGCTTTAAATGCTTCTGTTTTTCTAAATTGTTCTACAATCTAGACTATGTATTTTTGTAATCAAAACAAAATGGGCTGTGTATTTATATTAGTTATATAGGCATATCATTTGGACTATTTTTTATTTAAGTACATTATTTTTACAATAAAAAGAATGTATTTTTCCATATTCTCACTTCTAAGAAAAAGGGAACAGATTTTCCTCCCACACGTGAGAAAAAAATCACCTTGGGAAAGAGGCAAAACATGCAGCACTTTAGTGCAAACCGAGACTTGTTCAGAATCATGTCAGGTTCTGAAAACAGAAGTTTATAATAGAAACTGTTTAGTAACATTAATCATAGCATTTGGTGTAGTCTTTCCCGTAATGTCTAAACATTTATTCAAAGCTCTTGTAGGGTTATAAAAGAAACCACATACAGGGTGTTTATTGAATTTCATGTAAAAATATCAGAGAATTATGGACTTCTAAGTGTCCAAATATTAATGGATTTTAAAGATATTGTTAATAGATATACTAAAACTAGATCTCACATAAAATAATACACATTGCTATTGAAAATATGGAGAGCTCTTAAAAGTTGTGAAATATCAAATTTCTTTCTTTTTTAAAAAAAAAAAATGTGACTTATGCCTCTCACAAATGTTATATGATTAAAATTTTCTAAAAGACAAAGTTCCAAAGTGCAGTGTTATCTAAAATTTCTCAGGTGGTCAATATCAATAATATGATTATTCTTTCTAAAATTTGAAAAGGTCAAGATTAAAAAAAACACTTTATTTGTGAACATATATGAATATGTGTGCATATGTGTATATGCATACTTGAAACATATACATTTGAATGAAAAGTAGGAATGACTGTTTTTAGCACCTGAACTCGTCAAGCATTCTGATTGCCACAGTGGTGATGGTGCATAATATGTTAAGAGGAACCTTACATCATCCCCAGTTAAGTACTGCCACGCATGGCTGCTGTCAGTCCAGAATACCATTATCATAAATGAAATCATTACACTCAATTTCATCTTCAGCCTAAAGAGGAGAGACAATGTAACAGCTTTTTTTCCCATAAAGCATTACTATATTCCATAAATATTTATCTATAATCACACCATTTTCACATCTAAAAGTCTAAAATTATTTATTCATAACAACATAATCACATTCATAAATAACCATCTATGTTCATCTTTACCTGAATATCAAAAATACATTTTTTCCTGGTATTTTGTTTTCATCATTTCAGCCAAGATTTAAAGAGCATCCATAATTAACATCACACATGCATGCTCTTTTTCAGTGCATTTGATCATGCCTTTTTTTTAAATTCATTATTTTGTGTGGTCACTTATTCTATACAATTCACCCAACTGCCTTAAGTTTGTATGGCTTCATCCTCATGTTGTCATCTAACATATTCCATTCTTGCCTAAGTTTATGTGAACGAAAAGTTAGATTTACAAGCTATGATGGGAGCATTATGAGGTATTCAGACAAGGCAAGAAGGGGTATTAGCTTTATAATCTTACACAGATAAACTCTAAAATAAATGGAAACTCGATAAACAGCATGAATATTTTCTAATGCTGTATGGATTGGTGGAGAGAAACACTAAACCCTTGTTTCAATTTTATTATTTTTGTCTTTCTGCTTTAAATAAAGCAGAAGGATGCAGTAATTAACTGCACAGAGAGCAAATAAACGGAATGTAAATTAGCTCAGATTTTCTGTCCTCCCCTTTCTCTCTGGGGACACTCTACATGCAGGTAATGTCTTGCCTGAGTTGGAAACATTGTCACATTCTTGTGTTTCCATAATCTTTTTATACTCCAGGTAGCAGCCTCTTCCAGAAAGATTTGCACTAATAATCTCTGAACTTCTCTTAACATAAATGTTTATAAATATTAATGTTCTCTGGTAACTAATGCAACACAGCATCAGTCAGGCCATGTCCTCATAGAAAAGGCATCAGTATCCCTTCCCAGGTGGACCTGAATCATCTCCACTTTTCCAGAATCCCAGATAGGCCCTTTCTGCATGGAATTTTTTCAAAAAAAGGAGTAATGTGATCACAAAAGGCACTTCCAGAGTCCATGTGGCTGTGTGTTTGTGTGCATAATATAAGCCTGCTCTATGGTCCTTTAAAGAAATAAATGAGAGTACGATAGATTAGAAATTAATTTGCATAATACATTAAGATGAAATTTGCTCTGTTGGAGGCAGCAGATCAATTCTATTTAGTATCTGAAGAATAAAATGGCAAAATAATAGACCTGACAGAAATGAAATGATGTTAGCTTTGCATACAAGTCTGTTCAGAACCTTTGGTTCCTGCCTGTACAGCACATTTATTAGGTGACAATTGAACATTCTATTCTTCTCCCTAAAACTTTTGGGTGAAATTCAATTTTCATTAAAATCAGATAATAGTTTTATGAATAAAATGCAGTAGCTATTAATATCTTAGTATATGGCTTAAATTGAGTTATAAAAAAGATAGCAGTTACCATGTATTCCATAGGCACTGCACAGAGTCACAGACATAAGATTCCTATTGAATTAGATGACTTTTAATATCTTTTCTAATTTTGAGATTCTATGAATACGTTATCCCTGAAAAATATCAAAATATGTTTTCACCCATTTGAGAGTTTATCAGTAGCTCAGATAACTCTTATCTTCTTATTTCCAGAATCACCTGCAGTTTGCAATAATCTATAAAATGTACACATCTGGTTAGTCTTTTTTGAAAAGGAACATAGCATTCATTGGTGAAAATACACTATTTATTATCCTAATAATATATTGCATCAAAAGGGACAAAAGGTGGGAGGTAAGGAGGGAGGGGGGAAATGTTTAGGAGTAATATTGGCCAAATTATATTGTTATATTGTGTGCCTGTATCAATATAATAAAAAAACAAATCCCATGAATATGCACAACTCTAATTAACCAATAGAAAAAAATGAGGAAAATATATAGCATTATTAATTTAACATTTATATACTTTTTGTAATCACATTTTTTTTAAATGAGGAAAGCCAAGATCTTTCTTTATTTCATGAATATCTCTCTGTCAGACTTCAGACTGGTAGGATACACACTGATTTTTACTTCTTGATCTATTTTGATGGTGTATTTTAACTGATGCATTTAGACCACTGACATTCAAAGAGGTTATTGATATATTTTTATTAATACCTACAATATTGATTATGGTTTTCTATTTGTTGACTTTGCTCTTTCTTTCTCTTTTTGTCTTTCACTATTTTTTTCTGAATTTTATGGCTTTTTTATTTTGTCCTAATTAGTTATTCATGACAGTAGACTGCATTTTGACATATCATACATAAATGGAGTATAACTTCTCATTCTTCTGATGTACATGATATAGAATTACACCAATTATGTAGTCATATATGCACACAGGGTACCAATTGTAGATCCATTCCACTATCCTTCCTCTTCCCATAACCTTTCTCCTACCTTCCTTCACATCTACCAAATCCTAAGTATCTCTATTCTTCCTTAGCCCACCCTCCTTATTGTGAATTACCATCTACATATCAGAGAAAACTTTCAGCCTTTGGTTCTTTGGGATTGGCTTATTTTGCTTAGCATGATATTCTCCAGCTCCATCAAATGTAAATGTACCAGAAAATGCCATAATTTCATTCTTCTTTAAGGCTGAGTAATATTCCATTGTGATATATACAACAGTTTCTTTATCCATTCATCTGTTCAAGGGCATCTAAGTTGGTTCTATAGATTAGCTATTGTGAGTTGAGCTGCTGTAAACACCAATGTAGCTGGGTCACTGTAGTATGCTGATTTTAAGTTCTTTGGGTATAAATATAGGAATGGGATAGCTGGGTCAAATGGTGGTTCCATTCCAAGTTTTCTGAGGTATCTCCATACTACTTTCCATAGTGGTTACAGCAATTTGCAGTCCCACCAGCAATGTATGAGTGTACCTTTTTCCCCACATCCTCACCAACATTTAAGGTTGGATTTTTTATAATTGCCATTCTGAGTGGAGTGAGATGAACTCTTAGTTTTGATATGCATTTCTCTTATTGCTAGGATACTATATATTTTTTCATGTATTTTTGATCATATAATTACATTTTCATCAGTAATTTAGCCTATCAACTCAATTACCCATATTTGATTGGGGTAGAAGAAATAATGAAAGAACCCAGTATCTCAGAATTTATTTAGTAAATAGGAGAATGTGTACATTTTTTCTGTTTGCACTGTAAAAGACAATTGGATATCCTGTGTCATTATTCACCCATTTGTCTCTAAAAGCCACTCAATTCCTTTGAAAATCCTCCCTCTTCCATTTGCATTATAATGTGGGTGGGATTGAATGGGATTGACTCTTTGTCCTCCCCACAACTTCAGAGGTAGATATATCACCATGGTCAGATCTATTAGCCTGCTAAACTCTGTGAAAAGTAATTGGAAATTAAAAGACATGAGAGAAACAAATCCTGTCTCATTTGGTCTTTCTTGCTATACATCAAATGCATTTTTCAGTCTCTTCTACATTTAGGTGAGTTTACTAATTGAATCCTTGACAAGTCACATCAGAGTGCTTTGCTGTGTTTCAAATCCTTTCCCTGTCCTAGGCATGACTTATGTAATGAACAAAACCTTCCTTTTTTAAACTCTTATTAGTTGGCTGTGAGTTTATGATTGCTGTAAGCTTTCATTAGTCTCTGAGTAACAGACATGGGTATGCAAGTTGAGATCAATGAGATTTTATTCTAGAATTTTTGTAAAGGCTTTTGTAAATATAAGCAATTTGCTTCTGTGATGTTGCCAAAATAATGGAAAGTAAACTTAATGCCTCTGGAGGTCAGCTTGCATGGTGAGGAATACTCAATCTGAATTTAGTAAACATGACAGAAATCAGAATCACAATATGGAAATAAAGGCAAGCTCTTATTAGAACTTTTGAATATCTAGCTCTGATGACATTGAAACATTTTAGAAAATGAAAGTAATGATTTATTTTCTTAAGCCAATATATACTTTCTCTTATTTGTACATTGAAATACAGAGTTTTCAGTTATATTTCTACTTATTTGTTAGACTCATATTTTAACGTTCAAACACAAGAATTCCCATTTGATTCATTTGCTCTGAGAATATAGAAATGACAGTCAGCCTCTCTTTGAAACCACCCTTATTTAATGCCCCACCAGAGAAACAACATGACTTTGGCCCTGGACTTATTTTGTGTTTTGCTTCTCAATACTACTTAATTGAGATTGACATCTGAATAGCATTTGTATATAGCATTTTGCTTAAAAACATATAAACACATAGACAAATACAAATACATACACATACTTTAATTGCCACATAAAGAGTTAATTTTAAAATAAAAAGTAAATCCTGCTTCCCTAGACAATCACAATATCCACTTTGAGGTCAAAATCTTCTTTATTTTTGAGTCATATTTTTATCTATGAAAATATCTTAATCCCATCACACACATGCTGAGCTCTAGAAAATCTCTGTTCTTTAAAAATCAATTTTCAAACTTAATTTTTCTTGTTTCTCCAGTTTTACTAGGCTAAATCTTATAAGCTCTGGGTAAGAATTTAACTACAAAAACTTCCTGAATCTTATTTTTATTGACTGTTCTAGACACAGATTCAAAAACAACTATTAGATACAAACTATGGAATAATTTAATTTTATATGAAGATTCTTAAAGATTATTTATATTTAGGATTATCTATATAAATTTGACTCATGGAAGTCTCAGTTTAATTTAACAGAATGTATACTTAGGAATTTTAATTTTCTTTATGTTATATGAAAAATCAGTTTATCCCAATATAATGGCATATTTGATCTACCTTTATTATTCTTGGCCTCCATTAATGGTTTTATGTAAAATAATATTCTCTAGAAAAGTATGTAATTTATTTTTAAAACAATATAATAAAAATTATGAGTGAACATTTACAACTATAACCATATTATTAACTAGCAGGATTTTAAGAAAATAATAAGCTTTTAGAACCTTTCATAAATATATCTGTATTAACTCATTTATTGATTAATTTAATAATTATGTACAGCTGCAGGATTTACTGTAAACTATTGATCCAACTCATAAAAAGTTGCCTCCAGTATGAACTCAATACTACTGAAATAATTTCACTAATATAAGTTAAGAGAAGGATTGTTATTTCTTATCCTGAGGTCTGAATATTATCAGCTGAATAATGTAAATAAGCTTGTTTGGTATTTCAGGAAGCAGGGCTAGAAAGTAATTTAAAATTTCAAGACCTTTTGTTGATGTGAATTGCTTGCTCTTCAAAAATAATTTTACTAATTTTCTAGAGGTATGGTCCAGCACAGCCACATAAATGAATCAAATTAGTTAGCCTGAACAACTTGGAGTCTCCTGCCAAGGTTGTAGACTAAACTTTGTAAAGTCTTCATATAAGTCATTGAACACAATATTACACAGAAAAAACAAGATGGGAAAAAAGATGTCATTGCAAATTTACACATTTATTCAATAGTTTTTCAACTAGAAACCTTTCAAATTACAGCATAGTATGGCATATAACTCAATATCTTATATACAGGGACTTAAAATACACTTTGAAATTCATTTATCTGAAGTGAAGATATAACATGATATAGTATAGGTGAGTCTCCTTAGAAAACTTGAATTCACTGTGGGCTGATACAAGTAAAAGTAATTATCACTTTCTTCTTTTTTGGGAGGCCACACTGCTTTGGACTCAGAAATGCAAAGAATATTTAAAGGCATCTAATTAATATTCAAAAGCTACACCACATGGTGAAGTGGATCATTCACAGAAATGGAAGCAGTGGGCTGATAGACACTTCCCACAACTTCCTTACAAGAGTTGGTGACAAACTTTCTTTAAATCACATGAGAGTTACAAACACATATGTTCAATAGTCATATTTTTATATTTATTAAAGGCAACAAAAATATTAAAATATATGACATTTCTCAAAATGAAAGGTCACCAGTATTATTTTTAAATATATGGATAAATAATTTAGAGTCAAAGGGCTGAGCATGTTATTGAGTGGGAATGCACTTGACTGGCATGTATAACACCCTGGGTTCAATCCCCAGCACTGCAAATCATCATCGTCGTCATCATCATCATCATCATCATCATCATCATCATCATCAGTCTAAAGAAAATACACTTTTTGCCACTTTAGTGGAGAAAGCTCAGTTGAATGGTACTATAGAAATAGAAGAAATAGCATATTCAAAATGTGCCTACAGACAACCTAGCATGTTTTATGACAAAGAATCACGTCTTAGTCTGCTTTCTGTTTCTTAAGCAGAATGTGTGAGACTGGAAATTTATAAATAAGAGAGGCTTATTTGGCTTACACTTCTGGAGGCTTGGAATGATCAGATGGCCTCCTATAGTGAAATCCTTGTACTGCTTCAAATCATATTGGAAATGAGCTTCAGGAGAAAAAGTGGACATGCAAGAAAAAAACAAATGTGAGGGAGAGTCACACTTTACCACAACTCACTCTCAGAGTATGTAATCCAGCCCAGTGGAAATGAACCTAGTTGAAAAGGAATGAATCCCTGTTACATCATGTATTAAAATCTCATCTCTCACAGTGGCAATCAAATTATGAAGAGGGTTCTGGTGGGGACAAATCATATTCAAACCATATCAAAGAATATTATGATTTCTTCAGCTTCTCTATACTTTGGAAAGAGTTCTTCTCAACTCTCCCATAGTTTTCCTTTTCATAGTGCATTCACTTCAGAAACTGTAATTGTAAATTACTTCTTTATCCCTTTGATATGTAAATATATTTAAAAGTCTCTTGCCAATTTTAAATTCAAGAATATCTTCCTTGAGGACCTAGGAGTCAAGTCTTTAGAATGAACACATCAAATAAGATATCAGCTCTATCTGCCCCTCCGTGCAGGGGATGGAATTCTAATTGGTGCCAACTGTCAAATGTAAAGGGTGTACATTAGGGTTTAGATTTTCGATGTTCTGTGAAAGCTCATATGTTGAAGACTTGGTCTCCGATGTACTGATGTCCAAAGGTCAAACTTTTGGAAAAGTGAGGGGATCGTGAAGGTTTTAACCTCCTCAGCAGAACAATTCATTTGATGGATTAATAATTTGAAAGGACTACTGGTAGATAGTGAACTGTAGGCAGATGGGGCACGGTTGAAGGAATTAGGTCACTGGAGCTGTGCAGGGACTATACATTCTCCTGGCCTCTTTCTCCCCACCTCCCTCACTCTTTCTCTGCTTTTGGGATGCCATGAGCTGAGTATCTTTTGTCTACCACACATCCTTCCACCATGATGTTCTGCCACACCTCAGGCCCAGAGGAATGGAGCTAGTCAATCCAGGGCCAAAACCATGGACTGAATGCTCTAAAAAATCATGAACCAAAACAAATGGTTGTTAAATTGTTCTTGTCATATATTTTGTTCAATGAAGAGAAATATATTTTCAGAGTATAAGAACAGAGAAAAATATTTGCAAATTTAAGAATAATTGAATGTGTCCAATATTTTTCTTCTCACTTTAGAAATTAAAAATTTCCACATCTCTTGTTCCAGCAGAGTTTACACTAAGTCCTGTCATCTCCCTTGTTGTAAGTAGTTTCAAGTAAAATCTTTTATTTTTTGCAGTATAGTACTTTTTTATATAGTACTGGGGATTGAACTTAGGTATGCTTTTGCTTTGCACTATATCCCCAGACCTTTTTTATCTAGAACAGATTATCACTAAATTGTGCAGGCTGGTCTCAAACTTGTGATTCTCCTAACTTAGTCTCCCTAGTAGCTGCGATTACAGGCATGTGCCACCATGCCTGGCTCCAAGTTTTACTGATCAAAGTTTGGCATCTTAAATTTAATTTAGGGATATAAGAGGGATGTGACTAATTATACTCAGTCATGCTAGAGTCATTTGTTTAGATTACACACACATTGTAACAATCTGTGTATTAAACTTTCTTACCCACCGGACAGGTTTGAAGGCACAACTTGTCTAGTTTCTGACATATGCCTCATGAAAAGGGCTGACAACAAGACTCACAACACATGCCTGTGTCTTGAGTGGGTGAAGATAATACAGATAAATAGCCTTGTCCACTCCACCAAAGTAGTTATTCTCTGAAAATAAAACAAGATAAAACAATTATCTTAAAATAAAAATCAAAAGTGATACATTGTAGAGGAAAGTTACAAGTTTCAGTAAGCTTAATGTTAGGGAACTACAGCTACATCCATTTGTCAGCTCTACAACTGTAGGAAGAACACTTATCCTTTTATTGTACTGTACATTCATGTGCAATGTAGGTAGTAGTACCAACATGGTAATCAAGTATTTACTAGCTTTGATAACACTATAAAATAGTACTTATTTCATAGTCTCAAAATAGTCCCCTAAAAATAATCATTTTAAAATATGCCATAGTATATTGCAAACAGGTACTATTTTAAAAAATTTATTGAGTATAGGTATTAAGGCTAATCAGCATTTGAAAATCAACTGGTGTTTTGGGTTTTTTAAAAATATATTTTTAGCTGTAGATGGACACAATACCTTTATTTTATTTATTTATTTTTATGTGGTGCTAGAGATCAAACTCAGGGCCTCACATATGCTAGGCAAGCACTCTACCACTGAGCCAGAACCCCAGTCGTCATCCTGTGTTGTTATTCAGAACACAGCATATTTCCCGTACCATGTGTATATCTATTCATATTTTGAAGATTTAATTGGCTATCACTTCTCTGCTAAGTAAATAATTAAACTCAATTACTCTCTATTCTCCAGCGTCACTTGTATACTTCTTATTTGAAACCCATTTCAGCTGGTATAACATGGTTTTATTTATTTGTCTTTCCAATTTGAATAAACTGGGATATTCCTGAAAATAGCTACTATGATTGCTCATTTCACCATTGCTTCTTGAATACCTGTCATTTTGTGTCTAACAGGTAACCAACACTCCACATAGAATCATTCCTTGGCTGGTTGGCTAGTAGCACAGGTCATTTTTTCTCAATTTTTGTTCTAAACTGAATAAAACATGGGGAATTAAAGGAAAAAAATTAAAAGGAAAAGCAAAGTATTTTTTTAGCCCCCTCCAAAAGTAAAAATTTTAACAAAAATAAATGAGTTTAAATAATGGGTTTAGCTTGATTTGAAATCACAAAAATATATCAAAAACTATTGTCACTCTAACTTATCTTTATCTCTATTGGATTTGACAGACACAGAATAGGCAAATAAACATACAGAAAAATCATACCCTCTTACTGTACCATTGTTTGACAAAATAAATGCCTAAAGTGTTATGTAGTTGTAAAATATTTCAGGAATGTTATGGAGATTTCTATATGCTTGGCTCCACAAATTATAGTTCACAAAATAGATTGCCTCTTGGTTTTAAACAGACCCCAAATGAAGAGCTTAAAAAATGCTAGCATTTATTGTATTATTTCTCTGTGCCAAGAAACTGGCTGCATATTTTCCATTCTATTTAATCTGCACATTAATCCAGTTTAGTAATTACTATTGTGTTGTCCTGTTTCTTTTTTTTTTAAAGAGAGAGAAAGAGAATTTTTAATATTTATCTTTAGTTCTTGGCGGACACAACATCTTTGTTTGTATGTGGTGCTGAGGATCGAACCTGGGCACACGCATGCCAGGCGAGCATGCTACCGCTTGAGCCACATCCCCAGCCCCTGTCCTGTTTCTTTAAATAAATTTAAAAAACCTATGATCAGAGAATAACTTCTCTCAGATTCTCAAATTCTTCAATAACTGACTTGAGGTAAAATCCTATTGTTTTAAACATGATATTATCCTCCCAATGATACAAAAAGAACCATATAGACTTCAAAACTTTATAATTTATAAAGAAAGAATATCAAGAAAAGGCCAATATAGTTGAATTTTGCAATAACCTTGCATTTACTAGAGTATAGAAATAGAACACATATACCTGAAGTATAGATATTAGGCTAAAAACTTACTCTAATATAAAATATTGTCATTATTCTTTACCTCTGAGAAGGCCAAACCTAAGAATAATGTAGACAGGAGGAGAGAGAAAAATAACTGTTTAACACAAGAAAAAGGGAGTGGAACCTATTTAAAAAGCCATGCAGATATATCATCTTTGTATAGATAACAGTTAAAAAAAAACTTTTATTTTCACATTTAATAGGGAATTTCATCTAGATTCATTATTTTATAGAAAGCCAGTGAGAGAAAAAGAAAGACATTAAGAAGAGTAATTATATGATACTCATTAAGTTCTACCAAGTTAATGATGAAACTTCATTTTCTTTAATATACTAAAGAAGTAGGAACATAGAAATACAAATCACACCTTCTTAATTAGAACAGATTAATTACAAAAAAATTAAGAAAACAATTTTCAATGACTTCATTTTCTTTAAAATTCATATTGGTTTCTGTATGAATTTCTAACTGGAAGTACAATTTCTGTTTATTAACATTTGTTGCCAAGTACTGTATATCATCCATAATTCTGGGTTATTAAATTCCTGAAGCATGCAATACAGCAAACTTAATAGATTTTATGCAAATTGTTATATAGCAAAATAAGACCAGATGGTACTCATCATAGCAGAATCCTTCCATAACATTTTCATATTTTTGTTAAAATTAAACAAAATATAAAGTTACCCTTGTGACGTTTAACTTATTTTAATTCATTCTCTATTACAATTTTTTATCCATTCTTCTGGCCCTTTGCACCATGTTATGATACAGTTTTCATTTTAACATTCTTTGATGTTCAGTAGTTTACTACTTTTAAATTGTGACTAGAAACTATGGGACAATTATGCATAGCAATATTCCCACTGAAAAACCACATGCAGAGGATAAAATCGAGCTTGAGATAGAGTTCAACCATTAAAATACAAACAATATCAAAATTTTAAATTGCTAATGTGATAATTTTTTTAAACTAAGAACAATTAGAGATAAATAACAGAGTATGGATACTCAGTCATTATGTGGTACTGTCCAGAATTTCAAATTTTACTAATATTAGCAGTGATTTCTCAGAAGGAAAAAAAAATTAACATTGACACTCAATTGTATAATAACTCTAATATAATAAGAAATAAACAAATCTTATGGAATAAGAAAATCTATACTATAAACCAATTTTTAAAAAAATAAGTGGAGAGACTAAGGTAAAATTTCTAAACAGTAAAATAAGAGGGGAAAAAGATCTTATTTCCTTAATTTCATTTGTCATGCCTTAATTTTATTTCAAATGTTTTAAGATTATAAATTATTGAATTATCTAAATTATTTTTAAATTATAGAAAATATAAATAAGACCCTAACTGTGAGAGTATCCTTTGGATTGGATATCTTGAACATGCTAATTATTTGAAATTTTAAATATTAGGTCCATAAAAATAGACACTATCTTAAATGCTCAATACTTTTGTAATGTAATACCTAACCATGTAGATGCAAACAGTTTATAATCAATGATTTATACTTTAAGTAACCCCTAAAAAATTATGTTTAAAAAAAAAAGAAGTCCTTGGACCTGAATCTTGACTCCCTATAAACAGAGTAGTCAAATATGGAGCAGATGACGTCCTGGAACCATAAAGCCAGTGAAAACAAGGATTAGAAGTTCTATTAGAGGTATTTTTAGAATGTAGTTCAATCAAGACAGTCTAATTTTGAAGACATTAGATCATAAATAATTTGATTTTTTTACTGCATTAGTAATTAGCACATATTATATGTGATTCATTTAGGAACTAATTAAAGGCAAATTTTGCACACACACAAAATTAACCTTAGTTTATTCTCCATGATATGTACAAACATTAACATAAAATGAATCATGGCCTGAATTATATTGAATGAAATTATAAAACTTCTAAAAGTATATCAGAAAATTTTTGTAACCATTACTAAGGCAAAGTTCTTGATTAACAAAAAGTTGATTTATAAAAAAAGAAATACCCGGGTGTGGTGGTGCATGCCTGTAAGCCCAGCAGCTTAGGAGGCTGAGGCAGGAGGATCCAGAGTTCAAAGTCAGACTCAGCAATGGCAAGGCCCTAAGAAACTCAGTGAGATCTTGTCTCTTAAAAAAAAAAAAAAAAATGTGCAAAATAGGGCTGAGGATGTGGCTCAGTGGTTGAGTGCCCCTGAGTTTAATCCCTGGTCCAAAAAAAGAGAAAAGAAAGAAAGAAATACATGAATTGAATATCATAAAATTAATTTGTGTTGCTCAATATTTTTAAAATGAAAAACAACTCATATATTTGATATAATATTTGATTGGATATTAATTGTATCTAAATTATAGAAATTTTCTCAGATTTCAGATACAAGATCTGAAAAAATTTTCAAACATCATTAGACATTAGGAAAATACAATACAAAAATCAAATACTACTTTATACACCTTTAAGAATGTATAAAACTGAAAGAACTGAAAATATCTAGCGTTTTCAAGGAGAAAGTATTTGAAATTGTATACTTCATCAAAAGGAATGTGAAACTGTATATCAACTCTGGAAATTAGTCTGGTACTTTTTGCTGAACTTAAATTTGTGTTTTCCATATGAACTGCAGATCCCATTCCACATTTACTCACAGAAATATAAATTTGAGTTTACACAAAGTCTTTAAGCAAATGTTCATCAGTATAAAAACTCAAATGTCCCTCATCTAGGAAATAAACAAATTAAACTAACAATACAACTAACAAAAAGGGATGGAATAAAAATAAATACATGGGCTGGGGATGTGGCTCAAGCAGTAGCATGCTCGCCTGGCATGTGCGCAGTGCTGGGTTCTATCCTCAGCTCCACATACAAATAAAGATGTTGTGTTCATCGAAAACTAAAAAATAAATATTAAAAAACACTCTCTCTCTCTCTTTAAAAAAATAAATTTAATAAGAACAACAACTCTGAATTCATTAGGTTAAGTTAAAGTAAGCCAATTCAAAAGGTTATGCTAGTATTCTGAGTGAAAAAATAGCAAATCACATCCAGAAGTAGTTAAAAGAATTATATTCATAATTCCAACTGGAATTTATTGTCAGTATGGTAAACCGGTACTTCAATTAAAAACCAGTCAATGTAATCTATCATATCAATAGACCTAAAAATAAAAGTTGTAATTATTGAAATGGATACAGAAAAAACATTTGTGTGTTTGTGTGTGTGTGTGTGTGTGTGTGTGTGTATACATGTGAGTTTGCACACTGGGGATAGAACCTAGGACCTCATACATGCTAGGCAAGAACTCTATCACTGAACTACTCCCTAGCCCTCTTTAAACTCTTATCTTAAGAGAGGGTCTTGCTAAGTTGCCCTGACTATCTTTAAATTAGAAATCCTCCTGCCTCAGCCTCCAGAATGATCAGGATAACAGACACGTGCCAATGTGTCTGGTTCAGAAAACGAATCTTAAAAATCAATACTCATCAGGGGCAGTGGAGCTCGCTTGTAATCCCAGTGGCTGAGGAGGCTGAGGCAGGAGTATCAAAAGTTCAAAGCCAGACTTATCAAAAGTAAGATGCTAAGCAACTCAGTGGGACCTTGTCTCTAAAAAAAATGCAAAATAGGTCTGGGGATGTGGCTCAGTGGTCTAGTGGGTCTAGTGCCCCTGAGGTTAATCCCCAGTACACATCCCCCAAAAAAAAAATATCAATACTCATGCTAAATGTGGTAGTACAGGCCTGTGAGCCCAGCTAATTTGGTGAATGAGGCAGGAGGATTTCAAGTTTAAGACCCTCCTTAGCAACTTAAAAAGACTGTCTCAAAATGGAAAATATAAAAAGGTGTGGGATGTAGTTCAGTGTTAAAGTGTCCCTGGTTTGAATCCCCAATACATAAATGAAACAAATATATATATTTTTAAATCAATACCCATTCAAGAGGAAAAACAAAATCCTCCCAGCAATTAAGAATAGATGTGTACTTTCTCTACTTAATAGAAAATACTTAAAAAATTTTTCAACCAGTCTCATTTTTAAAACAAGACTGTGAACATTACAAAGATTATGTATATTTATCCAAGACAGAAATTCAAACTATCACAGGCAAGGAGTGAGGGAGGAAGGAAGAAAAGAAGAAAGGAAGGAAGAAAGAATGAATTAATAATTTGAAGGAAGGAAATAAAATGTTTACCATTTGAAGATAAATTTAACATAGGTTTTGTATGTTTGAATAAAACAGCAACAAAATCTTTTGGAACTGATAAGTAAGTTCAACAAGTTTAGAGGTAAAAAGTCAATGTCCAAGTTTTTTATACAACCTTCATATGGAAGGACAAAAACCTTGGAATAATTGTAACAACATTGAAAAGAATAAAGCAGGAAGCATCATTGGGCCTGATGTTAAAGAGAGCTACTTTGCTGCAATTAATAGGAGAATGGAGTACTGGCAAAAGACAGAACACAGACCAGAAGAACAAAATAAGATTAAAGAAATAGCTGCTAACAAATATGTCCAACTATGCTTTGACAGAGGGAGGAAATCATTTCATTTCAGTAAGGTTATCTTTCCCCATCATTTGGATCAATCCACATGCCCAAAACAAAACAAACAAAAAAAACTCCCAGAAACCTCAACATAAACCTCACATGGCTTACATAAAACTCATTCAAAATGCATGCAAAAAGGACTTTCATATAGAACTATAAATCTTACCAGGGAAAAATCGAAGAAAAACATTGGGGGATGCATAGCTAAGGGAACATAAAACTAAACATGCCTGTGAAACAGAATGAGCAAATCTTTATGCCTAACCAAATAACTAAAAAAAAAAAAAAAAAAAAAAAGATGGCAAAGATGCAGGGAAAGAAAAAGAGGAGCAAACTAAACCTAAAGCAAATAGGAAAAAAAAAGTCAAAAAATACCTCAGAAATATATCAAATGGAGAATAGAAAAACAATACTGAAAAACAGTGTTATGTATTTTTCTCTAAGATGAATAAAATTGAAAAAAAAAGTTTGGCTAATTTGATTAAGAGAAAAAAACAAATATTGAAATTTCTAAAGAATTAAAAGTTGAGCCAGTATAATACAATTCAGAAAATATGTATATATAATATATTTTATTTAAACATATATATATTTAAAAGGACCACCAATAAATTAGAAAACTAGATAAAATTGCAAAATTCCTAGAAACACAGAAAAGATAAAAACTGACTCAAAAACCATAACAATGTGAACACATTTTTATCAAGTGAGGACATTGAATCACTAATTAAAAACCTCTCAACACAGAAAAACTCAGAACCAGATGGCTAGCTGGGGAATTCTATCAAGCATTTAAAGGAGAATTAGCATTCACATTTCACAAAGTTGTCCCCAAAATGGAAGGAGTCATCACTTCCAACTTATCATATGAGGCCAGCATCATCATGTTACCTAAAATAAAAGCCTTCACAAGTAAGAAAACAGCAAACCAATCTCCAAAATAAATAGAGATTCAAAAAGCTTCAGTACTATTTAAGGACATTTTTTTTGGTGGGGGTAGTAAGGATAATCTCTAGTCTTTATGAAGAGGCCTAGAGACCTCCCTTATCTCTTGTGCCATGTGAGGATGTGAGAACACCACAAGATAGCTAAATGTGACCCTAAACCTACCAAAAACTTGATCTTAAATTTGTCATTCTCCAGAACTTTTGGAAATGAGTTCCTGGTATTTATAAGCCATCCAATTATGGTATTTTATTGAAGCTGCCTAAAAAGACTAAAATAGTGTATCATATTTATAGATATGTACCATATTAGAAATTAAAGCTCAGATATTTTTTAAAAAATGTTTTTAATACACTTTAAATTAACTGTACTAAACTTATTAACAAATTATTTTATTAAAAAATGAATTTTTCAAATGAAAAATGCTAATAGTAAAAGTACTATTTATATTTTCACTAATGTCTTTAATATCTGACAAAACTGAGTTGAATAGTGTCCTAATATTTACTTCTGTCCTATTTTTCCCAACCTATTTCAGTATCAAATATAATGTAGATTCTAGAAATCTTCATTTCCCTGTCCCTGAATGTTAATTTTAGAATACTGCACCACACTATTGTTATTATTCATTTGAGACCTTGTTTTTAAAGTATTTCATTTAATAATGGGCTTTTTTTTTACTTTGCATCCTCTCTCTCATTTCCTAATAAATTATACATGAGCATGAACCAATTTCCATCATTTATCCATAATTTTTATCACTTTCACTTGTGAAAATTATACCAAAAACCTTTGTTTTATTATGCTTAATGATACTGCATATTGCCTTTTTTTCATTAGAAATTAAGAAGACAACAAAACATTGGAAAAAGCTGTTGAGAAATTGTGTAAAAGTTAGAGAAAAAAGTTGACTTTGAGGAATTGGCTTTGATAATTGTGGTTCTGGCAAGTCCAACAAGCCAGCCAGCTGGAAAGAATCAAGAGGTGAAGCTGCAGGTATGTGTATAAATCCATAGGGCAGGCTGGCAGGCTGGAAGGACAGGTAGGTTTCATTGTTATCTTCCTGAGGCAGAATTCCTTGTTCCATGGGAAACCTCTTTCCCAAGTATTTCAGGTGAGTGGAGGAGGCCCATCTGCATTTTAGAGGGCAATCACTTTTGTTTATGATCAACTTGTTGTAAATATCAATCACATCTATAGAATATGTTTCCTGCAACAATTGGATTAGCATTTGACCAAACAACTGGGCCCCACAGCCTAGCTGAGCTAACATATGAAGTTTCACCCACTGTATCATATTAAAATGTGTTTATTAAGTTGATGTATCCATGAGAAAATGTTTAACATTTATTATATTTTTGCATTAGCACAAAGTTATTTTCTTTTCCCTGCTTCTCATTCTTTACCTTTGGCCATTTTCCAGTTTTCAAATGTGACTTGCATATTCCAGTTTTACAGCCTAGAAAAGGAGACATGCTTGAGAAATAAGAAAAGATCAAAAGGATTAATTTGCATCAAATTTAATTACCTTTATTTAAAAAATAGTTTGTAAAAAGCAGTGTTCATTGAAATAAAGGAAAAGAGATGGATGGAAGAAAGCCTAGAGTGGCTCACATTATTGAAATAGGGAAAAAAAACAGGTGACAAAAAATATACTTACATAATCCTAAAAAAATTATAAGCAATGTTTTAGAGTCATAACAAAAATAATGACAATTGGGGCCAGGGTTGTGGCTCAGTGGTACAGCGCTTGCCTAGCATGCACAAGGCGCTGGGTTTGATTCCTGGTCACCACATAAAATAAATAAATAAATAAATAATCAAATCAAATAAAAGTATTTAAAAAATAATGACAATTATAATAAAAGCTACTTTCTACTTTTTATATTTGAATATTCTTACAAACCTTTCAGCAGTGATACATTCTTGCCTCTTCTATAGAAAGTTCTATATATAATGTTGCCCTACATATAATTTAAAACAATTGTTTCCATTAAATATATTGACTTTATATTTTCTCATTTGTATGCAAATATTATATGTACTTTTTTTTTTTTTTACTTTCAGAGAAATAACCATTTTTCATTAGATAATTATGCCTCTAAGGAAGAAAAATCCCAGGGCTAAAACAGGCAATAATTTAAATTATAAAATAAATTTTATGTTTTAAATGTGTTATTTAAAAGCTAGATTTACATATATACATTCAAGGTTGTTTATTAGTACCCAAGAAAGCCTAGATAAAATCCTACATGATTTCATTATGAATGGGTACAAATTAAGGGCAAATTGGCAGATGATGTGGCCATTCCTACATATTAGACCAATAATACACAAAATAAATACTCAACATAGGTTTTGTAACTTAGTTTGAGTAACAACAGGAAATATGTTATTTGATTAGAAAATAACCATTTGACTTTCATGACTTTCACGGTCATGAAAGTCAAATGGTTATTTATTTTTTGTCCATTTATCTGGATTGGTTGAACAAGTTTGTAGGTCACCCACAGAGAACTACTTTCGCTCAATTACTTGGGCAGTCTTTTTGATTATGTTTAAATATGACAAGGTAGTGAAGTGGCCTGGACTCTGAGAGGTTAGTGAATTTGTATGTGTCCTCTTGACTTGTAAACCTTTTATAAAGGACTTTCATAAATGTTCTACTGTTAATTATCTTACCACATTCTAATGAATGCAAGTTCAATTACTTTGGAAACTCTCCAAAATATTTACAGTAAAATGCAATTCCTCTTTCAAGTATCTTTCTACAAATATTGTGATCATAGTAAAGCAGATCAAGATATAATAAGGAACTTTTCAATGAGAAAGTATGCATCATTGAGCAGCTCACTTAGAACTCCAGCGTCAGTGTCTCTAATGGATAGAAAAACTTTTGGGTTCAATTAACTATACTTAAAATATTATTCTACAGAGGCATTAAAATTACGTTAAAAAGCACATGGATGAAAATTTTAAAATGTCACATTCCTATTTTAAAATGAACTCCTATTTCAAAATTCAAGCAAATTCTCAACATTAGAACAACTGTTGAGCATAAAATCAATGAGTGTAAAATATTTAATTGTTGGAATGAAGGCTAAATTCTTACTTTTACTTGTAGATGCTTCGTTACAGACATCAGGAACAAATGTAGGTTTAACTAATCCTTTGTATAAAAATCAATGATCATGAATAAGTAAAAGATATTGGTCTAGGTACAGCTCAAATGACCAAGAAATCATCTCAGTAGTGACCTTACATTTACAACATTTCTTAAGGAACACTACTTTGCAATATCCTAAATGGAACATCACTCTTTGTTTCTAAAAGAAAGGGAAATTGATCTTAATAAATAAATGTGCCAATCAGAGACTAAAACATTACATAGTCAAATCTATAAGAAAAGCACACAAAGAAATAGAAATGCACTGGAAATTTTATAGCAATTTAAACAATCATGTTGTCTCAAATGGTAAAATAAGTTAAATAGTGTGCTTGAAAAGGTCAAAACTCTGTAAAATATATAATATACAGTCATGTCTAGCTGTATTTCATATTCTGAAGTCAATTTAGAAATGAATTACATTTTCAAATGGAGAATTTTTTAATATTTATTTTTAAACTTCATTTAATATACAATTTTTTCTTCACTATTAGATTAAAATATAAATTAAGTGTACATCTATATCAGGTGTTTCCTACCATCAATAAATACACACATTCAAATCACAAGTTTCAGAAACTAATTTGCTCAAAACATTTCCTTTGAATACAGGTGTCATCAAGCACTTTTTGTTAAATGTCAGATAGTAAATATTTTACATTTTGTGGACCATATGTTCCATATGACAATTCCTCCATAGTATTATTGTAGCAAAAAAAAAAAAAGTCATAAACATCACATAAAGAATAGATGGCCAGGTAAAAGGATGGAGTTGGAGACTATCATGCTAAGTTAAGTAAGCCAATCCCCCCAAACCAAAGGCCAAATGTTCTCATAAGTGAATGCTGATCATAATTGTGGGGGCAGGGGACATGGGAAAAATGAAGGAACTTTGATGGGACAAAGGGGAGGCAAAGGTGCCAGGGCTTGGAGTAGGAAAGATGGTGGAATGAGATGGACATCATTACCCTAGCTACATGTATGACTGCACATATGGTGTGACACTACATGGTGTACAACCATAGAAATGTAAAGTTGTGCTGCAGTTGTGTGCAATGAATAAAAAATGCATTCTGTTGTCATATATATACCCAATTAAAATAAATTTTAAAAAATTATGCTCTATATGTACATGAATATACCACAACAAACTTCACTTTTATGCATGTCTATAAAGCACAATTAAGAATAATTATAAATAACTATAAATAAATAGAAAAAATAGAAGGAAAACCAGTAGAGTAGAAGAAGAGGAACAGGGGAAGGGAGAAAGGGCAGAAAAAAAAAAAAAAAAAAAAACAAGTATTGGGGACTGAAATTGAGCAATTTATATTTCATGTTTTCATGACTATGACAAAATGAACCCTAATATTATATATGACCCTAATGACTAATGAAAACATTAAAAAATAATAGATGTGTTGTTTTGCAATAAAACTTCATGACAACAGCCTCAAATATTCAAATGAACCCTTTTGGCTGGATTTGGACTATTGACTATATTTGGCCCTCAGTTTGTAAGGTGCTGGCTCATTTTAATGCAATAAACAAATAACAATAAAAAGTATCTCTATAGATATTTTATTGGCTATTTCTTGCACAAACCTATTTCTAACATTGATAATCATCAATTTAGTATTTTCCTAATTTTATACAACTTTTGTGTAACCGTATCTTTAATGATTTTTCTGAAATGCTACTCATTTTATTCTAATTATGTAAGTACAATGAAAAATAGAATGCTTTCAAAATTTGTACATTTTACTTTATTATTTAAACCTGTAGGAAGAATGAGGAAAGACGATTTCTACCAAGTGAATGCTGATAATGAGTTTTAAAACTAGATATGCACACTCAATGGCCCTAAAGTAATTAGAACCTAAGTTTATTATCTTCAAGTTTAAAACCAGTACTTTAGAAATTGTCCCTTAGTTTAGTTTGGACTTAGTATAGAAAAGGTGAGCCATAACGAATATTGGGCTTAATTACCAGCCTCTCATATACATAATTACTTGAGAAACTTTATTAGCATTTTTCCTCCTAATTATGCATACTCTTATTGGAAAGTTCCAGTAAACAAAACTCTTGAATCTGAATCTCTATTAGATTTTTTGTTTGCACCATACAGAATAGTGAATCAATTTCTGCTTATTTCAAACACAAAAATATAAAATTAGCTACATAATTGGTCTTATCACTGGTTAGTAGAATAAAAAAAATCATATAGTAAAAAATGTTTCACATACTTTATGAGAACAAAGATTAAAGAGATTGCAACTTATCATAGCCAGCAATGTCTCTCAGACTTGAGGGCATTCTCATAACATCATAAAATGTAAAGCTCTCTATCATTTCAAAAACTGTTTGATTTTTCTTGCAAATTTAAAATATTATATGTAACAGTTTATTTTAGGAGTTATTTTGAATTCTTCTTCGTCCTGCATTTTCATATATGGTTCTATAAACAATGGGAAAACAAAGGAAAATAAATTTCCCTCCAGAACACTTGAGATTGCAACTGTGAGGATGAAATTGTGAACTGTGCGGGTAAATTTGTTTGAATGCAGTTAGGGACATAGGGAAACAATCCAAGCTAAAGTTCATTTACCAGGACTGTTTCAGTGTACAACAAAAAGGAAACTGTTAAGAACTGCAAATATGACACATACTTGAAACTCAATTTATTTACCAACTAAGTACTCTGCTGGGGATAAGTCATGGATGATTCCCTTAAATAATCCAAAAGTTGAGATTGATCATTGTTAACATAGAACAATGCAGCAGAACATGATGAATAAGTCAAAAAGAAAATGGTTCTTGAGTGGATAGACAAAAGATGAACTATGTTATCTGAGTGCTTACAAAATGAGTACTTTGTCAGCTAAGCTGAGATTGATGTCCATTATGCAGTTTTATACAGTAACATTGAGACAGCATTACTGTGCTATGTGCAGAAGATCTCAGATATATGCATAGAACTTACCTACATATATGTGTTTTTGAGGGATGGAGGGAGGAAACTGGGAAGAGAGGGGGAGGGGCAGGGGCTGTGAGAGAGGGGAAGGGAAGGGGAAGGGAGAGGGACAGAGAGAGAGAGAGAATCCAAGAAAAACCTGGAAAAATAAACTTCATAAGAGAGAATGGCTAAACCAAACAAACAAAAATCAAAGGACAACAACCCCACAGAATGTCTGTAGTTATATAAGTTAGCTAGGTTGCAGAATGTTCCTTTATTGGGCTGTAGCTCATATTTTTACATCATTAGATTCTTGTTATCCATTCTGACCAGAATGTCATTGAAGTACTGTTCTTCAATGCTCAGTACATTATATTGGTATATTTGACATCTCATTATTGGTGATTTTAACTTTTATCACCTGAGTAAGATGGAGTTTATTGAAGTTTTCCATTATAAAGATGCTGTTTTGATTTTTTTTCACCAATAAAGGTCCAAAAGAAGTAATATCAGACTATGTTAATACTTCAATTTTAGTTGCATTTTTGACAGAGCATCCATTGATGATTTTTGACAGCACAGATTTTAACTTGTATTGATATTTTGTTTTACAAAATATTTTTCCTATTTTTCTCACTGCTTCTTCATTTTTAGGTTATAAGTATAATACAATAAGCAGCTTTCCCATCAATGACATTTATTTATTTGCTTATTTATTAAATATGAATATTGATATTAATAAATAAGCAAACGGACTCATAGATTCTTATCTTATATATTGGTTATAACTCGTTATTGTTACTATTTGATGTTCATATAGTACCACCAGCTTGGCTGTAGGGAGTACTTTAGTCATCAGTACTTTTTTCATCTCACATAACTTACCCTTCTTTTATCATTTCCATATTGGCAAGAACTTTTAGAAAATATCAAGAACATGGATAAAATGAATGTATGAAGGGCCTTTCCAACTTAAATTAAGAACAAAGAAAAATTGAATGTAATATACATACATAGGTTGAATCTTAATCAAGATTTGTTTTTTGTTTGTTTTTTTTTTTTTTTTTTTTTTTGCTAAGGGATGAATTTTAAATATTTAACAAAATGTTAATAATTGTAGAATTTTATTAATATTAATGTACTTGTGTTTTCAATCATACTGTACTTATATAAGGGCATGTCCTGGTTCACAACATACAGATACTAGTATACTAATTGTAATGAGACAGCCTACCTGTGACTCAACATTTAGTGACCATAAAGAAGATATGGACATACTATGTACTATTTTTTTAAGCTTTTATATAAATGTGAATTTATATAACAACAGCAACAACAATAATTACAACAACAATAATTACAACAAAACATAAGTTCTGAGGTACCGGGTCTGGTTGAAAGCCACAGATACACATGGACATATACCTCCATAGGCAAATATGGTCCCTCAGAATAGGAACATGCACAACTTTCAAAGTGATTGGTTCTGGGCTAGATTATAACTGTAGAGCACAACCACCTTGATACACAAGAAATTTTGTTTTAGTGTTTATTTATTTACTGACTTGGCTTATTATTTACTTACTAGTTTTGTTATATACTAGGTTTTGAGAAATAAAAATAAGATAAAATATAAACTCTATTTCTGCTTATGAAAAACCAAAACTGAATAGTAAAAATTGTTTTGTTTTGTTTTTGATACTGAGGATTGAACTCAAGGACACTCAACCACTGAACCACATCCCCAGCCCTATTTTGTATTTTAGTTAGAGATAGGCTCTTACTGGGTTGCTCAATGCCTCACCATTGCTGAGGCTGGCTTTGAACTCACCTTCCGCGTGCTTCAGCATCTCAAGCCATTGGGCTTACAGGGGTGTGCAACCTAACAAAATTTTAATGCTTATCTTAGAGCTATCATAGATAAATTTCTTAATAGTTCTTAATTTCAAATTCTGCATTATGTGTTAAGAGGTAATATTTTTTCTTCTTCATGAGAAATATAAATTTAAGACAGAATGGTCTAGATTCTGTTATAATAATGAGACAAATAACACTTTGTAAATGAAAGTCATATATGATCAAATATTAAGTAAATAAAATAAAAGATTGAATTAAAATTTAATAAATTTATTTTACTTTTAATTTAAAAATCTTGAGCATAATTGTATTCCTGAACATCTTTGTTTCCCCAAACTTGTATATTTCTTAGAATAGTTACTTTTGCTAGACAATTTTTGATGTATGATATTATAAATGTCTTTAACACAGACAGTTTGCCAAAAATATAGATCACTTGGCAACTGTTCCATTTGTTGTAACTATCAAAAATGACATTTTTTGACACTTAAAAATTATTCTACCTCGTTCAGAATGATGCAAAGGCATTCAATCTTGAAGTTGAAAGCCATACATGTAATTAGTATACAAAGTGGATCCCACTTATCCTCAGCTTTAGAACCAGAGTTAAATTATGTCAATTGTTAAGAGTCTAGGTCATTAAGAAGGGTGTTTTTCCTCTAACACACAATCTGAGATATAAAAGTTCCCATGGTTAGTATATAAGACATTTGCAAATCCTATAAATTCAGACTTAAAATATTTTTCTGCAGATGTGATTTATATATTTAATCAAGCCTGTGGGTAGAATATCTATATCTTAGATTATAGTTTCAAATGGGATGTGATGAAGATATGTATTATATGGTCAATTCATATTGTTAGCATAATGAATTCCTCAGAGTACTTCTCAAAAGAGTATAATTTTAAAATAGATTGTATCACCTGTTAAGAATAAAGCAATTAGGGTTGCTTTTCTTACCAAGAATTTAATAATTAGCCAAGTATGTATATAGGACAACCATCAGACTGGAATAAAATTTAAGATAGAACACACATAGTAGCCTCTAAATTTGACATTTATGAATGATGCATCAGGGTAAATAAAATTAAAATAATATGACCTTCCATTAACTACTATAAGATCATATAATAGTAAATAGTGTTCTATAGCAATACAAAATTGACTTGAATGCAATATAAAACTTGAACGAAGGGGCTTGTGGCTCAGTGGTAGAGTGCTTGCCTAGCAAGTGTAAGGCTCTGGGTTTAATTCTCAGCACCACATATAAATAAATGAATAAAATAGAGGTACATCAACAACTAAAAAATAAACCGAAAAGATGAATGCAATATATAAAATTATTTTGAAACCTATGGTACTGCTGATAACACACTGTAGGCCACACACTGCATTGGGTTGAGCCCTACGTTGTAGGCATGAACCCTGTGATAAATACTAAAACATATTTTATGTTATGAATGGGACAAAAAAGATGACTCTTTGTGTCCTATAAATTAAGAAAATAATGCAATGGTCATCAGTAAAAGCAAATGAAAACTTGGGCTTCAACGTAAGCACAGGGTTCTGTACCACTGACAGTCTACCTAAAAGAAAGAATTACAGAATGTAACTGGTGTTCAATGAGGTTTCCATAAGATACTTAAAGAAGGATTTGGAAGGCTTTGTGAGGGCTATTAGAGACAGCTTCCATGGATCACTTCTGTTGCCTCAAAAGGAAAGTCGGGGTCATTTGGTCAAATAAAGAAATCCTTCCAAATCTTTTTTTTTTTTTCAGTTGTAAAGGGACACAATACCATTATTTTTAATTAATTATTTACTTTATGTGGTACTGAGGATCAAACCCAGTGCCCCACAGGAGGTGCCACGCAAGTGCTCCAACACAGAGCCACAATCCCAGCCCCTCCAAACATATTTTTCCCCCTGTGGAACACTATTAATTGGGACTATCTCTACAAATGGAAAAAATAAAGTGTAAAAATAAATCACTCTGCACATAGACTTTTCTGACCATGAATACTGCCTTTTCCACATATCAAAATATATTTTATGCAAAACACCAGCCAAAAAAAGAATTCATGTCATTAAATGAGGTTTGATAATTAAACATAATATGCAAAATACATTAAAACTTATAAAAATATAAGAGTAAAAACTGAAGTGAAAAACAGTGGATAAAGAAATTTGCCAAAAAAAAAAAAAAAAAGTATTGCTGAGAGCTTGATGATATATACAAACCTCAAGGTAGAGCTGTTAAGCATCAGAAAGAGAGGGGTGTGGGTCGGCAGATATCGAGAAGAAATTGCAAGAGAAAATTAAGTTAACACATTGTAAACAATGAAAACAGAAGTACTGAAAAAGGTAAAAGCATAGAGTACCTGCTACAGAATGCTATGAAAACAAACACAAAGAAAATGAGTTTTAAGAAATTATTAAGCATATATATATATATATATATATAGAGAGAGAGAGAGAGAGAGAGAGAGACAGACAGACAGACAGACATATCTGCACAAAGCTTGATAGTTCTTTGAAAAAAAAAAAAAAATATATATATATATATATATATATATATATATATATATATAATGTAGTTACTGGAAAGGACAAAATAGCAAATTGAACAGAGGAAAAACAACAACAACAAATCAAAACTAAAGGAAATCTGAAACTACAGGGAAAAAGGGATACTGTTTTCAGGATATATTGCCAAAAAAGTGAAGAAGGTTTGGGACATTCTGAATTACTTCATAATAAAAAATGAACTTCCAAGATACACAAACTTTAAAGTTTACAGTCATAAACATGTAGCAATCAACAAGAAAAAATGAAGATTAGTTCAAAATTCCCCATAAATATACAAAACTAAAAAAAACACCCCAGAAAAGCCTATGTATTTTTCCTGTGAGGAAACTAACTTTTTTTTTTTTTTACTTAGACTGTCATTTACTTATGAAAAAAACCTTTATATATTGTTCATTGATAAACACAAAGAGAACTTATTCTTGGATGTCCTTAAAGACACTACTGGATGACAGGCTATCATGAGTTGCTGTACTTCAGTCACATTCTCAGGGTCCATTTCTAATTCTTTTTCTCTTTCTACTTATACCACATTCCTTACTTCAGTGAAGTCCATAAGGGTTATGATTATCTTCTTCCAAAGTCCTGTTAATGTTGATATTTTTACCTCATCCTATGAGTCACTAATAATAACATCTAGAATGTGAATTGTTTCTAGAATCTTTTCAATTTACTTGGCCCAGATCCATCAGAAAAATCACTATGGCTGCTACAGCATTACAAAATGTATTTCTTAAACATCAGTTCCTGGCGATTGAAATTGCTGCTTGATCCATGCATTGCAGAATGGATATCTTGATAGCAGATATGCAAAGAAATACTCCCATTGTGCAACTTTATCATAGCTCCTGGGAATCTTCCTTTTTGAACAGTTAAGTACCAACAGTGAACTTAGCATCTTTAAAGAATTATAAACAAACATGTTGTTATCCAAAGTTGTTCCATTTACACAAGCTAAACAAGTAATATTCAATATAATTCTTAAAGGCCCTAGGATTTTTGGATTGATAAATCAATATTATCTTCAACTTAAAGACACCAGCTGTGTTAGCCCCTAACAAGATTTAAGTTCGAAGTCAGGCATTAACTTCTCTTTAGCTATGAAATCCCTAGATGGCATCTTCTTCCAATAGAAGGTTGATTTGTCTACATTTAAAATCTGTTGTTTATTGTAGCCACCTTCATCAATTGTCTTAGCTAGTTCTTCTGGACAACTTGCTGCAAAATCCGTATTAGCACTCACTGCTTCACATTGGACTTTGAAATGGCTTCTTTCCTTAACTCTCATTAGTCAACCTGTGATAGCCTAGAACTTTTCTTCTGAAGCTTCCTCAAAATCAGCTCTCATAGAATTGAAAAGAATTAGATCCTTGCTCTGGATTAGGTTTTAGCTTAAGGGATAATGGTACTGATAAACTTGCTTGACTCAAGGTTATCACAAACCTTTAATCTATAAAGCATCACAATACATGTGAGGCCCAATAAAGAGAAAGCATAATAAAGTGAGCTATGCTTGTATACATCAACAAATTTAATATGTATACATGTCAAAATACTTGCACACAATAAAAAAAATTCACCTCCATAAGAATTTTTAGGTTTGTAATTTTGATAGGCATTAGCAAGTTGACATCAACATTTATCATATTTCTAAACTCACATGTGAAATTGACTGTATCCTCATATCTTAAATAGCATAACAATAATAATGTATTTTCAAGGATTTTTATCTTTGCTATTGTGACTGATAAAATATGGTAGTTAACTTAATTTCCATGTTCTTTATGTTAAATAAATTTAAACAAATTTTAATATTTTATATTTTCCATTCTGTTAATTACCTGTATATATTGTTCATTAATGTTAGGGTCAGTTTTGGTAGAATTTGGGAATTAACTTGTAGGAGATCCTTATAAAAGGTACTTTAACCCAAATAAAATAATGTAATTTAAAAGTTTCATTTATTGCTTCAACTGTTACTTGAATAAATTTCCTATTTACAAAATAAGAGACAAATATTTTGTGATTCTTGGGTTCTGATACACATATTGATTTGTAAGGCTCAAATGTAACAACAAATTCTAACTTTAGTTTTCTGGTCTTTCCCAGTTTTTCTTTATATTTTTATTTTTTTAACACAGTTTATTAACTTGTTGGTGTCAGTATTTAAAATGCTGGAACTGTGCAATAAATTTAAGTATTCACTAAATTTTATCTTCACACATTATTTTCATTCATTTCAGAACAATTCTGCCTATCCTGAATTATTTTTCAATTCATTTTAGAATAAGTTTATTATATTCATAATATTTTCCATGTTGTATGTTTGTTTGTCCTTCTTCTTCTCCTCCTTCTCCTCCTCCTCCTCATCATCCTTCATTTTCTTCTTTTTTTCTTTATGTATTTATTTGTTTTTGTGGTACTGGGGTTGAACCAGAGGACATTCTACCACTGAGCTATATATCTCCAGCACTATTTATTTTTCATTGCAAGACTAAGTTGCCCAGGTGGAGCTCAAACTTGCTATCCTTCTGCCTCAAACTCTTGAATGTGCACTACCAAGCCTGGCTTCTTTCTTCTTTTAATATTATTTCAGTGTTTTCTATTCAGTGTGATTCTGGTTTTGGAGACAAATGATAAAGAGATTGGGGAGATATTATCCCACATTTATAGTTTATTGACTTCTTATAGCAAATAAAAAGTAATAACATTATGATCATTTTGGGCATCTACAAATGTAATTAGGTTTTTATTCATAATGACTGGAAAATATATGAATCTGGTATATTATGTTTATAAATCATGAGTTTTTCAATGTTTTGAATAAGCAATATTAGTGCTTGTTAAGAAATTGGCGCAGAACCAAATCACTCGAACACATTGAAGCTAAGCAGAAGCAAGCCTATTGTCAGGAGAATCTGACAGACTGCCTCTACAGTGAGAACAGAAGCAAGACAAACTTTTATAAGTTAGAATCTAGGATATGCATTGTGGGTGGGCTTAGTCCTTGCTATTGCAAATTGAGAGCAAGCTTTTAACTTTTTTGTAGAAAAGTAGTAAAATAATTATTTTTATTTTAAAATTTATTTTAAAAATTTGTAGTTGTAGATGGACACAATAGCTTACTTATTAATTTATTTGTGGTGCTGAGGATAGAACACATTGCCTCACACATGCCAGGCAGGCACTCTAACACTGAGCTATAACACCCCCTAGTAAAATGTTTTTGTGTTTTACAGTAGTAATGCTTAGAAAGATTAAGCTCTCATCAACTTAAACAATACATTTAAATTTTATCCCAGCGTAAAAGTAACATGAAATTTTGTTGATCTTATTGATGACAGGTTTAATTTAAAAACATTAAATGGCATAAATACATTTCAAATAAAATATTTTATCCTTACAATTTTAAAATTATTGGATAACTTTAGTCTGAAGCACATCAATTTGGTATAATGTTTTTTTCAAATATTTTCCCCTAAAGATTTGTACATCTGGAATATATGAATACACTGAAAGTATAAAAAAGAGCAATAGCATTACATTTACATTGATGTACTTATAGTAATTAAGTTTAGCTTTTAAAGAAAAATTTAGATCCTGTAACCATACAAAATTTTTAAATAATAGTCATCATTTGATCATAATTGTAGAAACCTCAAGACTAGTTGCTTTACAGAATAAAACTTAATAGCCACAATGTTAAGAGTAAAATTAATGTTTTGAGAAATCTTGGTCATTTTAATAATTAGATTAAATCCAAGGTCAAAGGTTAATGTACTAATATAAATAAAGGACATTGATATCTTGACCCTAGGAAGAAACCTCAAATAGCTTTAATTGATTAATATATATATATATATATATATATATATATATATATATATATATATATATATATTCAACTTAGTTGCACATCACCTTGTTGAAATTTGCCCTTTATACAGACTTTCATTTTAATGAGGTGAATTTTTTTGTGTGTGTTATTTATATTACTCTAATTAAAACACAGTTAAAACTTTGTATATAGAAATATTCTATAAACCATTGCATATAGAATTATATCTGTTTACCAGCTTATGAAAATCTAATATTTAAGTATATAGTTTATGAGCATTCTATATGTTGGTTTTGATATTACACACATGCATGTAGACAAGACAATAGATAGAATAAATAGAACCAACAAGTAAAGGTCTTATGACTTTCAAAACTTATTAGATTAAGAGTTGACTTTTGTAAATTGGCCTCCATGAAACAAATCTGATCAGAAATTATAATTCAGGCCCACAGGATCAAAATTATGAGCTCAAAGTGTAGTCCTAAGGAAAAAAAAAATATATATATATATATATATAGTCGTTAATCATTTCAATTTTAATCATTTCAGTTTAGTAACATGAGAGAATCTCCAATTAACTAATTTGGTTTAGCTATATGTGAGAATGATAAAGAGAGAAAGAGGGGGTGAGTGAGAGGGAGAGGGAGAGAGAATTTTGAAGTTACTATGTTGCCACGTACAGGGAAGTAATTAAATACTTCTGGGCCTGTTGCTCTCTTGTGTCTTTAAAATCTCTTTAGAAGGGGAATGTTTGTCTCTTGTTTGGCAATTCATCATTTCTGTAATTTGGGGTCTTTGGATGTATTAGGAGACATGGGAAACTGGCTGCACTGAGGGGAGGGGTATTTTTTTCAGGGGGCAACCAATCTGCCAGTGTCCCCATTGTTCACATTTGGGACAAAACTTGGTTGAGGGCCTTGGGTGAGGGCATGCTTTGCCCAGTGTCCAGTTCATCCACATTGGAAACAGGGTCCTGTGGGTATTTTGGAGGCTCTATAGAGTTGGGTTGGGGCATAAGCCTTAGAAACTTTCCTTCGGTTTTGAATTATGGAGGCTGGAGCTGAATTTGAATTTTAAGATGTTTCACCTATTTGTTTTTGGTTTCATCCATCTGGTTGTAAAAATCTTGAAAGCCTTAGCTAAGAGTAGCTGCTGAGGAGACTCAGGACACTTCTCTAACAGTCTGAGTTTTTTGTGGATGTCAGGTGTATACCCGCAGGTAAAATTAAAATGTAGAAGGAGACTGCCATTAGGGTTGTTGAAATCCAAATTTGTATAGTTGGTGATGTACTCAGTAATTCGGGTCAAAAATTGGGTGGGATTTTCATTAGGTAATTGGGTAATTTCTTTTATCTTTTCCCAATTTACCATGATTAGCAATAGTTTTTACTTGATCATTTAATTTTTTTTTTTGGGGGGGTGTCTAAAGGACAGATTAAGTTGGAATGTAGGATTTATTTGTATCATGGAAGATGGAGGAATCTGTGTTCCTCCAATAGAAAAACCAGAGGTGGAGCTGTATATAGAGGCCCAGATAATCAATGGCTAGTAATAGTTTGGGGGTAAATATCCAATTATGAGGAGCAGTGATGGCTAGTCCTCCAGCCAGTAGGAGGATAATGGAAATTTTGAGACTCCAAATTGTGATTAGAAAAGCTAAAATCATGGGGGCTAATGGTCAGAAGAGTAAAGGAAAGAAATAAAGGAGAGTGGAATTATGTAACTTCCTCAGGGGAGAAATCAGAAAGAGTGCCTTGAAGAAAGAGGGACTGGATCCCAAGGAGGAGAGGACTTACATAAGGGAGCAGGATTGGCACAGAGGGTAAGAAGAATAGAGGGAATGATTAGAGCAGAGAAAAAGGAAACTTGTATGCATGGATTTCCTTCCATTTATCCAAGTGCTGATAAGAGTTATAAAGATCCCTCAAAATGTTGGGATCGAAGGTGCCATTAGGTGGCAATTTGGATCCATTGTCCAGATGATAAAAAGGCCATGACTGAGTGGAAATTAGTGGTTGGGCCTTTAGATCTCGAGTCAAACAGAGGGAGACTTAGTGGGTGAAGAGGCAATAGAAAATTAAACCAGATGGGATTTTTGGATTGGGAGTTCACTGTAGTGAGTTTTCTTTAAAGCTGGAGTGGCTAGAGGTAGGTATCCCAGGCTCTAGACCAAACCAGGAGGAGGAGGCATTCAGTGAAAAGGGTCAGCTGTACCCAATTCACTGGCCCCTGAACCAAAACCTTTTTGAGACCCAGAAGGTAGTCAGATCACCCCATTCCCAATCACACCAAGGTATATGAAGCCCAAGGACGGGGCACGGGGGAGGCAGTGTCTTGGTGGCTGGGATCAGGCTTCCTCCCCTGAGTAGGCAGCCGAGATCAACCAAAACCTGAGGAACAGAAGCTCACCAATGTCAAGAGTCTTGGTGGTGAGCTAAGACCTAAGTTAATTTGGAGGGTCCTGGATGTCCTCTAATTAATTGTGTACTCTGGAGAGGAGATTTGTTTAAGGTGGGTAAGGGGAAAGCAAAGGTAAGTTTGTATCTAGAGGAATGTACCCAGTAATGAACAGGATCTAAGTCAACTCTAAGGGTCCTCATGCTGAGCTGGAACCTTGGGAGGAGGAGAGGGAAAGGGAAGGTCACACTCCCAAAAGAGGCCAGTGTGTAGACGTGGGAGAGTGCTAGGTAGACAGGAGGGGTGTGAGGTGGTTGTCCTGAGCCCTTGGTTTCAGGATCCCAAAACAGGATCCCAAAACAGCTCAGATCCCCTGGAGGGGAGAGCAAGGTCATTGGGAGAGACAAGTTCCTGGCCAGTGCACCAATGTTAGGAAACTGGCACAGGACTGAATCACTCCAACTCACCAAAGCTAAGTAGAAGCAAATTTATTGTCAGGAATATCTGACAGACTGCCAGAGACAACAGTAGCAGATTTCCTCTAAGCCAAACTTTCATAAGTCAGAATCTAAGTTATGCATTGGGGGTGGGCTTAGCCCTTACTATTTGAATGTGGAGAGCAAGCTTCAAAACCTCAGGAACCAAAAAGGGGAGAGGGCAGGAGGAGCAGGCACAATTCCACTAGTTCTTGGAATGGGCACCCCCTGTACATACTCAGAAAGCAGACTAATGTCTGTGAGCATTGTGGTCAGGGTGCAGGTGGGTGGGGGTGTCAGCTACTACCTGAGTGGAATCTTGCAGGAAGGGGGAAGTAGGGGAGCAGGGTGAGGTGTCTGGGCAGAATAGGGTCAGCTTGACTTAAGAGTCTTACTGAGGTTGGAGCTCATGTAGGGCCCAACCACACCTATTCAATCCAAGTGATAGTAGGGTCCATTTGGAGTTGGTATAATAATTTTACTGTACACAATTTTGCCAGGAAAACCAATGTAACCTGTGACTTATTTGATATTTGCTAATATTCCAAAGTAGTCAACCAAATATTCCATAAAATATCTATATTTTATCAAATAGTTTTTCTAACATCATGTAATACCATTTTGCTTTTTATCAACCATAAATTATTCTTTAAGTGTCAGAGAAACCTTATAAGTAATATAAATATTTGAGATGCTCTACAACTCTAATATTTACTTAATATATTTATATATTTCCCCTTTTCTCCATTTTCTTCCCTTATTAGATTAACTACTTGCCTTATCCTTTCTAAAAACAAATTATTTCTACTCTTTTTGCTTCTTTTTTAACTCTTTAATTTTTTGCTTTTATATTAATTAGATGCTTCTTTCTAATTACCTGGAATAAAAAAAAAATTTACCTCTGTCTTTTTTTTGTTGTTGTTGTTAATGAGCTTCTTAATTAACCTATAACATATATTACAAATTTTTTCAGGCTTTTTCTATTCACCTAATTAACAATAATTTGTAGGCTCAGAAATGCTATTATTTTATTATCTTATTTTCCATCTATGTTATAATTTTAGCTCTGAATCCCTTTTTGACAGAAAGTTTAATGTCAAAAGAACTTCTGTGTGTTGTTTGGTCTCATTTCCAAGTAGAAGAATGTTCCTGTAATTTGTAAAATTGTTATTATATTTAAATAAGGGAAAGTTTTCAATAACACATATACTTTTAGAAAAATTTATTGAGGTTTTACTTTGGTCGTAATATATGGAAAATATTTAAGAATGAGTTTTTGTTATGTTAAAAGATTTATTCACTTTATTAGGTTTATTCTATTGTATGTATTCAGATTTTTGTAGTACTATATTTTTTCTGTTTACTGAAAGATTATTCATCCTGCAAACAAAATAATATTTTTTTAAAAAGCAACAACAATAGAATGTCTAGGTAAGATATAGCATGAATCAAATGTAAAATTTTGATGAATAATAAATATAAATATAAATGATAAAATATAAATAAAGCTCAAGTATTATGTGGGATATACTCATGCTAAAATTAAAAATTAAAAGAATAATTTAAAAACAGTGATTGTCGGAAATTTGAAATTTACTAGGCATCCTTAATTTTTATTTATTTATTTTTAATTCAGCAAACCCTAATTTTAAGTTCAGAACATTTTATTCCATTATTTCAGCTCTTCAATATGTTGATTATTATCTTAAAGGTTTGTTAAGTATACTAAATGGATAACTCAGGATTTTTTTCTGGTGAAGATAATGATTTTTTAAAGTGATAAATTAATAAGGAAAAAGAGAAAAACACAGATAGAAAAAATTACTTTTAAATGGCAACTAAAGACAGCATGAATGACTGTGAAGTGACTGTGCGAAGATGATTATAACTTACTCTCTCAGACATATTGTGTTGAATGTGTTTTGAAATTTTAAAGTAAAATTTTGTAAAAATTCCTGTCTTTACTGTTTTGGAACTTGAAAATGGGAATCCAGATTTCTACAAAAATTTCGGAATTCATTAGTTTACAAAATAATTGAAGAAATAACTTAAAGAATAACTTCTACTCACTCCAGTCTTAATTTTCTATATACATTTTATTTTAATATGATTTCCTTACTAATCTTTTAAAAATAGAGACAAATACATAAACATATACATGTACACATATAGAATACATGTCTAGCTTGTATTCAATCATCCATTTATTCTTTCTCTCTCTCTCTCTCTCTCTCTCTCTCTCTCTCTCTCTCTCTCTCACACACACACACACACACACACACACACACAACTATTATCATGTCTTTTGTCTCAGTCACTAATGGCATTCCAGGGAGGTTTGAAGATTGAGTGATTTCAACAATGCTTGAGTTATATACTAAACAACATGTTGCTATAACTGCAGGTCTTGGGCAAGATTAATCTTAGTCAACATTACAACAGGATTATCTCAGTAGTCTAACTACTGGTCTTCTTTCTTATCTTAAGTCAATCTAGTAGAAGCTACAATTATTTCAAGATATTTCCTGAGTTAACTTTCTGATAGGATTATTTTAATGATTTTAAATGATTTCTTTCAGAAATTCTGTTTCTTCCCTCATATGTGAGATTATTGTTTTGCTTGCTTTCTGTTTTAAAGACAATGTAGGAGCAGGATAAGAAGTCATTTTAAACAGCTAATTTTGGAATATGTTTCTGTAAATATTTCTCATGTTGTTAGCCATTATTTTGACACTGTTTATCACCTGTTTGTATTATAAACACTTTATAAATTTAATATATTCAAATATGTTATTTTATGTCTTTTTGATTTTCACTCTAGCATAGAAATATCTTCTGCACCTGCAGTTCACACAAGTGGTATTTATATTTTCTTGCAGTGTTGAGATACTTTTCCTCTATTGTTATTTTCAATAAAACTCAAATGTACCCATGTAAAAAATGTGTGATATCTATGTTGATATCTGTCTGCCTAGAACATCCAATACCCCGGAAATATTGACTAAATAATGCTGTTTCCTACTTAGTAACAATGGTATAGATAATATATGATATTTATCATGATATTATGTAATATAATAATACATTATAATAATATAATAAGCTAATATATAGTATATATAATACTAAGTTCCTTTATATTCTCAGAGATGATTTTGTTCTCTTTGCTTTTTATGAAGCTATTTGTCTATTTTCAAACAAAATATATCTTCTCTAAATGTATTAACATTATAAACATAAATATCTAGTGAGGCTAATCTTCTGACAAGATTTTTTTCCCAAATAGATGTTAAAATTTTATTATAAATTTTTCAATGGCTCTTTAAAAATTGTGTTGCTATACAGAGTTATAAAATAAAAATAATAACACAACCTAGTACAATATAATTAGAAGTAGAATTTTATTACATATATTTTTTATATACATATTTACTGTAGATACTCTTAGCTTCTCTGTTTACACAGTGTAATCTTTATAAACAAAATGGTTTGCCTTTACTATTTAAATATTGTATACTTATTAAAATTTTTATTCATTTTCCCTTGTTAACCTTATTATAATAAAAATTCTTTCCACTTAAATTAGTAACATGTAAATTATAATACAATAAATATATATATGCAAAATATATGTACAGACACATGCCCATGTGCATATTTTTTGCCTGTTTTAATTTCAAGTATGTAATAGCATCTTTTATTGATAATTTCACTTTGAGCCTAATAGTTATACAAATGTTTTAAAGACATAATTTACCAGTTTTTAATTTCTATAATAGTTAAATTGTGAGTAAGTTGGCAGTAGTCTGAAGACTTTTTGTTTTCAACGTTTTTCTGTTTTGGCATTCTTAAAAGGTGGGCACTTTCTCTCCTAACCTAATGACCATTGTTTGATTCCTGCCTTGGGAATCAGTATCTCTGTGTATCTCTGTAAGCTTGTAGCTGACAAAGATACATATAGTTGTTTTTTTAACCAAGGCAAATAGACCTCGCCTAGGCACTGTGGAAATCCAGTACACACATTTCCCTGCAGTACTGGGGATTGAACATCCTCACACATGTGAATCAAGCACTCTGCCACTGAGTCACATCCCCAGTTCATACTTCCCTAAAAGTACATCATTATGTACTCTTACTTTTACTCTGAAGTTCTCCATGTTCTTATTAGTTTTAAGCTCCAGTTGCCTCTGGGAAATTAGCGAGGAAGGAGTTATGCTGAAACAGAGAACTATCCCATTGAATAGCTCTGTTAAATTACACAATGACTCAATCCTCCTCACTTTCTGCTGGCTCTGCAGTCCCTGTTTACCATTCAATAAGTGCAAGTTCTCTGTTCAGAATCTGCAGTGGCAATACCATTGGATGTTATTCAGGCAAAGTAAAAGCTACAGATAAGTGTGAGCAATGTGCCTTGTGTATATCACAGGTGAGTTTCTCAGTTATTCTTTTTGTACATAATATGATGACCGATGTATTTCTTTTTGTCTTCATATTCTGTTAGCACCAGAGATAAAAATTAAAACCTCAACTCTGTTTCCAGAATATCTGAAGAAAGCCTACAAATAATAAAAAAGACTGACAATCCAATATATAATGTGCAAAAGATGTGAACATGAATGTCACAAGAGAGAATAGCCAAAAGACCAGTAGGTACCAAAAAAAAAAAAAAAATCACTTATCATGGAAGTGTAAATTAAATCTACAAAGGTATACCACATGTATCCAACACACGTCTCAAATTTGAAAAGACTGGCCATCATTGTCAAAGATGTACAGCTACTTGTTGGTTCACGCATTCCAGTGAGAGTGAAGCCACAGTCAAGGACTTTTGGCACTATCTCATAGAACTAAGCATGTATTTCTCTGCACTCCAGCAATCTCATTTCTTTGCAAATGTCTGAACAAAATGAGTGTCTTTGTTCTCCAGAAGACATGGATGAGTTTGCTCATCTATATTATGTGTATTCATAGCAATTTAATTCACATAGTCAACAACTGAAAACAATCAAGGGCCCAACAAAAGACAAAGGGCTAGATTAAAGGTATTACATAAAAATAATAGAAAAGAAGAACAAACTGCAACAATATAGATGCATTTCACATGCCATTTAACATACCTTAGGCTGCTAGGGAATTACCTTCTAGCAATTACCTGGTATTCACATATAAAATTAATTTAATAGTGCAGTAAAATTAACATAATTTATTTATTGCATTTGATATATTTTAATTTTTTAAAATACAAAAAATTGAAGAATATATCTTCTGGCATATATACCTATATCATATATATAGAGATATAGATATGATTTTTCCAGCCTTGTTATAAATTGCAAAGGTTTTACCTGGAGAGTTTTCTCAGGAAAGCTAACCTCCCTGTGCTGGACTCCCTGCTCTGTGAATGCATTGTAGTCTGTGACAGAAGAGAGATTCAAGGAGACCACTGGATATATCCAAATAAAGATTCAAGAGAAGGACAATGTTTGCATCAGCTTTCAGATGTTATGACTTAAATAAACAAAATAAAAAATTAGAGGAGAGAAAGTTTATTTACGTTTATGGTTTCAGAGGCTTCAGTCCATGGTTGGCTGGTCCCCAAAATTTGGGCCTAGGTGATTTTTTCATAAATGAAATTTTTGTGATAATTGTCATTACCATTCCATTGTTTTTTAGTCTCTTATATTTTCTTATGCCTGCTCATGATGAAGTACTCTTGAATCTGACTAGTATTCAATCTACGGTACAAAATGCCTATTTTTAATATTATTATAAATTTATCAATACAAATGTCAAGAAGAACATTAACAAGTTTGGCATAACCTGAAATTGAGGTTTAGTGTATTTCAGATACATTCATCTTTTAGGGCATTTTATGTTTAGTTTATACCCCTATGCATTTGTATGCATTTATTTCCAAAGTCATTGGTGTCTTATCCCATTTTTAACTACGTCTTAGAACACAATGTTCTGTTTGACTTGTGTTCATGTTTTTTTCATTAAAATACAGTTGCCATTTGTACAGCATCATTTATATTTGAATTTGAGACTTATGCTTTCTAAATTTGCACATTTTATATTCATTGGAGTAGATTCAATTTTTTGTTAAATTTTTAAGTTAATAACTTAAAATAATGTCACAGTGACATAATACATATTACAATATAATGAGAACAATATGTTTTTTTAAATATCAAAAATACATTTGAAAATTTTTAAATAATATTAACAAGAACTGAATTACTTAAAAAATCACACAATACTACATTTTCTAATAATACTAATAATTATTTTTACATAAAAATGTTTCACATAGTTTTGCAAACAGGATGAGTAAATAATATTTAATTATAAAAATAGATTGCATTCTACTAATTTGATAAAAATATGTAATGAAATTAATTTTTACTAGAATTACCAGAAGAAAAGGAAACATTACTAAATTAGAACAATATTTTACCACATTTTATATTTCCTCAGACTCTTAAGTTATATGAAAATATGAGAACTGTATATACATATGAAAACCAAATATACATATGAACGTAAAAAGGTTATTTGTAACTACATGAGCTATTAACTTTTATTAACCTTTACTATAAATGATAAGGACATTGATACTTTTGCTTCTCCTTTATTCTAATATTTGATATTTACATCATTACATTATCCAATATTTATTACTGTATAATTCATTCTGTAACTATTGCCCATTCAATTTGAAAATACTCTTTTCTATATTTAAATGGACCTATTTTTATTAACACAATTTCTCTATTTTGGAGACTGCTTATATTGATTAACTTCCTAATTAGATAAAATTAATTATTAATAATATTTATACAATAAATCCAAGCTTTATAGTCATCAATTTAATCTTTCTTGAGAATAACTTCAACTTTTGACTCATAGTTTTTATTTTGAATGTTCTGATGTTAGCAGTGAATGGTACTGTAGGGAAGTCCAATACCAGTCTAAAACTCAAACCCTTTAAGCAAGTTGGCTTCTGCTCCATTGTCTCAGGTATTCTTTCCAAATTCTTGAAGATCTACTTAACTAAAAGGCACCCGAATGTTGCCTAAAACTCAAAGTGCTCTATGCATAGATTTATTTATTTTTTTCTAGTAAATTTTAGTTTTATTACTGTGCTAAATCATTACTTGTTATTTTTAGTTGCTGAGATTCATTCCTCACCAAGACTAATTATCTTTATTTTTAGTGGATTTGTCTCACTGTTTAGTCTTTATTTTCATTTGTAGTACTCCATAATTTTCTCAAACTCTTTCTCTCCTCTCATCATTAATTCTCCTTCTCTTTGTCCTGGGTGCTACCAAATTTATTATGAGTTCAGTTGTAATTTTTTTTATCCTGTTATTTTCCGTCAATTTTCTCTTATCTATTTGGAGTCTGAATTTGTTGAATTAAATAAACTCACTATTGCTTAGTGAGTTTCTTTGTTCCTCACAGCACTTGGGCAAGCTTCTTTCTGTTTCTTGGGTCCAACTTACCTCTAACCTAAGTTCGAGAACTTCATGCTGTGTGTCAATTTTTGTGGCCATTGACTCCGCCAAACTGTATTTCCTTATTTCTATACAACTTAAGTATACTTCATATTCTGGCCACCTGGAGACTTTCATTCATTTTTAGGCTAATGAAGATCATTTCACTTCTTTCTCACCATAGAGAAAGCTGTGTGTAGTCCAGATAAAAAACAATCTTTTCAGACTGGGATTGTGGCTCAGCGGTAGAGCACTCACTTAGCACAGGCGGACCCAGGTTCGATTCTCAGCACCACATAAAAATAAAGGCATTGTGTTGCGTCCATCTCCAAATTTAAAAAAAAAAAAATCTTTTCTCCCTCCACATATATGAGGACATTTCTTGATCTGGCATTTTTGTTTCTTCCATGTGTTTGGATAACACCACACAATTCAAAGTGGAGATGCTCACAGACACCACATACCCCACGTCTTCAGTGAGCAGACAGGACAATTGACTTGCCAGAAAGAGTGCCCATGCTTTTCTAGGCATCTCTTCACAACCAACCTGCTCCCTAACTCTAGGTTCCTCTCCTAGGAAAAGAGAAAAATGCCATTCCTCCCTTTCTGTTGGCCTCCTTCTGGCTTCACAAACATCAGTATAAATTTGGTGGATACTGAGACTGAATAGTATACTTTCTTTGGAGAATAGGGAACTTTTAAAGCTACAGTTTGCTCTACCCAGATCCAGAATTATCTGCATTTCAAAGTATGGCATTAGGCCCTTCCCCTTTCTTTCTCTGCTGCTAGTGAATGCCTGCCTGGATTTTCAATGTTTTCTTCATCTTCTTCTTTTAGTTATACTGAAGAGAAGAATTTTATGGATTCCATTATTTTGTACACACAAATCTGATTCTTATTTAAAAATATATACACTCCCATAAAACCATGAAATATTATTTACTTTCATTTAAAGTATATAATTATTTAGTTCAGTAGAAGTCTTTTCCATATTAGTGTACATTTCATATCACAAATATAAGGTTTTACTTTTTCTTAAGACTTAAATAGGATTATAGCATACCAATAGGTTTAATGAGTTTGATTTCTTTCTGATCATGCAATGTAGCCAGATTATTAAAAAAAAAGTTTACTTGAAATAAGTGGTGTTTATACTTCTGAGTACGAGTCTTCAGGTACCAAAAACTACAGATAAAACTTTTCATGGGGCACCACCTTATGACATAAAAATTAACAAAAAAAAAAAAAGAACAGAAAAGCTATAGTTCATCCATTTTTAAAGCAATTTATACTCATTAAAATATTCCCCGGATTTAAAAAAAATGTTTTTCAACATATCTGTTAAATGAGATGAAATAATTAATCATTTACTAATTACTTTTGAAGAGTTTCCTGGGACGGATTACAGTTTTTCATCCAATAGGATTTTATTATACCATGAATTCCATAGAGTACTATCATGCATATAATATTTAACCAAGGATTATATACTTTAAAACTTATTATTAAAGGATGGACTTAATATGTTTACTGTAATGTCTGAAATATGAACTATTATTTAACTAAATATATTTAACTAAATATATATTTTAAATATAGCAATAATTAGAGCTGGGTATAAAATATGCTAGTAAAATATGTATTATATATGATTATACATACTATATATGTTATAAGGTAACTTTTAAATAAAAATAATATTAAAAATTCTGTTTAAATTCAAAACAAGCATGTCTTTTTTAATTTTAATTTTTTAATTTGTTTTACTTAGTTACACATGACAGTACAATGATCTTGACATATCATACATTTGAATCAGATGGGGTATAATTTCTCATTTTTCTGAATGTACAGGTTGCAGAATCACATTGGTCATGCAGTCACGTATATACCCACAGCAATAATAATGTCTATTTTATTCTGCTGTCCTTTCTTTCCCCCCTTCCCATACTCTCCCCTCCCATCACTTCTCTCTACCCAATCTAATGTGACACACTGTTTTTTTTTTTTTTTTTTAATTTCCCCACATCATCATACATGTATTCTGTATAACGATGAGGGTCTCCTTCCATCTTCCATGCAATTCCCCTTCTCCCTCCCTTTCTCTCCCACCTCTCTTCCCTATTTAGTGGTAATCTTCTTCTCATGTTCTTCCCCCCTACCCCATTTTGAGTCACCCCCCTTATATCAGAGAAGACATTTGGCATTTGTTTTTTAGGGATTGGCTAACTTCACTTAGCATAATCTGCTCTAATGCCATCCATTTCCCTGCAAATGCCATGATCTTGTTATTTTTTAGTGCTGAGTAATATTCCATTATATATAAATGCCACAGTTTTTTATCCATTCATCTATTAAATTAAAAAAAAATAGCAGAAAATAATTTTAAACTCTCAGGATTTAGTCAGCTTTTTTTTTGTCACTGCGAACAATATCAACCAGAACATCCTAGAGCAAGACAAGTTTTGTGGGCTCAAGGTTTTAAAGGTTTCATCCCATAGATGGTGAACTCCATTTCTCTGGACCCAAGATGAGGCAGCACATCATGCTAGAAGCGAGTCCAGCAGAGGAAAGGTGTTCAAGTCATGGCGTGGTCAGGAAGCAGAAGGGGTAGGGAAGAAGGGTCCACAGGGAAAATGCACCCCTAGGCCATGGCTCCCAGTGACCCACCTCCTCTAGACATGTTCATCTGCTTACAGTTACCACCAGTACACTCCATTAAAATTGAGTTACAGTTTTCATAATATAATAATATAATATATAATAATATAATAATTCCATCTGTGAAATTTCCTGCATTAATAGAAACTTTGGGTAAATACCTCATATTCAAACCAAAACACTTCAGATCAGGTAATCTTATTTCTCCTCTAGATCCAATAACATCTTAGATTATAAATCTTTTGACCTAGTTTCCTAATAGTAAGACAATATCACTTTTTACCCAGATGGAAAGAGCCTTTCTCAAATGCAATAACATCTCTATTTTTACTAGTAAAATTTTCACTTCTGAAGCAAATTCCTCTATTTTATTTTGTAACTAGACATACCAAAATACAAGTGATTAGATTATGTGGCAAGATAGATCTGTCAATATTTTAAATCAGTAATTTTCTCAAGTGTATTACATTTATTTTAAGTACCTAAAAGTTATTGGGGGTAGTAATTTTTGTCTTGAGTATTAGTGTTAGATATAAATTTTAAATTTGATTTTCTTTTCCAATGTGATTGCTTTTTGCAAACATATAGCATGACATTAAAAAAGAAGAAAAGTTTTTAAAGGTTTGAATAAAAATAGATAAACAGAGATTACCTTAAAAATTACACAAAATTTATTTCAGTGGAAATATATGCTTTTGAGGAAAAGAAACATAATATTAAATATGAATAAAAGGAGAACAATGCTAAGAAAAAAATGTTAAAAACATAGACATGTATTATGTTTTCATTTTGTAGTGCAATTTATTTTCTATATTTGTGTTTTCATTGTGGGATTTACTAGCAGACTAATATCACATAATTTTAATATGGAAAATTCATGATGTGGAAAACACTAAGTGCTTGCTTTACAGTTTAAATATTTAATTTATTTTTATAATCATTAGTTTCAAATGTCATTAAAGACTTTAGAAACCAGACCCAAATAAATAATAACACATTTTTCATGTTTCTACTTAACCAAAAATATGTCCTGCTAATATAGAGATATTAGTACCAGTATTACAAAAACCTATAAGTAGGAAATTGGGTATAAGTTTCTGGAACTTAGTAATTAATTTACAGGTCATTTACTTTAGATATGTGAAGGAAGCTGCCTACTGTTTGTTTGCTTTTTGGTATTTATTTTTTGATTTGTTTTATTCTATTTTCCCCCTATGCTTTTGACAGTGGAAATTCTAAGAAAAAACTGAAAAGCAAATGGGTGAACCCTAGGATCAATACAGCAAGAACAAAAGGAGAAGACTGAGGAGTACTGAATATTCACTTCGTTTTAAGAAAACTGCAGGGTTTTTTTATTTTTATTTTTTTTATAATCACATACTGTGCAAAGTTAGAGAACTTACACTGCTTTAATATTTATTTCAGAATTTAAGTTGTCACTTTGTAGGGTTATTTTATGGGATTTTCCAGGTACTTTACCGATATATATATATTAGGAAACTAGGTCAAAAGATTTATAATCTAAGATGTTATTGGATCTAGAGGAGAAATAAGATTACCTGATCTGAATATATATATATATATATATATATATATATATATATATATATATATATATACATATATATATTAGGATTCCTAAAATATTCTGCAATAAAAGACAGTTTAAAAAGTAAATGAGTAATATTAATAAATCAGATTATTATAAAACAAAATCAATTTCCAGTAATTTGACTTATGGGGGCATCAATCTTTTCACTTTGTTATATCAAATTTGCTTGATATATGTTTAAATTAGCTTCCAATGGATGCATAAATGAAGGATCTTTCCATAGTTTTTTTATATCATGCCATACTTAATTTATTCCATTTTGGCTTTAGAAAGGCCCAAAAGGTCAGTCATGTTAACTCTGAATTTTTCTGGAGATATCCTGATAATTATCTAAACACCAATAGTGGAAATAACAGATTAGAATGTGGCGATAAATTAGAAAAATTTTAATTTCTAAATTCCTTATTACTCCACATCTAAAAGTTTACAACAGTTAGATATTTTCATGATATTATATCTTTATCCTCTAAAAAATGTAGAGAAATCTTTATAGTCTGGTATGTTGAAAAAGAAGCCACTGAGATGTTATTGCAATTTCTGTCAAAAAGTTTAGGGAAACCTATCAGAATCTCACAGTTCAACTGATGGGAAACCTGATAGGGTCAAGAGAGTAGTCATGGATAAGGAAAAGGCAGAAGTATAATACATTTTAAAAGGTTATTATTGTACTTTCAGTTCTTAAAATGCTTTGATAGATTCTTTTATTCACGTGAAATTTATACAAAAGAGCAAAACAGAACTATTTAACTTCAAAGCTATAATATTATTAAATTATTTTCTACATCATTTATTTGACTTCTAATTACCATATGAATTATATAATAACACACAACTCAAGCTCACATGTGGTGACACGGTCTCCCAGTGGTTCAGGAGATTGACACAGGAAGATCTCAAGTTCATGTTCCAGCTCAGGAATTTAGCAAAGACTTAAGCAACTTAGTGAGATCCTGTCTCAAAATAAAAATATATAAACGGCTGGGGATATCACTCAGTAGTAAACTACCCCTTGTTTAAATTTTCAGTAAACTGCTGACACCCCCCAAAAAACCCTGAAGAACATAAAAATAAATTTAACACTACCTATTTAAATATTGCTTAAATTTTATTCAAATCATTTTTATGAATCAAAAGTCATATACCTAATAAATCAAATTAAATTGAATATTTTAAAATTATAAACTCAGAAAATACCTTCATTTTACTGCAATTATTGCAAGGCCAATTGTAACACTTATGAAAATTTGGTGTCAAAATTTTGCCAATCTGAATGACTATTTTTTTATATTTCCTTTTCTTCCCTTTGCTTTATTTGCCCTATATTAACACCCCAAAATTTTTGTAATATTATATTTTCAAATTTGTGTATTTTCACTAACTTACCAAATGCAAAGGAGGCAACACTCCATCTCAAACGTTAGGAAGAATCACTTGGGTGATTTATCGATTCTGAACCTGAACATAACATCTACTTTATAGTTCAGGGAAACTTGAATACAATACAGTGATCAGTCTTCTGTATCTTCCCCTTTGTATTTTAATAGTTGTTTCTTTTGTTATAATGCACAACCTTAATAGCTTCTCTTTCACAGGATTTTAATTCATTAAACCATATTTTCTTTCTCAGAAATTGTGTATTTTTTCCCCAACTTCACATGGTCAACATTTATTTAACACACCTTCCTGGAATTGCAATGTACTGATTTGGTACATTGATATGATGAATAACTCAAAAAATGCTATCAGAATTTTATAACAATTAGCATTACCAATATTTTTCATCTGCCTTTGAAGGAAAGATTGTTTTTAGCTGTTAGGGATATTGCGTTATTTATTATCTTAAGATCCACTATTAGTGGTTCACTAATTTTCTTTACATAAAAAAAGATACCTTGTCTCCTAAAGTATTGAGATTTTACTTGAAAAGTTAGGGGAAATGTTCCCTGGCTTATAGCACTGAATATTGCCTTGTGGGGTGCTGAAAATTTTGTTGTTATTCTCATTGTTCACTCGCTGTTTTTTTGTTTTAATCTTTAAAAGCAGATTCATTGGAGTATCTGTTGGTATTAATCATTCTGTAAAAGTTTTTGAAATGTACATTGTCTATAATCCCAGCAGTTCGGGAGACTGAGGCAGGAGGATCACAAGTTCAAATCCAACTTCAGCAAAAGAGGGGCACAAAGCAATTCAGTGAGATCCTGTCTCTAAATAAAATATAAAATAGAGCTGGAGATGTGGCTGGTTGACTGCCCAAAAGTTCAATCCCTGATGCTCCCCAAATAGCCTAATATTCACAAGGTAGCTTCATTTATTCTTTAATTCCTAGACAAGTTTATAAATATGAACAGTTTATCATTTTTCCAATTGTGATTTTCACAGGAAATGTTATCTCTTTTTTCAAGGCTCTTCCTATGTTTTAGTTGGCTCATTCTTAGCATTTTTTAGCACTTTGTATATGCGTCTACATTTTGTTATTTGCTTAAATATCTTTACCTTGTCAATGCATTTATCTCAGGATGTCACTCTTTTCTATGGGTATTATTCTTTTTTTGTTTAGTTTTTGTACATTTTATTGGTGTACTTGCTGTTACATATTTGTAAATCCACACACTATAACAATATAATTTGGCCAATATCACTCCCTGTCTCCTTCCCCTTGGTCCCTTTTCTCCACTGATCTCCCTTTGATTATTAGGAAGTCCACCTTCACCATTTTTTCCTTTTTCCTATCTAGTTTGTGCGTATAGGAGAAAACATATGACTTGTCTTTCTGAGTTTGAGCTATTTCACTTGACATAATGGTATCTAGTTCAATCCATTTTCCTGCAAATGACAATATTTCATGTTTCTTTATGGCTAAATAAAATATGATTGTTATATATTACCATATTGATGGCTGCTTCCATAGTTTGACTATTCTGAATGGTGCTGCTTTAAACATGGGTATGCACTATCACTGTAGAAAGAAGACTTTAATTTTTCAGAATAAATACTAAAGAGTGGTATCATTCAATCATATGGTGGTTCCATGCCCAGTCTTTTGCAGAAACTCTATGTTGATTTCCATAGTGGTTGTAGTAATTGAAAGTTCTACCAACAGTATAAAAGTGTTCCTTTTTCTCAACATCCTCTCCAGCATTTATTATTATTTGTATTCTTGACGATTATCATTCTGACTGTTGTGAGATAAAATCTCAGTGTAGATTTGATTTGAATTTCCCTAATTTCTCTGACATTGAACATTTTTTCATGTATTTGGTGGCCACTCATTTTTCTTCTTTTGAGAATTGCCTGCTTAATTCATTTGTCCATTTATTAATTGGGTTATTTGATTTTTTGGTGTAAAGATTTTGAGTACTTTATATATTTTAGATATGTATCCTCTGTCAGAAGAATAGTTAATTAAGATTTTTGCCCATTCTGTAGGTTCTGTCTTCACATTTTTAATTGTTTCCTTTGCTGTGAAGAAGCTTTAAAATTTGATGCCATCCTATTTATTAACTCTTGTCATTATATCCTGAGCTTTAGGGATCTTATTGAGAAAGTCATTGCCTCTGCCTAAAAGCTTGAGTGTTAACCATGTGTTTTACTGTAGGAGTTGCATAGTTTCTCATCTAATTTCAAGGTCTTTGATCCATTTTGAGTTGATTTTTTTTGCAGGTTGAGAGATAGGTCTAGATTCATTTTTCTACATATGAAAAATCAGTTTTCACAGCACCACTTTTTAAAAAGGGCTATCTTTTCTCTAATGAATGTTTTTGGCACCTTCGTCAAGGATCAGATGACTGTAGACATGTAAATTTGTGTCTGGGTCTTCTATTATGTACCAGTAGTCAGTCTATATGTCTGTTTTTATATCAACACCATGTAGTTTTCATTGTATAGCTCTGTAGAATAATTTGAAGTCAGGCATTGTGATGTATCCAGCATTGCTTTTTTTTTTTTTTTTCCTTAAAATTTCTTTGGTTATTCTGGGCTTTTTATTCTGCTAAATGAATTACAGGACAGTTAATTTTTATACTTCTATAAAAATGTCAATAATACTTTTATGGGAATTGCATTGAATCTGTACATCACTTTTGTTAATATGGCCATCTTAACAATATTAATTCTGCCTTTTCATGAACATGGGAGGTCTTTCAATGTTCTGAGATTTTCTATTGTAGAAGTCTTTTACCTCCCAGGTTATATTTATTCCAAGGTATTTTATTTTATTTTTGGAGAGTATTATAAATGCAATTGTTTTCCTGATTTCTTTCTTAGTGAATTTGTTGTTGATATATAGGAAAACTATTTATTTTTGCATGTTGATTTTGTAGTCTGGTATTTTACAAATTTGTATATTAGCTCTAGGAGTCTGTTGGTGAAGTTTTTTGGATCTTCTAGGTATAGATAGGATCATATCATCTGCTAACAGTGATAATTTAAATTTTTCCTTTCCTGATTTTATCCCTTTTATTTCTTTAGGGCTCTGGCTAGAATTTCCAGATCTATATTAAGTAGGAGTGAGGAGATGGACATCCTTATCTTTGCTGAGATTTTAAATGAAATGCTTTCAGTTTTTCTCCATTTATTATGAAGTTGGCTTTATGTTTTTCTTATGTAGCCTTTATGATGTTGAGAGAAGATCCTATTCCTAGTTTATTTAGTGTTTTTTTATGATGAAGTAGTGCTGAGATTTGTCAAAGAACTCCTCTGCATCTATTGGGACTACTACATGGTTTTTGTCCTTAATTCTGTTTATGTGATGAGTTGCATTTATTGATTTGTGTATAATCAAACATCCTTGCATGTCTAGAAAAAAACCAATTTGGTCTTGATATTTAATCTTCTTATTATGTTGCTGAACATGAGTTGCTAATATTTTATTAAGTATTTTTGCATCTAAATTCATCAGTGATACTGGACTGTAATTTGCTTCCCTGGTGTGTCCTTATCTGGCTTTAGTATGAATGTGATACTGGCTTCGAAAAACAAATTTGAAAGTGTTCCATCCCTTTCTATTTCATGAAATAATTTTAGGTAGAATAGCATTAGTTCTTTAAAGTTTTATAAAATTCAGCTGAGAATCCATCTGGCCCTGAGCTTTTCCTTGTTGGAAGGCATTTTATTATTGATTGTATCTCATAACAAGCTTTTTGTCTGTTTATGTTTTCTATGTCCTTTTGATTCAGGTTTGGCAGATCATATTTGTCTATAAATGTATTAATTTCTTCTAGGTTTTCCAGTTTATAGGAGTATGTTTCCAAAATAGTCTCTAATGATCTACTGGATTTCTGAGATGTCTATGGTGATTTCTCCTTTTTCATATTAATATTATTAACTTGGGTTTTCTTTCTTTTTCTTTTGTTTTGTTTGGCTAAAGGTTTATCTATATTGTTTATCTTTTCAAAGAAACAACTCTTTTTTTCATCAATCCATTATTTTATATTGTTTTCTTCTTAATTTGTTTTGTATTCTACACAATTACCATGTGAACATATTTGTATTTCTCTGTATATTTTTCATACAGAATATGAAAATATAGAATATATAGAATTTCTCTACTTGTAGTGACTCAACTTATAAAGTTTTTTTTTTTTAATTTTTATTTTTGAGATCGGGAAAGGTTATGTACATTCATTCTATAGAAATCATACTATGATATGCAATGAATTAATATATTAACTACATTTCAAGTTGTGCTATTTTTTTTTTTATACTAGGGATTGAACTCAGGGGCACTCAACCAATGAGCCAAATGCCCAGCCCTATTTTGTATTTTATTTAGAGACAGGATTTCACTGAGTTGTTTAGCACATTGCTGTTGCTGAGGCTGGCTTTGAATCTGAGATTCTCCTGTCTCAGACTTCCAAACCACTGGGATTACAGGAGAGAGCCACTGTGCCCAGCTCACATTTTGCTATTCTTAAGTTATGATGGTTTATCAATACATAATCCCATTGCATGTCATGGGACATTGACCATATACTCTGCATGTCAATGCGTATAAGTATGTGTGTGTGTATGTACATGACACATAAACATATTCTTTTATTTCTTCTATTTTTTAATAATTTAAAATAATACTTCTGCCACAGTACTTTTGTTTTAAGGAAATATCTATCTGTGCCTTCTCAGTGTTCATATGGGTATAGGTGAATTTTCCTTTTTCTTTTTTACTCACTCCATGTAAAATTTGTCTTTGGTCTAAAATTTTATTTTAATGAGATGAGTTGAAGCACCTATAGGAGTAGCATTTGATAGGTTAAAACTCAGTTTATTTTTCTGTGTATATTTGTCCTTTATTTGCATTTATCCAAAGGAAATGTAAGAAGGATACATTCCTTGATTCCTCGATTTTTTTTTCTTACCTCTCTGCCTAATGTTTTCCAAAATTTTTAGCACTTGTCTGTGTTTCTTCCTTTCATTAAGATTTACTTCAGTATTTGTTTCCATTTCATGTATATAATATTTGCTTATGTCAGTTTCAGGAGGATAATTTGTAATCTGCTTTCACTCATATTATTTCCAAAAATATATTTCCCCTTGCTTTAGATTTTTTAATTATTTATGTTAATGTAGTTAAAATTAGTCCAAAGAAAAACATAGGTTAAAATTAGTTTGACAGAATTTGAAAGAGACATATATCAAAATTTGATTATACAAGAAAAGTACTTGTTCAACATCTTTCCACTTCAATGCATGCCTAAAACACTTTTAAAAACACCTCTACAGTAGTGACTAAAGTCTATCTAGAGAATTAAAGCATTAAAAAGTCCAACGGCATTGTCTTATGAGGTTTCAGATCCATATGTTTAGAAAGTCTGTTAAGAAATTCTTTGGGGCAGTCACAGATCATGTGCATCCACGTCAGCTAACCAAAGGGCCAAGGCACTCATTTAGGCTACTCATCTTGGTCTCAGGCAACACAGCCATGGCCAGTCAGTCCCCGGAAGTCCAGAAGCTACTGCGGGTGGAAAAGTAGACCACGGTAGTGTCCAGGGTCCACAAGTAAATGAACCTGAGGCTGAAGCAGGCCAAGGCAGCTTCGGCTGAAAGTGAACTATTCTTCCTCTCAAGGGAGAAGGTATGCAATGTCAAAGCAGCTTGTCCCTGGGAGCCCATGGCAGCTGTAGCACTGAAGTGAGGGAGACCCAGTAAAGGTGGGCATCCTCCAGACCTACTTTCAGCAGAATAGGAATGTTGTCTCTGATCACCTCTAGATCTTTGCAGTATCTGGCCAGAAACCCATGAAACCTACCACGTGGATGGATAAAAGAAGAAGTACCTGTTTTAAGAATTAAGAGTCTATTTATTTATTTTGTATATTTTTATTCGTTCCTTATAGTTGTATATAATGATGGGATTGTTATTACATATTCATATGTGCACATAATAGAACCATATAATTGCAAATATCATCCTCTAGTGGTTCCCCTTTCTCTGCTTCTGCCTCCTCCTTGTACCTTCTCTCTCTTCTACTGAACTCCCCTATATTTTTGCAGGATTCCTGGCCCCATTTCTTTCTTTTTTAATTTTTTTTCCCTCTCTAGCTTCCCCATATGAGAGAAAACATAAGACCCTTTACTCTCAAAGTTTGATTTATTTTGCTAAACACTGACATTGTTGATGCCCTCACAGAATATGAATCTGTGGCACAGCTCCAGTTAGGATCTTATGAAAACATGGGGATAGGAAAGATGGTAGAATGAGATGGACATCATTACCCTAAGTACATGTATGAAGACATGAATGGTGTGACTCTACTTTGTGTACAATTAGAGATATGAAAAATTGTACACTATATGTATAATATGAATTGTAACTCATTCTGCTGTCATATATAAGAAATTAAAATATAAAAATAAATAAAAACCAAGGCTAAACTTAAAAAAAAGATATTATGAAAATACATTAATTTATTTCTGTATGTTTATAGGAGGTCCCCTCATTTTCTGGAAAGTAGCATATCTAACATCTTTGTAAAAATTTCATACTTATCCAAATATTTTATTACTTTACCTCATATGTCTTAGAAATGTAATGAATACACACACACATATATTTAGTATTCCATGCCTTTTAGCTCAAGCACTATACAAACACACACACATATATATTTATATATATAGGTATACGTGTACTTTCACTGTAATGCAAGAGACAGAGAGATAATTGCTTTTGAATATTAAATTAACATTTTTTATCTCCAAACCATAAGTCATTGATCTCTCTCTCTCTCTCTCTCTCTCTCTCTCTCTCTCTCTCTCAATACTCAGATTGATTCCTCTCATACAAACACAATTAATCTAAAACATTTAAAAACCTGTTGACCATAATAATAAAATTGTATTTAAACATTGAAATTTTTTCTTTTTTTTCAAACATTATTTTACTATATATCATACAGATAGATTAGTTTTGCTCCCTAAGTGTCCTGAAATAAAGCAAAGACAATCACACACTGTCTTATTGGGCTGATCAACATAGAATGAGATAATTATCCTAAAATTCAATGCATTATCTACATTATATACCTTACCTCAAAATTAGAAAAAAGTCATTTTATTGAGAGTGAAAGAGGGTGGTAATTGATCAAATTAGGAAATAAATGTAAATAAACCAGAAAATATTTCTAAAATTGTACACAAAAACTTCTCCAAAATTTACAAGAGATATCATTATCTTTTCATGGAAAAGAAGTGAATTATATGCTAATTTTATTATTATATAATATCAATTGTAAGATATTTACAATTTCAGCTATGATTAAATGTAAGAAATGTGCAGGTAGAAATTGATACAATTTGGTACTTCACATTTTAAAAAGGTATTAAGCCTGAGTATCATTAACTATTCTTTGTTCTGCTTGCTTCACAGGGGCACTGAACAAGTGCTGAATCTTCATCCTGAATAATGTCATACTGTTGATGAACATTCACTGAGAAAGCAAGAGGCAAAAGGAGGAAACAATTAATTGTGACTGAGGTGAGCAGACAGGGTCAAAGAAGCTTTAAAAATAGAAAATATTTAGCTTGAGAGATAGTAATAGAAAGTCTTTCCAAGGCTGAGGGAACCTGGGCAGAGCCAGGGAGATATGAACAGATTGATGCACTCAGAAGAACACTGACAATTTCATATTCCTGCAGCATAAACTCAAAGTGGAATGGTGTGGAAAAGAGATTGTCAAATACCAGATTGAGTGGTGAATTCCCCAAACAAATTATTAGGAAGAAAAAGCTGAAAGGTTCAGAAATATTATTGTCTTTATCTCAGAAATGCTAAGAGTGAACAAGAAAGCATCAAATAAACACTATTTTTATTTGTATTACACTTAAAATGTGTACAAACAATATTTTCTAAATTGATTCTTTAAAAAAATTAGCTGTAATAAATGTCTTTTGCATTAACAGTTATGGCAATCACTAATAATTAACTAAATTAAAATAATCTCAGGAATAGCTTTCTGTTCATTGTTTTTGTAAGAATTTTATAGAATAAATAAAATATCTTTATTAATGTGGACAATTTATAATAAACTAGTAATTAATGAAGAAAATTAAAGTATTTACATAAGAAGGTATGAAATTTGTACATTTGTATAAGTGTAACACATTACTAACAATATATTATTTTATTTATGTTGCTAGTAAATTTTTCTAAATGTTTTGAATCCAAAATAATTTTTGTATTTGTAAATTGGTAATATAATTTCTTTTTAAACATAAAATTTTGATGTAAACAAAAGTAGTATACACCAAGACTAAAAAATCTTTACTATAGATGCTACATTCTAGAGTGCTATGTTGGTATATATAAACACACTATGTGAAGGGCGGGGGGGGAGTAAACCTGAGTCCTAATTTCAGTCAGTTAATTGTACCAGTTTATTAGTCATGGTTCTTCTAAGAAAATGAAAATTCAAAATGGGTAATAAAGGAGAGGTCTATGAACTTGTTTTTATAGAGGTTTGGGTGATATTTAAAAATGAAAGAAACTGTTCTTTTCCCTGTGCCTGAAAGAAGAATATGAAGGATCAGTTGTCCAAAGATGCAGAACATAAGTAGAAAGAATGGAGAACTACCCATCAGAACCACCACTTTAATAGTTCCAACAAATCCACAAGAAGCTCACGTTCCTCCAGCACTCAGATCTTGTGCTGGTGCCTCCATTCTGTCTATCTATACACAATACACATCAAACTCCAGACATGTCATCATAGCAGTCTATCTGCAGCAGTTTCTCAGAGCACACTGCAGTGTAGGGAAGGTTAGATAATGTCTTTAGACAGGCAAACCGATTAAATTTTGGTGATACTACTCCTTTTTCCCATCTTCTCCCACACCATTAGTTCTTCTCTTTTACCCATTTGAAAAACTTACATACTCAACATAAACAACTTGTACTTCTCATCAAGTTTAAGTAGCATAAAAAAAAAATAAAGTGGTAAACAAACAAAAGATGTACAGAAAAATATCAGCGCAATTGACATACCATAGACTGTGAAAGATAAAAAAAAGAGTTGCCATAACTATTACACAAATCAGTGATGAAGCAAAACAAACATTATTTTACTATATATCATGGTTAAGAATAGGGATTTTCATGTGGCTTCTACGCAGAAGACTTTCAAGCTTTTACCAGTTATTAAACATATCTATTCCTTCCATACTATTGAGGAATGGAAAAATGACCACAAAATGAATTTGTAGTCCTATTGAATTCACTGCAAGAGTCAAACAAAATTCTCATCAACCATCAGAAACCTCTACTCTATGCAGAGCTAAGTTGAAAAAGTTCAGATAATTAGTGTCAGTTCAGAGACAGTATGATAAACCCCAAAACTTTTTGTTTGCTTTCCTTATTTGACTTTTCTTGGGAGCCTGTTATCATTAAATATTTAAAATTCCCTCTGCAAAAATGTTTGGATTGGATGGGTTCATGTTAGAAATATGTCTCAATAGTTAAACCCTTTATATATATATATATATATATATATATATATATATATATATATATATATATATATATATATATATATATATAAAATTAAAAATTCCCACTCCATGAAGTGGCAAAGGTCTGGAACCTGACTTGCCTTTCTGATCTATGGCTGCAGAACTTTTCTGCTAATACCTGTTATGCAACCCTTTAGCTGGCTGTCAATCTATATTATCCCTTGAAACCTATGCTTTATTAACCATCACTAAAAATCCTGCAAATTAAAACATTTTAATTATTATTCATGCCTTGAAATTTATTGGAATATTTGCATTCACTGTGTATCTAAGGTCAATGACCAACAATCTGCCTCTAGCAATATTTACACCAGTGCCATTTATGGAATTTTGGGGAACTCAAGTTTATTGTAGCAACCTTTGCCACAGTCCTAACAAATAGGTAGGTTGGAATTGGAACATTGTATTTAGAGGTAGCTGACAATGTTTCTTTCCTAACATTACAGTCCACTTGAGGCTTCTGATTTCTTTCTATACATACCCACTTCAAAGTTCTGAGTTTCAATCATATTGATAATTTCTAGAACTCCCTCTTGAGTATAGGATTGATGGAAATAAAGTAACTGCTCCTAGGAAATCATTCCCAGGTCCTAGATTCAAAATATTAAATCCCAGGTTCCATTCAAGGACAACTTACAAATAGTTTTGGGTGGCATTTACATTTGTTTATTTTAGTCTCCTGTGTCTAGCACCCTCAGAGCCCCCGATACAGTCCCATACATGCTTGCTGGCCTCCTGTCAACTGAAGCTAATGGAATTATGTAACTGTTCTATAAATAGACTTCCTAAAGCCAACTTTGTTCTCATTTGTTATATATTGGACAACTCCTGTGTTCATGAAGTTAATAAGGGGTATTTATCATAACTTCTGCAGAGAAAATAGTTCCCAAATGTATATAAGGAAAATCTTTCACAAAGGGAAAGTCTGTTTTCCTCAGAAAGGTTTAGAAATTGTTCCTCTATGAGCAAGGAAGACTTTAGGAGCATGTGGGGAGGGGAGTCCAAGATTCTTGTATGCCTATGTATTCCAAATTTTCTCTATTCTGTATCTCAGGGACTCAAGTGCTCTGAGTTGAGGATTTTACTGACACTGAAAATGTGTAACTTCTACTAAAAATACTGTTTACTGGTCTCAATCATATCTGCTGTGAAACTGAAGGAAATAAAGAACTCCTTAAAACTGTCCTTGAGAATGTCTGATTTTTCCATTTGTTATCTGAGTTGGATATTTGATTTTTATTTTACTCTTTATTTGAATGTACTTTCTAGAATTCTAAGCCTTTGTCATCTAAACATGCATATGTATGTGTATATATATATATATATATATATATATATATATATATATATATATAATCATTATTAGTAACAGAATGGAATTCCAAAGAAATTTTTTTCTCTCAAATCATATATCTTATTTGCATTTCTTTTCATGTGAGGCCCAGCGTGGTGTTTATATATATATATATATATATATATATATATATATATATATATATATATATATTTCTTGTAGATGGACACAGTATCTTTATTTATTTTTATGTGATGCTGAGGATTGAACCCAGTGCCTCAGACATGCAAGGCAAGCACTCTACCACTGAGCTACAACCCCAGTTCCAGCCCAGTGACATTCTGAGACTCTCAATGCCACAACTTTTCACAGATTACCAGTGTCCAACTTCTCTCGAACCCATTTTCTTGATGGATTTCTCAATGTATGTACTATTCAACCTTGCAATCCTATCTCCAAGATTCATTTCCTGGAGCCATTTCTCATAATTATTACATTAGTTAAGACTCTCTAACAAATGAGTGAACAAATACACACATACACACAAACATACACACACACACACACACATTAAAATGGGTACTTTGTGAGAAGTTTAACAAAGCAAATTATTTTATAAAACGTGGCTTATTGAATTAAGAAATTCATGGAGGTAGTTTGTAAAGAGTCTTTGAGGCAGTGGAGTGTTCAGATAATTTTAATAACTGGCTTTCCACAAACAACAACAAAAATAATTTGTAGATGTTAGTTTCTCTGACACCATTGCTCTCTCCATGGCTGATTTCAAGCTGGGAGTGGAGCCCCAGTGAGTAGAGCATTGGGAAGCAGTGCCCAGACCTGGACAACGGGAGCTTGTAAAAGTTGTTCCAGCATACCCACACTACACCTGGGCCTAGAGCAGAAGTAAGGCATTGCCTACTTAGGCCAGCCAAGGCAGGGACAATAGCAGTTACTATGATTTAGAGGTGGTATTTTTTTTTTTTTTTTTTTGAGACGATTGTCTGGTATGAATATTGCAATCATTTCATTGAATGCTGTGGAGGAGAGTGACTGAGGCAAATTAGAATTCCTCTTCTAATCTGTCTTTTGTTAGTGTGGAACACTGAATAAAACTGATTGATATCCTAAATTCAGATAGCCCAGAAAACAAAGTACAGGGGTCAGGTCCTAGGTGCAGAGGTTAGAAAGTCGACAGAGAAAGTCAAACTAAAGATATCTAAATTGCATGAGTTTTTGTTTTTTCTTATGTACTTCACAGTTGATTAAAAGTCCTGAGTATATTTTTCTACAGTGTTTTAGTGTATTATTCAATACAATTATCTGTCCTACAGTGGTTGAAATAATAACTTACCATGTTCTTTGTTACTCAAAAAAAGTATAAGTGTTCTCTAGCTGTAACTATAATTTTGGATTCATACCAAACAGAATTCTGAATGGTTGTGTATGCTTGGCAATTTTTTTTAAAAAATGGGGAAATATTATAAAAATGTAACTGTCATACAAACTATCACTCATCTGTTTTGGGGCCTCCATTTCCCTACATCCAGACTTCTCTTTATCATTGTAAGAAAGACAAGCTTACGTAAGTCTTATAACTAGATCTGCTCAGTACTCTACATGAACCACATTTTTCATCCAAAAGAATCTCATTATCTTTCTAATGGATCATTTAAATTTCTGTATTTTTCCAGTTCTTCTTATTGATCTTTTTCTGATCTTTGTAGGCTTAGCTGAAATTCAAACTATTCTTTCTAAACATATTGAGCACTCTTTCTTTCTTTTTTTCAATTCCTAATTAAATTTAGAAAAAAAAAAAGAGAGAGAGAGAAAGAAAAGTGATTATGTCACCTATTCATTATATACATGCTAATACTTGAGAATTCTCTTGGAAGAACATAGAAAATTTATTTAGATATTCTAGGCATTTACTCTATAATATAGACTTTGATAAATTTAATGATTGTTTTGGTCCATGTGTTGCATTAATGTAACAGCTGAAAAATAGTAATTTATAAGAAACAGCAATTTATTCTGGTCTGAAAACTGAGAAGTTCATGATCAAAGCAGTGGCATCATCTGGTACAGGTCTTTCTACTCTATCTTTGGTTGGTGGAAAGTGGAGCAAGGCAGGGATGAAGCTTGGATCTTCTCCTGGTACAAGGAGCGGAGAGAGACCCACACTAAGAATCCATTTTATAGCAGCATTGACCTATTCTTGAGTAAACAGTCCACCTCCCAATATTGTTGTGTTTTAGATTCAGTTTTGAAGACAAAGATTTTTGGGGGGACACAGTAAAATTATAGCAGCAATCATAGGTAATCACAAATCTGATCTCTATTTTCACCATGTGTAAAGTAACTGGAAGTCATTTTTTCCTTAAAAGAAACTCAACTCTTATAATTTAATTAATTTTAAATTTATGAATGTTAATTATCATTAATGTTTTCACCTGACATTTCTATAACTAGCAAAGACCTTGGATAAAACAAATTGTCCCTCAAATTGGAAACATAAGGACAAAGAGAACTTTAATTACTTTTTTTAAGACTACACTATTAGCATTTGGTAGACCCAGGACACAAAGTCAAGGATTTCTTACTTTTATTATCTTGCAAAAAGCTTACATAGTTATCCTTTCATTCCAAGTCCTTCAAGTCAGTTTGCAAAGAGTAGCAGACGCAATACTTCCAATGTACATGGTGATGCCTCTCTCTTTATCTGCATCAGCTCCTCAAAGGGTCTAGACCTAATCAACACCCATGCATTCAATTCATTGAGCAAAATAACATTGTCATTACAGCTATATATTTGTGCCTTTGGCTTCAGAGATGGTTTCCAAATTGTTTTCTTTATAATTAAAGTTTACATATAACAAATATATAAAATTGATTTGAATGTTGCAAAAAACACTAATATCTAAAATTATGCAAGAACAAAACAAAAATGAATGAAGTAAGTCAAATCTAAATTTTGGTGACATTATAGTTTAAATATAAGGTGTCCCCCAAAAGCTCATGTGAAAGACTAATTAGTGTGTTAATCCCCTGATAGGGATCAACTAGATGGTTACTGTAGGCAGTTAAGTGTAGCTGGAAGAGCTTTGTTGATAAGGGCATGCCCTTAGGGTTTATATTTTGTTGTGCTCAGGAGATCTCTCTCTTTCTCTCTCTTCTTCCTGCAGTCATGTCCTGAGCTACTTTTTTCCACCATACTCTTCTGCCATGATGTTCTATGGGTTCAGAGCAATAGAGTCAACCATCTATGGATTGAGACTTCTAAAACTGTGAGTGCTAAGTAAACTTTTCCTCCTATAAAATTGTTCTTGCCATGCCTTTTGGTCACAACAATTATAAAACTTACTAAATAAATGGAAAGTATGAAGGAAGTGCCACAAGCTTGAAAATATGTAAAGACTATATAGAAAATAATAAGGGAATAAAGAACAATAGATATATTTTACATGAGATATATTGGTACATTAATATTAAAAATAAAAATGATTTCTGTGAACCTACAGTATAAGGCACTATTTATGGGATTTTCAACTCATCTAATTGACATTCAAAATATGTAATCCTTTCAATGAACTGTGACTGCTTGATATGCCTACACTCATTCAAAAATAAAATCACTTAAATAATAGAAATAAATTGACTTGGGATAATTTTTTTTTTTTTTTAAAAGAAACACTTTAATTGTTCCTTTCGGGTTCAATGAAATGACTCTCTTGAAAAAAAATAAATGAAATATAATTTTCCTTTAGCAAATAAAGCCCACAGTGCAAATGTGGGCTTACATTATATACTTTGTTAAATGTATATACAGTAGATACATTCAGCCACATGATCATGAAAACAAATAATCAATACTCCTATATGTTGCTCAGCTATGGTGTTCAGAAGATTAGTTATATTTAAGTGCATCCTTTTAAATTTATATTTTCAACTTGTTATGGGTTTATTGTAACCTAATTACATCATAAGTTGTAGAATATCTATATGATCCCTGAGAGTTAAGATTTCAACATACAAATTTTGGAGGAAAAGAAGCATTCAGTTAATAATAATGTGAGTATATTAAAATATATACATATTTACATATGAAAATGTATATATAGAAGTTTACAGAAATGCATATTTATTTCAATCCTGCTTTTCTCAGGTAACTGTTAGTTACTTGTCCTTAATGAATATGTAATCAGGAAATCATTAATGAAAAGATGTTTATAATATATTCAGTTAAATGTGTATTTGAACAAAGTCTTAAGCTGCATCTTTCATTAAGTTTAATTATGGAACTGAATTTCATAACCTTGGTGAGATTTATTACATCATACTTTAAAAAGTAATAGATATCCTCTTCTGTTATCATCTAGATTTTTCTTACTTTAATACTAAGCTGAATTCCTCATTAATTCTAACCAATTTTTATCTGTTCACTCTCTGTTCCTCTGTGGCAATATTGTCTCTGTTTACTTCTTTTGAAGGAAACTTGCATTTTATTTTTATTTTATGCATATTAATGAAGGTGTTGATATACTAGATGTTGTTAGGGAGTGGTTGAGAGACTTTGATTCCCGATCAAATATGTAAAGCATGATTATCAGAGGAAACAAATTGCCTGAGAGAATTTGAACCTCAGTAACTAGGAAAAGGAATTAGGGATCCTCAGGGCAATTGTGTTTTCTTAAGGATTCATAGAGATTATCATCTTGGTTTTAAATATATTGAACTGATCTTCTAAAACTTACTTTTCTGTGCTTTAAGTTATCCCTGAAAAAAAAAAAAAAATTGTTTTCTGGTAAGAAAACTGTGACTTCTTTAGTCAAAACACATCCTATTTAGATAAAAGTGATTGATTTTTTTTTTTTTAAGTGGAGACGGGGTTAAGAATACAGAAAAGTATAATGACATTTTCTACAAAAAAGGAAAATAAATTTCAAATCAGATTATTTGCTTAACATCTCACCATAATAAGGCAAGATATATAAATTAAATATTCAAAAATACTGGAAAATAGAAAATTCTCAGCCTAAGTTCTGCAGAAAAGCAAACTGGTTATGTACCAGTACTTTAAAAAGTAGTGCAATGCTGGGAATGGTAAGTAAGAGAATGAGAGTGTGGATGCGAATCATTCCTAAGCTGTCCAACTCCCACAGATGCAAGTGAGTGTTCACTGCCAGGCAACTGTCTCTGGAATGCTCTTATACCCATGGTAATTCAAGACTGTTTGCCATTGGAGAGTGGGAAGAGATTTAGTTGGGGAGCTTCCAACTTTCACTGATCAGAAGATTGCTTCTGGAGTTGTTATTTCCCTTGCACTTCTGTGTTCAACTGTATGAGCTTTCAAGCAGTGCTTCTTATACTTCAGCTTCAACAAGGATCTCTGGGACAGGATAGAAGAAACAGGGAGCAGACACTGAGTATGCTGCTCTCAGGAGTCCTTCCTTAAGTCAGTTAATTTAAGCATCTACAAAAAAAAAAAAAAAAAAAAATGTTGTAAAGAGTCCTAGAGATACGTGAAAAAAACATGTTCCCAAAAGACATACTACTAATCAACAGTTGAACTCTCACTTTTACGAAATATGACAAGGTATGTATGAAGTTATGAATCAAGAATCTGTATATAATTATAAATCATGAATATCAGATTTAATTCCATATATAGCAATTAGGGTGACCTAAAACATAGGGATATTTCATATTTCTGTAAGAGTATTTCTTCTTTTTGCTTTATCTCATAATCTCTGGTCCTCTAGACAAACACTTCCTCTTTAGGAGCTAGTGGTAGTAACTTAACCATTTTAAATGTATTTTAGTGTTTAACATTTTTAATCAATGTAATCATTTACATATTTGTGAAGCACAGCAAGATAATATGAAATATGTGTAAAATGTATCATGAGAAAATCAGGAAATTAGAATTTCCACCTTCTTCAACATTTATCATTTCTCAGTTTTAGCAAATTTTGAACTCCTCTCTTCTAGTTCTTTATAAAACAAATAATAAATTGTTGTAGACTATAGAGACTCTTGTGCAGTCTACCACTAAAACTTATTCCTTCTAACTGCATGTATAGGTATACACATATATATTTAAATCAACTTAAATTCCTTCATTCTGTAGTATCCATTAATAAATTTGCATATGATTTGCAGTGTTCCATTCTATCACAAACCCTGTCATCATCTTGTGTGAATAATAAATCTATGTGGACATCTCTTCCCTAAGGAATGTGATGGACTCTGGATGACTTGGCTTCTCACTGTGGCCTTTTACCCCTTCTGCCCTCCTTTTTTCACAGCCTTGTCATCCCAGATTGCTTCATACTTAAAACCACAAACTTAGTCTTGCTTTTGTCTCACAACAATTCCCTGTCTTTCTAGATTTCTTACTCAATTACTCTTGACACAATTGTTATGTCTCATTTCACTCATATAGTTGTAACATTTTCAACTTATTCTTTCCTTCATTTGCATTTTTTTTTTAATCTCCAGAAAGCTTAGACTTCAGAGTTCTTCATCTGAATATAAAGTTTACTCTTTCATTGTTATTGGTCATCCCTGAAAGAGAGGAAAAAGGGGAAAAAATGAAACCTAAAGGAAACATTAATATTTTTATTCCAAACCTAAAACTGAACTTTGAAGATCTACCCACTAAGTAATTCTAAATAAAAATTACCTGAAAATTACCAAGTATTCACACTAGACCTACTGCCTCAGTTGTAAGTCCATCATGGTAAAGTGTTGATATATTTTGTCTTTGTTGTGGTAAGATATGTCTTCAAATGACAGGGAATTCATAAACCCTTACATAACTGAAACCAACACCCCCTTTCTTCTTTCTATTCACTCAGAAGTTTATTCATGAAAAAAAATACTAATAATTGGTACTAACAATGTGCCAAACTCAAGAGTCAACATTTCAAACTTCAGTAGAGAAACATTGCTCTCTCGGTAGGATTCTTAAAGACCTAACTTTGGTTCTTTCTATCACAAACTGCTTTAGATCATGCCATGGATTTCTGGAAGAGTTTAAATTTTCTTATTTTGAGTTAATTATATTCATAGCAAATCACTTTAAAAATGTTTTTCTTTATCTGATTCATTTACTAATTCTTCAGCTAATGATTCAGTTCCTAATTATGTATTTAAATATATAATCAGAACCAGGTGTGGTGGCACACACCTGTAATCCCAGGGACTCCACAGACCAAGGCAGGAGAATAACAAGTTCAAGGCCAGCCTCAGCAACTTAGAAAAATTCTGCCAAAATAAGAAAAAAAAAAAAGGACTGGAGATGGACTTCATTGTAAAGTGCCCCTGGGTTCAATCCCTAGAATGCATGTGTGTGTGTGTGTGTGTGTGTGTGTGTCTATCTATCTATCTATCTGATTTTATTAGTCAATCCTTGAAGAGAGGAAAAGGATAAATATATTCAGAACCTAGAAATACATCTGTGAAAAGACTCATTTTCTACTTCAAGCAACTTCCAATTTTTGTTTGATCTTTTAATTTGCACATGCTCTGCTCTGAAACTGGATCTACAGTCTGGTGATTGCAGAAAGTGTGGTAGCATTGGTGTACTCCAATCACATTTGCTACATTCTCAAACTGAAAATGCATTTCAGTCCAGGTCCAGCAATAAAGATGTATAAACTGAAGGAAATTAGAAGTATATGAGACAACTGCTTGTTTTAAGATTTCTTGGAAGGAAACAGGTAATATCTTTTTATTTCCCCACCATGTTGAGTCAGGGGATTACCAGTAAAGGAACCATTATGGGATGCTCCTGTGGCAGGAGAGAGTGCAGACCAAGAAATTTTGTAAATGCCATGGGAAAAGCAGCACCTGCACTAGCCTAGGTTCCTGAGGGGCATGGTGGGCATTACCTACATTATCATATCCATAAAAAGGCCTCTCAGTGAAGTGTCCTAATTAAAAATTATTTGGGAACTACACTTTACTTGACCCAGTCTTTTGTAACCCATCTCCATAGTTTTATTTTTTAATCCCCACTTTTCATATTTGTAACTCTGTTTTTGACAGTAAAAAACTTGGTTCCCACTGTCTACAGCATATTTACTTATTTTCTAAGTCATAGAAGATATACTTTTATAATAAATTTTGATGATATATGACTGGATAAGTAGAAAACTGAACGAATATGTAGTTTGATAGTTATAGTATTTGCCTATGAAAAGCCATGTCTATAATAAAAATAATTTGAAACAAGGATAAAATATTTTAATATAATTATTTTTTATTTTACCTTTATATATATATGACTATTGTCAAAGTTAATTTATAATGAAAAGTTAATGTAATTAGTCTTCTTTCTTTGGTGTGCATATGGTATTCATTTGAAATCTAATTAAATTATTTTTTAAATTTTTCTTCAACTTAATTTGATTCTTTTTCAAACCTTTGTTATTTGCTTAATTTATGAGAATATAAAATGTTAACATAATCTCAACAATCAAAAGTACATAAAAGTGGGGCTGGGGCAAGGGCTCAGTGATAGTGCACTTGCCTAGCATGTATGAGGCACTAGGTTCAATTCACAGCACAACATATAAACAAATAAAGGTCTATCAACATCTAAAATAAATTTTAAAATATATAAGTGTTTAGAATCATAGTGACCTCAGTTTCTATTATTTCTGCATCATTTCTATCCTCCCACACCATATACCTGTTCTTTATCAACCCCAAAATGTAACTTTTTTGATGTATTTTTTATTTCTGATTTATCCATCTTATCCATCTTGGTGCTTTAAAAACAAATTTTGCATACATATTATAATACAGACACCTTATTTCTGAACTACTAACATGAGAAAGAGCATGGCATAAGTACTTTCTAAAATTTATTTTTAAATTAGTGACCATTCTGGGAATCACTTCCTCATTCTTGATTCTAGCTGCATGGTACTTCGATTTGTAAATCTATCATATGTTGTAGAACCACTTTTTCATACATGGGCATTGCAATATTTTACAGTAGTTCTATGAATAAACAGTGATATTTATGTTTATGATAATTAAGGAAAAATATTAAGGCAAATTGCTAGAAAAATATTTGCTGGGTGAAAGGTAAATTCATGTGCAACTTTACTGTATAAACGTAGCCCATTCCCCAAAGCACAATTTTACAAATTTGAGTTCTAGGTGCCAATTATTAGAGTCCCTATTTCTCTCAAGGTTCATCAAAACATATTATATATTTGCTAATACAAAACAATTTGACATATGGGAAGTAAATGATCTCTCTATATAGTTTTACATGTATTCTGTAATTATGAGTAAAGTTTAGTATTTTGTATATTTATATCTTTTTTATATTTTTCTAATTAATTTTTGCACACTTACATTAAATATTTTTAGAGGTTATGGTTATTATTTCATTATATGTAATATTATTAATAATTTTACATACCTTTCCTGTTTTATTATTTGCCAATTATCTTTATTACAGTCTTTTTTGTTCTATGTTTTGCTCTGATTCTTTTCTTTTTTTAATTTTCTTTTTCGTTTTTTTTTTTTTTTTTGTTAGAGCATTTTGATTTGGATAATATAAGAATACAAACAAGAAAGTTTTATTTTAGATATTTTTGTATTCTTAAAGCAATAAAACAACAGAAATATCCACAGGATTCATGAGATTATATTTAAAAAATATAGATACGTATGTCTTATAAATCTGTCATGTCAAGTGGCAGATGAACAAATGAATTCAAAGGTAAGAAGAAAAGTCTGAATCAATAATCAAAAGAAATGCTCATGGGCAAATAAATTTTATATCAACCCAATGAAAAGGAGAGATAGCAGAGTCAATTGAATATTAAGGGTTGGTAGAGGAGGAAAAGTCATCCAAAAGGCAGGGAGGATTGCAGAAGGAAATGGGTTCTTGGAATTTCCAAGGAATTCATAAAATAACGTACATAAGCTAAGGTGAATCTATTTGTCAACTTTTTATCACTGTAACACAATTTCCAAACAGAATAATTAAAAATAAATAAGCTTACATAGCTTACAGTTTTGGAAGTTGGCATTCATTCTAGACAGCACAGTATAGGCTTTGGTAAGGGCCTCAGTGTGGATGGCAGGCTATATGTAGTAAGATTGGTCATATCTTCAAAATTAAACCTGAGAGCAACTCACAATCAGGCATAGGCTTATATAATAATCACCTCACAAGAACTAACAAAGATTCCACAAGAAATATTTCAATGCCTTTCAAAGACATATTCCTATTAGGCTGAGGAATCGTCACTAGGTCCCACTTCAAAATGGTTCTACTGTCTCTTAAATTCTTCAGGCTGAAGACCAATTTACTACACATAAACCTTTGGGAAAACCCAATATATCCAAGCCACAGCCATGGATATGTCAGTGGTGAAAGACAAGAAGAGTTCAATCATAAAGAAATGTTGAATTTGTTGATGACTTTCTGCAGCTATTGAGATGATTATGTGATATTTGTTCTTGCTTATATTATGTGGTGTATTGATTTTTGTGCTTTTATTGATTTGTGTATGTTGAACCAACCTTGCATCCCTTTAATTAAACTGATTTGATCATGGTGTGTGATGTTGAAATGTAATTTTGTTTGCTAGAAGTATCCTTATCTGATTTTTGCTATGAGGGTGATATTGGCTTAAGAGAATGAGTTTAGCAATGTTCCTTCTGTTTCTATTTCATGGTACAATTTGAAGAGCATTGGTATTGGTGTTTCTTTAAAGAATTAAAAATCAGCATACTTTAGGGACATAATCACACCCAGATTTATGCCAGTACAATTCACAATAGCCAAGTGAAGGAGTCAACCTATACATCCATCAAAAGATGAAAGGAACAAAAAAATATGGTGTATATACAGAATGGAGTTTTTATTCATCCATAAAATATGAAATCATGTCATTTGCAGGACAATGAATGGAACAGTAGACCTTCAAGTAAGGGAAACAAGCCAGACACCAAAAGACATATATTATATATTTTCTCTCATATGTAGAAGCTACAGGGAAAGAAGAAAGTAAAAGATGTTCTGAAAATAGGAGGGAATCATTAAGGTAATGGAAGGGCACAGTGGGAAGGAAGAGGCAAAGATTAGCAAAGATATCAGGAAGTCATATAACCAAGTTATGTAATGTGCATCTACAGACATGTCACAATGAAATATACTGTTATGTAAATTAATATGCAACAATAAAATAATATTTTTAAAATGATAACAGAGACAGACAGGAGGGTGAATGCTTTGGAAACACTGATGAGACTTGAAGAAGTGTTTCAATGATAGTGCAAAAGCAAGTGAACCATATGCCAAGGAGTAAGTTCAATGGAATTTGTGTTGTTTTAAATAGTGATTTTAGAGGTGGAAAATTTCACAGTTTTTGACAGAAATGTTCAAGGCTAACATGGAGGGAAAGTGAATGAAAGGAAGGGAAGTAGGATAAATGTCCAGATGTTGCCTATGTCATACACAGGAATCTAAAGTCACTAAGATAACAAGTTGTAGGACCTAAAGGACTGTGATCCATGTTGTAGCACTTTCAGTAAATTCAGGAATGTGACCAGGAGGAGGATAGTTGATTATGAGCATGGTCAAAAAAAGAAGAGGAGGTATAAGCATCAAAAGGGACACTGTGGTATCAGAAAGATCTCAAGCCACTTTGCATTTTTAAGAAGTTCTAGAGAATAAAGCAAATCTCCAACTAGAGTAGCATTCAGAAATTGCAAAGCCTAAAATCAGAAAGTGTTTGGGAGTATTTGGAAATGAAAGGACATGCTGCTCCTTGGTTTTCTCCTGTAAATTCAATCTATAAACTTCTTATAAGTCATTTTCTGTTTTGTTAAGTACAGTAGAGTGAGGTGTATTATTTGGTTCTAGTGATTACTTCAACTGGATAAATATCTTTTGATCTAATCCTGAAACTAGTGCATCAGAATAATATTCTGAGGACTGTGACCTAAGCAACAACAATGGGGGTCTGGGGGGAATGGTGCAGCACAATGAGAACAGACTTCCAAAAGAAAGAGAGGGAGAGAGGAGTGACAAAGAAAGGCAAAGACAGAGTCAGAGAAAAGAAGAAAGCATTCTTGGAAGTATTATCTTTCATAGTGTTTGTCTTATCTTTCTGATAACATGCTTGATTCTCTACCATGAAATAAACAATGTTTGGGTTTTGTAAGTCGGAAAAAATTGACATTTACTATTAATATATAAATAAAATCATATAGAGAGAAAATACTCAAAATGTAGTAAGTTCCTTGGAGTTGGCCTTAAGGTAGAAGATATGTAATCGTGAGAATGCTACCGAAGTAGATTTTTAAAAAGCACAAAATTTCTAAAATTTTCAAAATTTTCTGATTGATAGAAATGTCTTTTTTTAAAAATTATTCTCCTTGAGTCCTTTCGAAAGATCACACATGAATTAATGCTAGTGAGGTGGTCATCAGAAGGACCCATTCAAGTCCTGCAGGGTGGAAGAAGATGGAGGTCAAAGAAACTCTTGAACAGTGAGATTCAATGAGCTTTCATGGTGGTGAATAGAGGTTGCTCTGAGGGTGGCAGTCCAGAAAGGGCATGGAACTCTGTGTGCCCCATTTCCATTCCATACTTGGCTCTAAACAATCTCTTCCTTTCAGCTGTTTCTAAGGTATATTAAGTAAGTGTTTTCCTGAGTTCTCTAAACGATTGTAATCAAAAAATAAAACACTGGAAGGAATCATGGGAACATCTAAAATGGTAGTTGGTTGGACAGAAATGTGGACAGCTTATGCCTTTTATTTGTGTCTGACTTAATTGCAGGCAATCTTTGAAGCTAAGCCTGTAAACCTGTATGGTCTGATGTTAAGTTCTGGTACTTGGTGTCAGAAGTGAACTCAATTATTGGACAACCTGTAAGCCTCAGAGAACTTGATAATCTCATAGATCATTTCTTCATTGGGAGTATAATAAAAAAAAGCCACATAATTCAAGAGTAGTGAAAACAAATTGGGATTCCAACTAGTATTTTACTTAATATCAAACATGTAAAATAAGGCATATATTTTGTCACATCAATAGACATAAATGGAAAGATTTATTTCTTTCAGATAGCATTATAAAGTCTCAGGTATAAGTATATAAGACTGTAGCCATGCATGATACAAAATAAATAATCCTTACAAAAATGCTTTGAAATCTTATCACAGCCCAGAAGCTATTTTGTTGTAAGGCAAATTCATCCTGAATCCCAGCCAAGTCCTCATATGCCAAAGGACGTAGCTGTAAATCTTAAAAGGCTGCCTAAATACAAGGACCCTGAGGACATAGTTATAGCAATATGTGAGCATGTTTTCTTGCATGATGGTCCAGGAGGCAAATGTTAATGACCAGAAACTATAAAAAAAGATGCTGCGAAATGGCAAACATTTATCTAGAATATGTAAACATTGTCTTGAAAGTTTAGGGATGGGAATATTGAAAAAAATCAGTGAATAAGGAAGACTTGATGGAAAAATTCATGGAAGAAAGTCAAATAAATAAGAACTATACAGATTTACCATTATTTAGTTTTCTTTAATTTAAGATATGGTATATTACTTGCTAGGAGACTCTCTTTGTTGTATATTTACAACAAATATAATTTTTTACATGTCCTTACCTGCAAAGATATTGCATAGAAAATGTAGCCTCCCAGGTTAAATAGTAGATATAAAAGTGGGACTCAAGTCTTTGTTGCCCATTCTTTATACTACACTATTTTGAATTATCTGTTCCATTTTCTAAACCAGTTTGGAATGTGATGCCACATCTATTCCCTTTCCTGAATCAATCAGGCTTATTCCAATGTCAGTCTTCTCCTGGAAAATGTCACACAGGCATTTTAAGCAGGTTTGGAAATGATAGCAATTTCCAAAGAGTGCTCAGACCCATAAATTAACATGAGGCTATATTCTGCCACAGACCTTGAAGTGCTAATGTAGCGATATATTCATAAGAAAAGACATCCGTGTCAGAGTTGATATAACATAAGGAAAGCAAAACTTAAGGCAGAAAGTAAATTTGAAAAAAATAGTAAATCATTACAATACTTTTCATTTAGGTTTATCTACGTTTTGTTACCAGATTTCTAAGAGATTTTGAAAAAAGAAGCTGCAGCCAAACAGTCCATTTATAGCTCCTGACAAGGCAGTCGTCCCACTTCTTTGTCTATTTTCCTTTCCGGAGAAAATGGATTAGACAGTTTGGAAGAAAATCAGCACATCTCCTTTCCTTCTTTACCTTGAGCCAAAAGTCTAGCAAAAACCTGGGCCTTGTTCCCTAAGTTTTATCATTTTTCCAGTGCTAAACCAAAGTTTAAAAATTATCTCAATAACGATGTTTAGAAAAGTCCAGATGCCAGAATAGGCCATAGACTCCACATCCATTCCCAAAAGAAATAAAAGGCACCAAGGTCTACAGCCACTTCAGCACTGCTAGTTTCACAATCCACTTACTTTTCTGCAAAACCAAAATAGTTTAATCCTGTCATGACTGCTCACAAATTAGTGTGAAAACAAAACAAAACAAACAAACAAACCAAAAAAAAAAAAAAAAACGTTGCCCCATCATATCTCCTTCTGGTCCTGCTTCTCACAGTTTCTACCCTGGTCTGAGGTTGAGGGGACTGGTTGGGGTAGGGGTTGGGTTTGGGGTGTGTACTTACTTTGCATTTTGCCTGAATTGTCCTTAGGAGATTGTAGTAAGGCAGTGAAGCAATGACTTTATAATTTATGTCTTTAGGAAGCACAGCAGACCGATCTTTATAACTGAATTTGTTAATTTTGGTGCATTTCACTTGTAGATGCAGCAGAGAAGCACCCCAGTTTAAGAATAGTTTCCAGAGAGCTAGAGTTGTGACTCAGTGGTAAAGTGCTCACCTAACAATTGTGAGGCACTGGATTCGATCCTCAGCACCACATAAAAATCAACAAATAAAATAAAGGTATTGTGTTCATCTATAATTAAAACAAAATATTAAATAAAAGAATAGTTTCCAGAAACCATCTGCTAGCATTTAAATACTGGCTGACAATTACTAACTCTATTTCCTTAGACAAATTGTTTAATATCTATGTGCTTCAGTTTTCTAATCTGCAAATAACACTATCTATCACAAATTGGTCGGTTTTAAGGATAAAAGAAAATAGCAAACTTTTCTTTTGTAAATACCCAATGTATCTTTATTTTTGTGACCTCAATTCTCAGCTTTATATTTGGGAATTTGTATATCGCAATTATTGTGATGATTTTTATTGCAAAGACATTTTCATATATTTTTTAGACATCAATATACTGAGTCATCCTCTAGAAATATCATTCTCATATCACAAACTCTATGAATTTGTGAGAAAATAGCACATCATTTAGTAAACAGTGTGAAAAAAATGCATACCTACGGGAGGATACAGCCTAAGGTTTTTCTGTTAATTTTGCCACCTTTGTCACAAAATTATAACACACACAATGACATTTCTTGATTCCTGTCTAGAGCTGGCTCTGATGTCTGGAATTGCATGCTTTATCAAAATTTATCTTAAACCTTACAACCAACTTGAGAGGCAGAAATGATTATTCCACTTTACATATGAAAAAAACTAAGTTCCTCAAATGTTAATTGTCTGCCCTAAGGCCATGTAATTAATCATTGTCCATGTTGGAATTTGAATCAGGATTCTGAATCCAGATCCAGTTCTATCTTTGGCTGTTTAAAGTTTTCATAAAGAAATCTTCTTAAGCTTCTAAATATATTTATTTGATTGAAAATGTACAGAAGGAAGGCAAAATCTTGAACTCTTTAAAATTTGGGATGCTATCATTTTCAGGTGAAGGAAATGACAGCAGCCCTAGGCAGGTGTGTTACCAGCACCTGTCTCTCCTTTAAAAGCAGTGCAATCCAACTTGAGAGAGAGGGCAAGAAAGATAAGGCCTAAAGTCTTAGAAACTGACAAACTGACAACTGAAAGATAACTTGTCCTGAAGAATCCATGAAGATTTGAAGAATATACTAGCACATTGAATAGTAAAATATTATAAAAGTGGTGTGGGAAGAAATGTCCAATAATTAATAGAGGTAAATTAAAACAGAAGGCAAAGCCAGAGTACTGAGTACTTCAGCTATGCATAGATGGGAAAATGAAAATGATCTGCAGTTCACAGAGGAATGAATACAATTGTATATTATAAATACAATGAACTATAAACACAAATTTTACATAACTTACTAAGTGATTTGAGTATAGGAAACAATCAAGTATTTTTATGATCTGCTCCTATAAATAGATATTTGTTTCATATTACTCATAAATGGCCAATTTATTCAACATATAGGCTAGTAGTTTGCAAACTGAAGTAGATATCAAACACTTGTGAAAACAGTTTCTTGGAGCCTCCCTCCAGATTTTCTGTTACAATGGGTATTGGGTGGTGCCTAAGAATTTGCATTTTTAGCATATATCCTGGTGATGATGCTAAAGATGCTGATCTAAAGATACTTCAAAACCACTGAAATAAATTTCATTATTTATTATTTTACCTTTAAAATATATGTTCCTTTTTCTATTTTTTTCTTTTCCTTTTTTGATGAAAATAAGTATCAAGTTGTAGAAAAGATGATTTAAAAAATAAAGAATTTACATTTATAGAAGAATTATCCTATTTTTATAATATGATTCCCACAATGATGGACTCTTTTTTGAGGAATTAAAGAGATTTGTTTCAATTATGCAGAACAGCAAGAACAACAAAAATTCAAACAGATTCTTTGTTTTTCTCCTTAATAATTTATCATTAAGTCCTTTTAAAGAAAATATGGAAGGTCTCATGATTGTAAGTGAGGATTTAAAACACTCTAATTCAAAGTTTGCTAAATGTTTAATTTGTTTAAAAATATATTGAAATAATCTTAAGGCTGTATTTTAAATATATTCTGTGCCAACCAACATTACACAATGACCCTCAGTACAATGTGGTATGGTATTGACTAATGTAGGAGACAAGAGTCTTGTGCTATATCCATATTTTGAATGACTTGAAGATATTTGTCATGTCACATTTCTATTTATTTTCTTATTTTGTTATTTTTAATTAAAGTTGACATAAAAGATTAAATTTTTTAATAGTGCTTGCACAGGTGATTAAAAAAAGTAAGTTATAAAAAATCAGCTATTTTTATTACTGAAGAATTCAGTATATTAACTGCATTTCTAGCTAAACTAGGAAATTAAGAGGTTTTCTATATATTCACATAAGTCTTCTAGTTATCATAGTAACTTTCCTAATATATGCTATTGTGAAATGTTCTAAAGGTCTAAATAATTTACTTTATGTATATTATTTTCTTATTCTGGGATTATAAACCTCAAAGATTAAACAAATGTCCTCATATTATGAACATTAATTAACCTAACATTCTCAATATAATGTAAGCACTAAAGTTAAGTGTTTTGGGGAAAAAAAATGAATGAGCCCTTGTTTCTTGAATTAAAAAAAAAGATTCTCAGACATAACACAAAATCAAATAAAAATGAGTAATTTGTTTTTCATAAAAATTAAAAATCATTAATAAAGTGTATAAATAACCCCTTTACTGGGAGAATGCATTCACAATACACAATACAAAGAGAATTATTTCTAGGATATGCAATGTGTATTTTCTTACACCTAAGTAGTATATAAACATTACTACAATGAAGAAATAAGACTTTCACATTTCTTCATAAAACTCTTTTGCAGTTAACATTTTACACATATTTACCTGATCTTTATATTTTCATTAATTCTGCTTGTTCTAGAAGTGTGCAATATTGAGTTAAACAATATAGTACCTTTTTTGAATCATTTCTTTTTCTGAAAATTAGGTTAAATAATAATGTTTCACCTTAGTTATTGAATGTATTTGTACTGTGTTCATTTTTATTGCTGAAGAGTCAATTATCTGAGTATAGGAAAAAATCTTACATATTTTTTGTTTGTTCACTTTTTTACACGAATACTCCTCTAAAATCTAGTAAGCGATTTGAACACATAGTTCCAGGAAAGAAAATAGGTGAATGTTTATTTAATGCCTATAAAAAATGTATTGAGTTTGTTCATTCATGAAGAAAATGTAAATTAGAACTCTGTTTATAACAACTACAGACATAGTCATATGGCTTAAATTTAACATGTAGCAATATCAAGTGTTAACATGGAGAAGGAAAAGCTTGAACTCTGGTTTACACTGCAGCTGAGAATGTAAACTTGCATAACCATTTGGAAAACAGTTTGACAGTTTTTTTTTTTTTCTTAATTAGGTTACACATATGCCTACCCTGTGACTTAATAATTTGACTCAACTATTTACCCAAGAAAAATAAAAGGATGCAAAACAAAGACTTCTTTTGTAAGGATCCCGCGAAATGTTGGAGAAAGAGACCACCAAGTGACCACTCATGCAATTGGCAGAAGGGGGATTTATTGAACCAGCATGCTGGGGCTCCGTGCCCACTCAAGAAGGGAAAGCAGCCCAGAGCCCCGAGCAGGGGCTGAGCACTGCTTAAGTACACTTTTTGGGGAGGGCGGAGGGCCTTGTATACATCAGAACAAATCATCATGAGGCGCAGGAAAATTGAATAACAACTCCTAAACATGATTGGTTCATTCATTGGCGGGAACAGGTCAGGCTGGAGTGATAGGTCATTCCTAAGGAGGGGGTTACATTTAAACTGATTGGTCCAGGCCCTGCAATGCCTACGTGCGACCACACAAAGCCCTTATTAAACAACCAATAGTCAGGGGAAATATTTACTGGGCAGTTCCAAGCATTGTCTCAACAGCTACAGAAATTTCAGGTTTTGCAGGTAGCATAGATACCTAACAATACCTAATCCTTTACATTTTAACTCAGACCTTGCAGCTTAGAAACTTTACAACACCCGGTCTTTTACCCTTTAACTTTTACGCTTTAACTTCAATTTCTTTTACCCTTACACTTTCAAATTTATATAACAGGTTTTTTTTTTTTTTCCTTTTTTTAAAGAGAGAGAGAGAGAGAGAGAGAGAGAGAGAGGGAGAGAGAGAGAATTTTTTAACATTTATTTTCTAGTTTTCAGTGGACACAAAATCTTTATTTTACTTTTATGTGGTGCTGAGGCTCGAACCCAGTGCCCTGTGCATGCCAGGCAAGTGCCTTACCACTTGAGCCACATCCCCAGCCCAGCAGTTTTTTTCTTAATATCCAAAAATATAAACCATATGTCCATAAAAAAGTGAGCAGACAAAAAATATGTAAGATTGTTTACTAAATAATTGACTCTTCAGCAATAAAAATGAACACAGTACAAATACACTCAATAACTCAGGTGAAACATTATATTATTTAACCTAATTTTAAGAAAAAGAAATGATTCACAAAAGGCAATATATTGCTTAATTCAATATTGCACACTTCTAGAAAAGGCAGAATTGATGGAAATATAAAGATCAGGTAAATATGTGCAAAATGTTAACTGCAAAAGAGTTTTATGAAGTAATGTTAGAGTCTTATTTCTTCGTTGTAGTAGTGTTTACATTGGCAGATCATTTTTCAAAACTCATTGAAATTTGAGATCAATAGGATTGACATTTTTAACTTAATAATTTAGGTAATAAAAATCAATGTGCTTTGCTCTGTATTCAGATTAACTAATAATAATAGTAACTTATTATTATAATTATATGAGAGTATCTTAGGAATTCAGAAAAGTTATTGATAAAAGTCACCATCCATTCACAACTGAAATTGACAGAAGGTAGAAATATAATGAAAGCCCATCAATCTAATAATTGGAGTCAACAACAAATACAGTTAAAGAAATTAACAAAAACCTACACCTAGCATCATACATAATGGTGAGGAATTGAACACTTTCCTCCTAAGATTCAGAACAAGGTAACAGTGGTTGCTGTCACCATTTCCTTGTTGGGTATAAAATTCTCTGTGCAATTAGTTAAGTGGAAAAGAGGCATGAAGAATTGACAGTTGAATAAAACAGACTTCATATATAGGCTATATTATTAGTAGTTAGAAAAATAATGACAACTGTATAGTAGCTATTATAAATAATAAGTTGACTGGAAGGCTGCAGGGTATGTTTTATATGTAAAATGGAATTTTATCACTTGCACATCTGAAAAGTTGATACACACTTGATTTTTCCCTACACTTCTTATTAAATACAAAAAAAAACCCTGAAATAGTATATAAAATTTGCTTTAAAAGATCCTGAAATATGAAAAAAAAAAAAAAAAAAAAAAAACATGAACAAAAACAGACAGACACACACACACACACACACACACACACACACACACATATACACACGCATACACACAAAAAATCAGACATTCCGGAGACCTCAAGCACAAGGGTACATAGCTGTAGGTTTTCTTTGGTTGTCTTTTTTTGTTCATACACTTCAGACTTCAAGCTAAAAAGCTGCAGTAGAAGAGTGCCAAACCCCGTGAATACAGGCAAAAACATACTCCGACAGAAGTCTTGTCTCTAGCCAAAGGAACAAGAAAAGGCAGCCTAAAACCACTCAAGTATATACAAATCCAACAGAGAAAGATTGTTGTCCTCATTTTTCCACACTATTGAAAACATATAGGGAAACCTAGAGTTTCCAACATTGCCAGGCTCAGTGAACTTAACACCCTTGCACTGGGGAGGTACAAAAGAAAACTGAGTACAGAGCTGAAGAATAGATAGGCTTTTTTTTTTTTTTTTCTTATCAGGTGATACCAAGTCCTCTCCCCACTGTCTTGCATCAGTGTGTAGATGTGGGAGATAGTAAGGGGAAAAGGCATTAGCCAAACATTTCATTTCTACTAAGGGGGATTATCATTGATGGCTTTTGGAGCTGCATGACTTCCATTTCAACCAAGAAATAGCAAGAAACCTCACCCTGTGTTATCAACTGAAGCCAAGGGGGAAAATGGGACATGCAGGTCTTTTCTATATTCCTATATGTACCTACCTGTAATTATGTATAACTCTGTGTGTTTGTGGTGTGTGTGTGTCTGTTTGAACAGTAATTGGTATTACTTAAGATTAGAAAGACTCAGAAAAAAAATATTATACTCATGGTTAATGTTTAGTATAGTAAAATGATATGAATTTAATCAGCAAAGGAAAAAGGCTCATATGGTGTAGACCAGGTGAGACTAAGAAGCAATCTTCCAGCCTGCTGTGGTCTGAGTGTTTGTGTCTTCCCGAAACACATACATTGAAACCTAACTCTCCAAAGTGATAATATTAAGAGGTGAAAGCTTTAGGAGGTGATTTGGTCATAAAGACTTTGCTCTCATAAATGTGATTTTTTTTAATTATAAAGGAGGCTTAACAGAGCCTATTCATCCCTTCTTCCACACATACAAAGCCCCATGAAGAACAAGTATACATGATATACTAAATTTTTCAGCATATTCTTCTTGGACTTCCCAGCCTCCAGCATAGTCAGTAATAAAATTATTTTATTTATAAATGACCTCGTCTAGTATATTTTGCTCCAGTATCTTAAATGAATTAAACACAGATGTCCCTTCCCAGTGGATTTATAGAGGACAGCTTTTGACAGCAAATGTGAAGTGTTACCATCAAGGGAAGATCTTTCAAATATCACTGGACAGAGATTTTATTGAGTGATAGTTACATAATATATGTGGCATCAAAGTTAGTCACCCCAGACACTCAAGACTTTAGATCTTCCCCACCCCAAAAGAAAAAAAAAATAGGTGTTCCCCATGAATCACATTGTTTATATAAACTTATTTGTTGAAACAGGTTAAAAAAAAAATCTCTCAGATTGTCAGACCTATAAAACAGACTAAATATAGCCATTGGTATAGAACAACCATAACTGACAGATTTCCTTTCCTTTTCTTTCTTTCTTTCTTTTTTCTTTTTTTTTTTTTTTTGAGTAAAAGGGAAAAGAAGTTTTATTGCTTTGTTAACAAAGGAGAAAGACAAAGACACTACTCCTGTCCCAAAGGCTGTGACATCACCAAGAACAGGGAGGGTTTTAAAGAGGTGATTCTAAGCCTATATTCCATGTGAGTTCTGTTGGAGTTTTAATTCACTTGTTAATTTGGGAGATAGTCATTTCTGAGAACTCTGGTACCACCCCTAAAGTCTGAATAACTTCATTCCTATGGTGAGTATGTACTCAAAGACAGATAAATTTGCCTAAAATGAGGAAGAAAGTAATCCTCTTTCCTCTGACATTAGGGAGGGAAAGAGATTAGGGAGGAGCAGGGAGAGAGAAAGAGAAAGAAACCTGTACCTGGAAAATTATTGAAAGGAGTTAGAAGTTATTTTCTAAACACTATCCAAGAACCAGACTGAAGACAAGTCTTCTTCAGAAAGTGCAGAATTTGGGCAATTGGATTTTAACTCTACTTCTTACTTTTATGAAGGGAATCAGTGTTCTTCAAGGACAGGACCAAGGGAGCTTGGGGGCCCTTTCCACTAAGTGAGGACACAGAGAGCATGCTCCATCTATGGATTAGACAGCAGGCACTGCTATGTCTTAATCTTGAACTTGTCTCTCTCCAGAGCCATGAAAATTAAATTTATGTTAATAATATGCTACCTTGTGCATTAGTCAGCTTTCTTTCTCTATGACAATAATACCTGACAAGAGCAACCTATAGAAGTAAAAGTTTATTTGGGGTGCATAGTTTCAGTCCATGGTTATCTGTCTCCATTGCTGTGGGTCTAAAGAGGGAACATCATGACAGAAGAGGCAGAACATCATGACAGAAGGACCAAGTGGAGGAAAGTTGTTCAGTTCATGATAGCCAGGAAGTAAAGAAAGAGGAGGATCCAGGGACAATATACATATAATCCCCAAGGCACACCCCTAATGACCTACTTCTTTCAACCACATGATACCTGCCAAGAATTTCAACCTAGTGATTCATTGAAATTATTGATTTATCAAATGGATCAATCCACTGATTAAGTTGCAAATCTCATAGTCTAATAATTTCACTTCTGAGCTTTCCTGCACCAATATAGTATATTTAGATATGAGACAGCTCATATGTAAACCATGATTCCTTATTTTATGTTATTATTGTTATAACAACCCAAATGGACAAAGACTACATTTCTCCTTTAAAAAAGAAAAAAAAAAAAAACAGAAAAGAGCCAGAAAAACTTTTAAAAAACTTATTCACAGTGAAGTTATATTTTCAAATATTAATAGTACTATTAAAAACTATAATAGTTTTTCAAATATATGCTACCAATGGATGATAAGAATGGGCTAGAAATTTTATATAAAAACAAAGTCTGAATTACAATTTAACTTAATAAATAAGGTGTAATACATTTTCATAGGTAAAATTAATAAAATGACATTTTTAAATAAATATTTTCAAAGACATTATCTGGTAAATTTTTCAATAATTTATTTTTGAAAGTTACAACTAGATGGAAGATTTTAACTAACTTTACCAAGATTATATAGTTTTTTATTTTTTGGGGGGTATCAGATATTTAATTCAGGCACATTCAACCACTGAGCCATATCCCCAACCCTATTTTGTATTTTATTTAGAGACAGGGTCTCACTGAGTTGCTTAGCACCTCACCATTGCTGAGGCTGGCTTTGAACTTGTGATCCTCCTGCCTCAGCCTCCTGAGCCACTGGGATTACAGGCGTGTTCCACAGCAAACAGCTGAACAGCTTTATCTATGTCTCTGCAAATAAGATCCAAATGAGCAAAAAGCTAATTTAGGTACTAGAATACTTCAAAAGATGAGAAATTGCTGTAAGATTTCAGTGCTGGATATATGGTTAAAAAGTGCAAATAAGAACACAGACATTTTTAAATTTTCTAAATAGAGAAATTGGAAGTTTTAAAATACTGTAGTTCCTGACTTTGTGTGTAGACAGTTAGTGTGTAATAATATTAAGACCTATTTAGATTTAATTAGTTTTTCCCCATGTACATGAGAAATCGGAGGTTTACTCTGTGGATTAATTTGGCAAAACAGATTCAAGTTCCCAGTGTGTCAGCCATTCATGGGTGGTAAGGTACTGAATATTTAAGTAGATATCTTAAATGAAACTGAAAATAGTAAACAGTAGTGACTCAAGTTCCTTCCACCATTCATTTTTTTTTTCAATTTTTACACAGATGAGATAGGATAAATGATGGTTTCTCACACACACATACACACATACACAAAACAAAACAAAAAAAACTCAGATGCTTAATAACAAAAGGCTGTGGATACTAACATCTGTGAACCCTTATGAAAGAAAAAAAAAATGGCCCCTGACATATTAGAATGTCAGCCTTTCATTGTAGGTGGATAGCAAAGGAGTCCCCAACATCTAGTTGAGTTTCTGACATGAAAGATAAAGACCAAGATCCCATGCCCGCAAATGACAATGCTGGGTGCCAAATAAACATACCAGTGCTATGCTTTTCAGAGAAATAAGGGATGATGGAACTCAGAGAGAAACAATATTTTAAAGTAAAATAATAAAGTGGAAAAGGGCCACCAATGCACAAAATATGATGGCTTCCTTGAAATTTCACTAAATTTTGTGCATAATGATCAAGATAATCTTTTTGAAAACACAAGACAAACAAATATTTTAATATTATGAAAGAAAATATAATACTATTAATGGTTCAATTTAGGAATTGCAATTTACAGTTCAGGAGAATTCCAAAAAAGAGAAAACAAGGTGAAATTAAGGACAGTAATAAAACACAGATAAGAACACTATCCAGAACTGAAATTATAATTCAGAATCCACAACTGCAAAAATAACAGTACTGAAGTCTATCATCATCATGGCATTTCTCAGCACCAGAAAAGAGCTTACAGACTGTGAAAACTTTTCAGGCTTTAGATTTAGTGGCTCTGGTATACATCTAGATGACTATACAAAGAAATGCATGTGCACTCCTAATGGAAAATGAACAGTAATCAGGATACAAGAAAAAAAAATCAGTTTTCATATAGAATAAAAACATTCATAGCTTTATGTGTTCTCAGTAAATATGTACACCAGTTGTAAAAAAGTAATATAGAGTATGACTTACTGAAATAATAGAATAAATAAGCAGACAAAAAGCATGAACACGTGATTGCAAAGATAAAGTTTCCAAAATTCTGAAAATGTCTGAGACTATTGTGCAGAAGTGATGAGCAGAATGACCATGAGAAAGAAGTCAACTAAACCTTCAGTAAAATGAAAATAAAATAGATTTTTGTAGTTATGATATAGTGGGAACAATTAGTAATAAATAACAAAGTATATCTAAATATAGCCAATATTAACTGAAATAAAGTCAGAATTATACTGAAAAAATTTACCAGTGAAAAACATTAATAGAATCTTAACTATGTAGACTCAGAATACTGTTACCAAAAATTGTGCGGTATCTAGAACACAAGTGAATAAGGTGTAAAATTGGGATACAATTTGAGAATGCTAATACAGATGACACTTGAATTACAACAGATTTATGTCCTCATAAACCCATCAAAAATTGAAACTATCTTACATTCAATATGAATTTAATACATCTATCCCACCATACATCGTAGCGTAGCAACACAATACAAGAGAGAGTATTGGTTCTTTATCCTCATGGTCATGAGGCTAATTGGGAGCCTCTTTCCAGCATCAAAAGTGAGTAGAATACTGCATAACTCCATCCAAGGAAAATATAAAAATTCAAAGTATGATCATTCCAGAATGCATATTATTTTCACACAATAGCAAAATAGAGAAAGCAGAGACCCTCTATACTGATGTTGATAAAAAGAAAATTAAAAAATGATTAATATTTAACTAACAAAAAATGACAATTGATCATATCTAGAAAGAGTGAAATACCAGAAGAAGGATCAATAAATCAAAATAATGAATTTGGAAGCATTGTTGCACATTTAAATAGACTGGTAAAAGGAAATTTATTTATTTTTTTTTTTTGCTGGAATTTTAAGATTGTTCTTTTGAGTTTATCAAGGTCTCAATCTAAAAACTGATATTTAAAATACAAAGACAACATCATTTGAAAAAAAATGAATTTCAGAACCAGCAATGAAAATCAATAAAGAAGTGTCATGAGTGAAGTTAAAAACAAAGAAAAAAAATATGTCATTATATTGTGGATGTATTATATGTAATATATACCAAATACAAAATTATATGTAGTTTAGTAACATAATGTATATTTCATACATTATATTTTTTGTATACATGTATATTTATATACATGCATACCACAAACTTGGACATGAAAAGCCTTTTTGAATGTGTCATGAAATGGAGAATCTATAAGAGTACCGGACACCTTTGGGGATAAGATAACAAAAACAAGCTGCTAACAAGTGGAATTCTTTCTTCCTCATCACCAAAATGAGATAGTGTTCATGACTTTTCCATATTTAAGTCTGATTTGATGAGAGAGCCACAGACTAGATCGAATGTGAATGTCAAATATAAATGTGACTGCTGATAAACAAAAACATGGAAAATCAGAGTAGTCAGATGAAATTGCCACATCTGTGCAATCTTGTTGGTTCAGAAATTTCAAACAATACGTAAATAAATATAGACAATTAAAGTTTCATTTTCAAATTTATGACTTTATAAAATAGCATTATAGCTATAATACTGTATTGAAAACTAATTATTCTTTTACTAAGCAAGAGGTGTTATCTATTTTTTTCTTTTCATTTTTTGTCCTAAGGCACAACTCTTGTGCATAATGGTGGAGTGGAGTTATACTTTCCATATACAGTTATGTGTGGCTTACCAATTGCTGGTCAATTTAATCATCCAGTACAGCAGGACCTGTGTACCAGGTTTACAGTCACATTTTCCAGTATTCTATGAAAGGACCTCTGACTCAAATTTGGCAACATATAAATAGGGTAAAATTGCTTTCTTAATATAAGCACCTGCTTGCTCCCTGTTGCTCACATTTCATTCCTGTTTGGAATATAAACTTCGTTACTAGAGCTCAAGCAACCCTAGCAGTAGGACACTAAGGAGAAGGCCAAGGAAATTTCAGAAATCTCAGCCCTGATTCTCATGAGCCATTGATATAATTTTAATCTTCTAATTGTTTGGAAAAAATAAGCCCATAATTGTTTAAGCCAGTGATGAACAAGTTTTCTGTTTCTCACAGCTAAATATAATCACCAACTGCTGTAGCTCCCATGAAGTTTCTACCTGCCTGCTAGAAAAGCATTACTAGTGCAATGATTCTCCCAGTCAGGGAGGTAAACAGACCAGGTGCCAAGAACAATTTACTTATCCTGAGATGGGCTGTCTCCCACAGATATCTGGAAGTTCAGTCATTACCACCTTCCCATGGACAACCCTAGGGCATTATGTGAAAAATTACTTCTGTAATGTGTCCCTCCAGTTCTATCCACTCTGGGATTCTGCAACAGTGTTAACATAGTTAACTCCAAAATAACGCATGCATTTTAGGCGCTATGCAATTTGAAAGAAACAATTTTAATATAAAAACTCCATAGTTAAAGGTGTCAAAGTATACCTCTATTACAGAAAATTAAACATGCAATTCTTTATATGGAGGTCAGTGGCTCTGGAAATATTCACCTTGGAATTTCCTGAGGTTCATGGGTAAGACATCTTTAATCGATCCAGGACACAGATGAGAAAACTAAAACCTGTAGGTGAAATCCAATTCTGTATGTGTTTTTACAAATAAAGTTTTATTAAGAGATAGTCACAATTTGTTTACATATTATTTGTGGTGGCTTTGGCTTTAATACGACAGAATTGAGGAGAGGCAATAGAGTCTATATGGCCCACAAAGAAAAAAAAATACTTAGCTATATGCTGCTTTACAAAAAAAAAAAAAAAATGTTGTCAAATTTTAGTATTTATTTGGATTTTTATAATAAGAGTATTATAAAATAAATACCAAAATATATACATATACAAATATATATGAGTATATAAATAGGAAGTTGTGTCAAAATTGTATTTAACAAGGATCAATGTGCTGAAAAACTAGTAGCTACACCTAAAAATATAAAATTAAAATAGAATATAATAGGCTTAAACTTTAAAATATTAAAATTCAAAGTAATTTGAAATACATATGGTGGAAGAAGTTTAAATTCTTTGTAGACAATGTGTCAGCATTTTGTTGCTGTAAGAAATACCTGAGGTAACCAACCTATGAAGAGTAAAGTTCCATTTTGATTTACATTGTTGAAAGTTTCAGGCCATGGTTGATTGGCTTTTGGGCCTGTGCTAAGGCAGTGCATCATAATGGAGAACACAAGATGGAGCAAAGTTGTTCACCTCCTGGCACCCTCCAGAACAAAGAGAGAAAGAAGAGACCCTGGTCTCTCAATCCCTTTGAGGGCATGCTGCCCTCCATGACCTAAAACTTCCCTAAAAGCCCCACCTCTTCAAGTTTCTACCACCTTCCAATAGCCCCAAGCTTGAGACTAAACCTTTAACACATGGGAATTCAAGGAACATTCAAATCAATTTTCTGTGTTAGTCAGCTTTTTGTTAATACAGCAAATATACAGACAGTCAACTTCTAGTGGGATAATGTTATTTATTTGTTGGTTTGTTTATTCACTTCTGACAGACACTTCTGGAGGGTTCACCTCATGTTCCATTGCTTTAGAGCCTGTGGTGAGGAGAAATACACAGTAGGGAAAAGCAGAAAATTCACCTTCTGGAGGGATAGCAGAAGGAAAGAAGAAGGGGCAGGGAACTGCCATTCCTGTAAGGGCACTCCCCCAGTGACCAGATGACCTCTCCAGGGCCTCATTTCTTAAAGTTTTCACTTCTTCCTAACAATGTCATTCTGGGAACTAAGTCTTTCACACAGATTTTTGGGGACATTCCATATTATAGCAGATACCTTTAAAAATGGGTTGTTAGTCAGCTTCCCTCCTAATCCAAAATACCTCATGCAATTAACTTATAAAGCAATAAAATGATTTATTTTGGAACACACTTCCAGTGCCAAGCTGCCACAGGCCTATGATGAAACAGCACATCATTCCAGAAATATGTAGCAGAGAAAAACTGCTCAACCCAATCCTCTTAAGAGAAGGAGAGTAAGAAATTAGGAGCCCACAATCCCCTACAGGGTCACAACACCTTCATGACCTCAGGATGTCCCAAGTGGCCTTACCTACTTACTAAGGTTTCCACAACATCCCAGTAGCACCCACTGCTGGCAAAGCCTTTAACACTTAGGCCAGAGAGGGAAATTTAATATCCAAACTATATCAATATTCCAGGGCAGAAGTGCTTTCCACATTTATTTAATATATAATAATGAAAATGTGATTACTTTTTTCTCAGTAACATTTTGGGGAAAAAAAATCCTTGAATTTCAGAATAGCAGTCAGAAAAGCAAAATATTGATTCTTAATCACAACCTTGAAATAGAATGTTAAAAATTTTATGAGTCTCGGTTCTATTACCCTGAAGTCTCATTTTAGGAAATGAATAAAATGTGCATTCCTATATGAGTCTCAACATAATTCCAAAGATCTCAACACCATCATTTTTGATTGCCGCTACAAATACACCAGAGCAGAAAATATAGATGGGGAGACTAAGTTGACCAGGTAAATTGTGCTGATGCTCACTCCTTTTTCCTTTGTTCAATACAAATTTAATGACTTACTTTTAGAAACACTTAATTTTATTTAGATGTTGTTTATCTTGACACTAGAAGTCAATCTCTTACCTGCTATTCGCAAGGATGTTGGTTAGAGAATGTACGTTAAGATAAGCTGCATCTGAAAATGATATTCTCTCTCTCCCTCTGATTTATTATTTTCTCTTGATTCTCTGTTGATTAGGTCCTCTTATTTTTTTTTTTTTTTAGATTGTGTAAAATGTTATGGCCTGTGCTGAAGCAGCACATTTGAAACTCTGAAATGAAAATGAAAAGACAGTGAAAAGCCAACATGCTGATGTTTTTGACCAAAATCAGCTTCAAATATAAAGGGTTTTGTTCAGTACTCAATATAACTCTAGAAATGCTGAATTGTCCTATTTTGCTCCCTCAATTTTTTTAAGAACTCTAATTTATTTATCTAAATAGTACACAAAATTCATAGATCCCCTAATTCTCTTATTGGTTATCATCATTCTCTAATCTTATGTACTTTTAAATCCACCTTGATTTCAGAAGTTGGTTCTTTCCATCATTTTCTAACCAATCTCTTTGGCCAGTATATTTCAGGTACACTTGAAAAATTAATGACTCAATCTGCCAGTTTTTGTGATTGTTGTTATGTGATAAGTATTGCTGGGATAGAATGTACATTTTGGCCAAAAAAATTCATAGTCATTGACTTCGATCATGTCAATTTCCTCTCTCATAACTCCTAGTGATAAACTATATCAATTTGATCAAACTCCTCTCCCAACCAAAGTTCACAGTCATTTCTCATCAATGAACATACATCCAAATTACAGATCATTATACAATTTCACCAGATAGGTGTGAATACCATCTTTTAGTCACAAAATCCCAGCACTATTACGCTCCACATCCTTCGCTGTTACCTTGAAATAGGTGTTGATTCTCTTGTGCAAAGTTAATACTCCAGGTCATACACATACCTTCTCAGAATCTTAGAATATTTGTTTATCTCTTTTTTTCATTACTGTTGATGCATTCTCTCATAGTTCCTTTGATATATATCTGGACAATGTCAGGTCTCTTATATTAATGCAGCCTCCTTAAATAAACTAAAATACAAGAAAGAGGAAGAAGACAAGGAAGAAGAGGAGGAGGTGAGAAAGAAATGAAAAGTGAATCATCAAACATGTCACCTTCCAGCTATTCTCCCACTTCCATTCTCTACTTCAAAATTTGTTTTTGAAAATATGTATACATGATCTCTCCATTATTTTTACTTCCAAATTACATAAATATATTTCAGCCTTACTAATATATTTTAATTATTTTTGTTAAGCTTACGGGGTGGCATTTTAAAAATTAGTTTATTTATACCACATTTTCTTTATCCATTCATCTGTTGATGGGCATCTAGGCTGGCTCCATAGCTTGGCTCTTGTGAATTGTATGCCTCTAAACATTTATAATGGTTACATTAATATAACATACTGATTTTAGATCTTTTGGAGTGTACCAAGGAGTGTGATATCCAGGTTATAGGGTGGTTCCATTTCTACTTTTGTGAGTAATCTCTATACTGCTTTCCACTAATCTGTAGTCCCACCAACATTGTATCAGTATAACTCTTTTTCTCACATCCTCACCATTATTTATTTTTATTTGTATTCTTGATAATTTTCATTTTGACTGGAGTGAATTGAAATCTCAGTGTAGTTTTGATTTGCATTTCTCTGATTGTTAGAGATGTTGAATATTTTGTATATTTGTTGGGCATTTGCTTTTTTCCTTTTGAGAAGTGTCTGTTTAGTTATTCTGCCCATTTATTAATTACACAATGGAGTTTTACTATACTAAGTTAAAAAAAAACTAAACTGTGGCATTTTCTGGTAAATGGATGGAAATAGAGAACATCATGCTAAGTGATGCAAGTCAGATGCAGAAAAGTCAGGGGTGGATATTTTGTCTCATATGCAGAAGCTGGACACAATAAGGGGGAGAGAAAAGTAGGGAATTGAATCTCATTAAAAAAAAAAAAAAGAAGAGATCATCAAAATAGAGGAAGGGAATTGATGGGGAGGGAAGAAGACCAGGAAAAGAATGTAGAATGAAACTAATCAAACTATTCTATGCACATATATGAATATACCAAAGTTAATTTGAATATACCACAGTTAATTTCACCTTTATATATATATTTATAATGCTGATTTATAAAATAACTTTAAATATATAGAATAAAAACCAGAAAAGAAACAAAACAGTGAGAGGGAGGAGGGGAGGGAAATGGAAATACTGTGGGTTGAATTGGAACAAATAATTTTCCATGCTTGTATAATTATGTCAAAATGAAACCCAACACTATGCGTAATTATTATACACTAACAAAAACTCAGTGAATCTATAATGAACTAATTTAAAAATTATAAATAAATAGAAGAAAAATATTTCATGTATTTTCATATCTCTCAAAAATGAACATGATTGTGTTGTCAACCTCAGTTCTATGTATCAACCCACATATTACAATAATATTGCATATTACATATTACAATGTGATTAATTAATGTACCTTACACCCCATAGTTATTTAACTCAATATATTGTTAGCCACCCATCAAAATCAAAATATAAAACTTTCCACCTTTTTTCATGTGTGGAAGCCATCTCAATCCTTTCTTATCTCACCTTTTTTTTTGGTGGGGAGGGGGGAACTCAGGGACACTAGACCATGGAGCTACATCCCTAGCCCTATTTTGTATTTTATTAGAGACAGGGTCTCATGAGTTGCTTAGCATCTCACTAAATTGCTGAAGCTGGCTTTGAACTCAGGATCCTCCTGCCTCTGCTTCCAAAGCTGCTGGAATTACAGGCCTGTGCCACTGTGCCGGCCTCTTTTCTCATCTCTTGCCATATATAGACACAATATTGTGGATTCAAAAGACTGCATCTCAGGTTTGTGCATTTTTATTCTCACCATCTCTACTCCAGCAAGCATTCCTCTTGTGTTGAAATTGCAACAGTCAACTGGTACATATTCTAGTCCCTAGTCTTTGTCCTTTCTCAGCCATCCATTCCTCAACACTCTGGGAAGGCATGCTGCCTCACCTGTCATCTTAGTTTTAGATCACATCACTAGATTTATTGTCAGAATAAGATATAAACCCCTGAGCATGACTAGCAAAGTCATTCAAGATGTTGGCCTTGAATTTTTTGCCAAATCTGCCTCCTTCCTTTTCCACTTGCCTATGTACAGAATGTTTATTTTCTGAAAAACATTTTTTTTCTTTTTCCCACATAATCAATTCATTTTCATTCTATTCTTATTCAGTGTCACTAGTTCATTATCCTTAAAAATAATTTTGCATTAAACAGGGTCTAGAAAAATGCATAAATATAGGCTATGAAGAAAATAATGACTCAAGATGACAATATTTTGTTTAATTTTGTATTTTAGATGTTGTTTATTTTATTCATTTATTTATATGTGGTGCTAAGAATTGAATCCAGTGCCTCACACATGCTAGGCAAGGGCTGTACCAATTAGCCACAACTCCAAATGACAATATTTTTATTGTAAGAAATTAATATTTCAGAACTAAGAGATGTTAAGGTCTAATGATTATAAGCTCATAATGAATCAACATCATATTCATAAAATTAAAACATTAAATATTTGAAATTACTAGAGTCATATAAAAGAGGCACTTGAAACTAAATGGGAATTTCCTACATTTATTTAATATTTTTCTATTCATTTAGTTTAAAATTATTTATGGAGATCAAAGTATGGCAGTCTTTTGCTGCTTTTGGTGTTTGTCATTGAGTTGGCTTGCTCTTTATTGCTTTAATCATTTGTTTCTTCAGTGGCTTCAAAGAGCACCTTTGTCGTGGCCTATCCTAGAGTTTCACATGCATTATAGTTTGAAGTTTTCCTGCTGTGGAACAGCTCAGTGTTTCTACTTAGAGAATCTTTGTTGGGCCCTGAATGTATATTTGTCACGTTAATATATAGTGGAGAATCAAATAAATACAAGAACTTTTTCAAGAGTAAAAGAATGATAGATCGCCAGTAATCATTGATCAAGTAAAATTGTTATTGAAACAATTTTATATATAATATATATATATATATATATAATTACATTATGCTCACTCCACAGTTTAGCATAAATTCTACCACAACATAATGAATATATAAAAAGCTATAGAATGTATCCTAAATAATTATATAATGATGAAAATGACTTTAGAAGTATATAGGAAAATAAGACTGATTCAAATCTTAGTTTTTATAGCTTGGATTTTGCTACATCACTAGTCAAAGTGAGTTTCATTTTGACTAAAATAATTTTTTTAAAAAATGCAATGAAAAGGTAATAATGATCAATATTTATTTTATTTCAAATGTGAGTTATCAGTGTAAGAAAATTAAATATTAAAAATTAAAATTGATATAGATATTTTATTCATCAAATAAAGGAAATTTTAAGACAAATATAAATTTTTAATGTTACTTATGGGCAATATCATTATGATATAATTTGGAGTACAATTATAAATCAATCGAACCTTTCTAAATTAAAATAAAGAGATCAAGAGATATTTAATTTTTTATGCTGTGGCTCAAATTTCACTTTACAGAATGGGAAACAATCAGAACTAGACAATATATATTGACTAAATACAACAACAGTTTTACAATAGTCAAAGTTTAGTCATTAAAATGTGCAATATTTTTAAAAGTTAGCATATTCGGTATGTTCCTCTATGAAACAAGAGGCTCACATCCAGTTAGTCAATTATTTTTAGAATATGAGTCACATTACATGGAAATTAAACCAACATTCAGTTTTATTTAAGAATTTAGCAAAATAATTATAGTCAAAGTAAAGAAAAAATACTGTAAAAGAAAGAGAACTATTTCATTTATTAAAAATCATGTGATGTTCCTTCTAAATTTCCAACATTCTTTTTGCCTAAGAGCAATTTTCTCTACAAGAACATTTTACTTCACTGCATCTTCTACCTTCATGAAGATGAAATTACCATCAGTAAATCCAGAGAACCCTCTAAAACCTGTTTTAGTTTCCTTTAGTATAATTTCCACAATATCAACAGTTTGAAGAAGAAATGACTATTCATCTTCTACATCAATCCTAAAGAGATGTGGCTCTTCAGGTACTTAAATATTAAATATATTTGTAAGAATATAATTATTTTGAGAGTTCCAGAGAAACATAACATATAGGTTATAAGACATTTTTCCAAAGATTTTTAGTTTAAGATTATTTTCAGGGATTAGGTCATATGATTGAAGGGGCTGATAAGGGGCTAAGATATTTAGCCAGCAAGCTGGAGAACCAAAGTGCTAAAGGAATAGTTGCAGTCAGAGTCCAAGTCTGAGTTGGGAGGCAGAAAACCTATTTGCTGACCTGAAGATATTCAGGCAGACAAGAGATATTCTTAATCCTTGTTTTGGTTTTATTCAGGTCTTTAATGGATTTATTGTGACCAACCCATATTTAGGAGGTAACACACTTTACCCAGTTAATCGATTGAAATGTTAGCTTACTTCAAAAATGTCCTCAATAGGTGCTCACATTATAATGTTTGACATATATCTTGAAACTCCTTGGTTCAGTCATGTTTCCACACAAATTAGCCATCAAAAATCACACCACCCCCTTTCAACTTGACACGTACATCTCTTTTAAATATACTATATATATATATATGTCTTAATTTTACCTAACACGGTACAACTATCCTGCCAAAATATATAAATAAACTGAAAAAATTTTAACCACTTTCCCAGAAAAGACAAAATCTTTGACTGAAGTTTACTCTTCTCCTTGATAGTACATAGTTTAAAGACTCTGATATGAAATTAATAATATCTAAATACTATGCAATACATATAAAATATTTTACATTTTATGCCTCATGATAAGAGAATAAGAAAGGAAGTAAACAGAAATTCTCTGTCTCTCTCTCTCTCTCCACACACACACACACACACACACACACACACACACACATACATTTATAACAAAAATAAATTAAGGGGTACTCATGGTAATTATACCCTTGTTTTTTCTTCTAAGTGGTCATGTGGTTTAAACTGCTATTTATAATTAGCTCTTATCACTACCTATTCTGTATTTCCTTTGCCTTCATTAAGTATCTCAGCTGTTCGTAGTTTTTAACTGGTAAAGAGAAACAAATCTATTCCTAAAGGATCTGGGACCTTAGCTTCTCTACATGTATTGTGCTGTTCTAGTTATCCATTGACCTTAATCACAACCCATGCTCATACCAAGAGATGCCCTGCTATCTCCTGTAATACAGAAGTAATTTCCCTTCTCTCCATTGTAAAGCAACATAAAGTAGCAGTGCAATTTCCCATCAGGAGTCCAAATCACTTCAGCCAGCACAGTAACTCCTTTCTTTGCCTGTTGATTCAAAGACACAGTGCAGGTGTCTGAGTTCCAGTCTTCTAATTCTATAGAATTTTGTCCTTTGGTGAAAGAAATATACATTTTTATCAGTTCAAACATATTAAGGTCTCATTAGGCAGAGATTAAGCATAAAATCATGAGAACATAAAGCAAAAATTTGCTAGTGAATCACTAGGAATAATAGTGCGTGGTACCACTTCCATTTATACCTCTTGGTTTATGGGCATATAAACCCTAGCTGCATGAAATGAATGAGTCTTCTCCAAAATGTGTAAGTTGAATGCACAATATCAATGTGATATTTGGAGGAAGGGTGTGTGGGTAATTAGCACATGACAGTGAAGTTCTCGTGAATAGGATTAGTGCCTTTAGAAGAAGAGGCCAGTGAGCTAGGTATGTTTCTCTGCACCATGTGAAGATATAATGAGAAATCAATCATCTGCAACCTGGAAGAACATTCTCATCAGAAGCTGTCCATGCCAACACTCTGATCTCAGATTTATAGACCACAAAAATTATGAGAAATAAATTTCCATTTTTTTATAAGCCAACTAGGCTATGGCACTTTGTTAGATCAGCCTGAGTACAGCAGTGTCTATGAAAAAATACCATAGAGTACAGCTGATTCAGAGAATATAGAACCTTATTAAGAACATTGCTTCAGTGCTGCAAATTATTACACCTGGCTTGTACCATAATAGATTGTTCAAAAAGCCATTTCACAAACCAGCTGTTTTCAGGATAGTGGGGTACCTTGGGCAGAAACCCAATAAAATCAAATTGCTTTCAGTGGTTCTTGTTGATAGAGATGAATAAAAATGCATCTTGCTATAAAATGGCCACATACTAAATACCAGGGGTTATTTAGATTATCTCAAACAATGAAACCTGGTCTGGTACAGTGGCTATAATTTGAGTCACTGTGTGGTAATGTTATGATAATCTATTATTATTCCATACTACACCAGTCTTCTGCATATGCTAAGTTGCCTAAATGAGAATAGATTGGGAATCACCAGTTCTGCATTTTTAAAATTCTTGATGGTGTACCTGTAACCACAACAGAATTGTTGTATTAACTTGATTTATTCTTTAGGTAGGTGGAGTCAGTTCTTGTGGCTGTCAATTGTTCTTTTCTACTAAAATAGTCCTCGCACCAAAGGTAGTCAAACAATATGGTGATTCTGCCAGTTTCATATCTATATTCCATTATATATTCTGGAGTGGGGAAAATAATCACAAGGTGAGTTTAGGGACACAATGGGCCCACTGTGAGATTTACTTAAACTAAAACTTCATTGATCACCTGATTTGCATAATTCCCTCCTCTGACTGGTGGGCCATTATGATGTTTTGGTCTCCTTGAATCAGTATCAAGTCCAAACCTGGGTCCTGTAGTTCCTAAAAGGTTTGAGCCAGAACATAGTTTGTGTGGTAAAAGGCTCTAGGACTATAAACAGATTTTAGCTGAGAATTAATTTAGGATCATAATTCTGTTTCTATGTTTAAGCTCTTGTTCACCTGACTTAAAACTTTTATACGTATGCAGATCAAATAAGAATTTGGTAGGCTTCTATCTTAGTTCATTTTTTATTTCTATAACAAAATACCTGAATAATTAATAAAGTAACAAAAGTTCCTGAGGCTATTATTCAATGATAGACCACTTCCCTGGGATGCATGAGGCCCTGGGTTTGATCTTCAGCGCTTCCAAAAAAGAAAAAAAAAATGAGGTTTATTTAGTTTATATTTCTATTGGCTGGAATGACCAAATAGTATGGTGCAAATCCACTTGCTATAAGACAACATGGAGAAACAGAAATATGAACTGAGCTTATGCAGAAAGAACCAGCATGCAAGGTGTCTTCATTTTTGTAGCAACATTTTTAATAAAAATCAACTCAGTCTTTGAGACTAGCATTAATCTTTTCTGTGGGTGATGGCCCCTGTAACCTAATTGTTTTGCATTAGGTTCCATCTTTGCAAAGGTTCAACATTGCCTCACTGGTACCACATGTCCCACACATGAATCTTTTGGGGGATGGCCCACAACCAAACTATAGCACTTTCCTATCTATTTTCATTACAGGAAAATCATAGTCAACTAGCCAACGCCACAGGACTTCAGAAATGAGTCTATTTTCCTGCTGATTTGACCAGGATGCCCATTATAGTAACCACATCCAGCTTGCATTTAGAGTTTGAATGCTGCAACTTGGCATGGGCATACCAGGATTGGATCTAATTATTTCTATTTCATTTATGTTTCCTAATTTAGTGACTGCCATTCCCATTGTAAGGTCTTACCTACCAGAAAAGAGCAACCACAAAGCTCTTTCAGATGTGAGGGTTTTCCTCAAAAAATTTATTCCACACAGTATGAATAAAAAGTTTTTCTAAAACGGCAAATTCATTCTAATATTTCAATGTCCCTGAGTCTCTGAGTCCTCTGACTCAAACCAAAGAGGACTGACATTGCTGATTCACTCAATGTGGGTCATATTTTGGTCCATGTTTCAGATAGCCTTCTAAATAAACAGAGTCATTTTTTAAAGATATTTTAGCTGTAGATGGACACAATACCTTTACCTTATTTATTTGTTTATTTATTTATTTATTTTTATGTAGTGCTGAGGATCGAATCCAGTGCCTCACACAGGCTAGGTGAGTTGTCTGCCACTGAGCCACAGCCACAGCCCCCAGTTAAAGTCATTTCTAACTCACTACACTACAACAGTGACATTAAGCCATTCTCCATGGTTTGAAACCATATCCATAACTTGATCCAACTATATATACTTTAATGATTATCTTATAAGCTCAATATCCATTTCTCCCAAAATTGTCTAAATTATAAAATTCAGGTAGTTTTGAGTCTGATACATCTGCTCATAAGTTATATTTTATACTTCATCTTTTGAATGTTAGAGTCTGTAAACAAGTCTGGATGGTGCCTGGCAAAATGCCAGAGGGAGTGGTTTGTGAAGTAACGCCAGCGAGCCATTAAGTGTGGAGATTCCTTATTGGTTGACTGCTGTATCTAGTTTATGTTAATTAAGATAAGCTGTGTGGAATGTATAAATACCCCTCCTGTCCTACAATAAACAGCTCCCATTCCTGCTGTATCAATCTACACAAGTTGCTCGTCACCCCCCGGCTATTTTGCTGCAGCCGGACTGCAGCAATATTTTATATTTCATCTTTTGAAATCTCCTGGAATTTCAGGTTAGTTATAAGATTAAAAGAATAAAGAGGTGGTGGGATAGATCCTGAGAATAATGGGTGTTGTGTTACATGACAACTGCCACTGGAAAGGCCACTATACTTTTCTGGTTTTTTTTTTTTTAATTTTTTTAATTTTTATTTTTTTGACAGAGAGAGAGAGAGAGAGAGAGAGAGAGAGAGAGAGAGAGAGAGAGAGAGAGAGAGAGAGAATTTTTTTTTAATATTTATTTTTTAGTTTTCGGCAGACATTGATTGCATTGGTGCTGAGGATCAGCTGCACGCATGCCAGGCGAGCGCACTACCGCTTGAGCCACATCCCCAGCCCTTTTCTCAGGTTTTGTAGGGTTTATCTCCTCAGTTTGGGATTGGTATGGTCATTTCTAGTATGGATGGCAGAGATTTTTTTTTGAGGGGGGCGCAAGAGAGACTACTTCAATTGGGATGAGAAGGACAATTCCATTGTCAGAAAGGGGACTGCATCTATAGGGTAAAAATATTCATTAGAATTTAGGAGCTCAGTGTCCTTGGTTTCATCACCCACATCCACTTTCCAACTTCTCATATCTCATATTAGCCCCAGTGAGTGCCTTCACTTTAACAATAAATGCTCTGGAAAGCTGAGAATTCAGTTTGCTTTGTATTTTGGCCAGCATCACAATAATATTCTGTGTTTGGTTTTCAGGAATTGCCTGTGTATACAGGAAATTGAAGGAGTCCTCAGAGTATACTTAAATGACTTTGGGCCATTTATGCAGCACTTAAGTTAGCAATTTGAATCAATACTTTCATCCTTTCTTTTCATCACCTTGTCCAGCAAAATAAGGAATAATCACAAAACTTCATTGCTTGTTAATTTTCAACAACTAATTGAAGGAATTACATGTAGAGTCACCCACTCCTTTGCTTTTGTGTTTGATTAGATGCATTCAGATTACAACATGAAGTCACTAGGATCTTTAAACCTAATAAGAATAAGAATCTGTTCCGGAAATCCCAGAACATTCTGTTTCTCTAGAATTACTCTGTATAACAAAAATCTGCATTAGTTTGGATTATCCAGAAAAGAGCACCTCAAAAAGGTGTTGAGTGTGTATATAAATCTGAATACAAGAGACGAATGAAGTCCCAACTCAATCACTATTCAGGCAGAATTAAAGTAGTCTTTCTTTTTCTGCCATTTTATTCTATTTGGATCTTCAGTGGATTGGCTAAGACTCATCCAGATTGGGAAATGCAATCTGTCTTACACATTCTACCAATTCAAATGTTAATCTCAAGCAGAAACATCATAAAATAATAAATGTTAACCATTTATCTGGGAAACATATGTCCCAGTCAATATATGCATATACATAGACACATATACATGTAATTCTATATGTATCTCTATGTGATTTAATATATATATATATATATATATATACATATATATAATTCACATATATGTAGTGCTATGTGTATGTGATTTAAAATATAAAAGAAACAAAGAAAAATCTTAAAATATTTTATAATTTGTATTCATTAATATTTAATAAAATTTAATTTTTGAGACTCTCTTGCATTAAAATCATATAATGGCCTTCAACCAAGCTGTGAAGATACAAATGTAGCCCTGTGTTTCTTAACATTCACTGTTAATAGTGACATTTGAGTTAAATATCTTATTTTCCTGAAAATACAAATCTATAGAGAAGTAAAAATCCTACTTTGGTAACCTTATTAGGCTATTTCAAATCACCCATTTGAAAGGTTTCTTATAGATAAAACATTTCAAAGCTGGGTCATATTTCTCTCTCTCTCTCTCTCTCTCTCTCTCTCTCTCTCTCTCTTCTAAAATGTATCATGCTAACCCATGATTGAACATCTTGAGCTCCTGAGTGTATCCAGTAAGCCAAAGATCCCTGTCTTTCTACAATGGATATGTAGCTTAAATAAGAATCAGCTCTTTTCTGTTAACAACAATAATAGTTAGGAGTTTTATGCAATACAAATGAGACCAGTCTGATCATTAAATCTATTCAATAATTAAGCTCTAATTATAAAAAATAAAACATACTTGATGTGTTCTTTCTTCAAAAATAACACAATATAATACTAGGTTACAAGTTAATTACTGAAAAAAATAGTATATGATGAAATGTGTAAGTTTAAATGTCAGAAAGGTAAGTGACATTGCAGCAGATTTTAGCTTGTTGACTCTTCAGCTAGGTGTCCAGAGGGTACAATTTCAATTATGTTTAATCATTCTACTGTTGTACTTTTTCAACAGATTAGATGTCTAAATAGCTGGAGTCCAGGATAACTGCAATAGTCATGCTGTGGTCCAAACCACTTTTTAAATTCTTTTGAAAAATGCATCATCTATTTCCTTATGTAGTAGTGTGAAAAATGCTTAACTCCAAAATAATGTAACTTTTTCTATTTTTATTCTTTGCACAGTTTGATGCATCATTACTTTAAGTATCAACTTATAAATAAGCATAGAACATGTATAACTTTAGAAAATGAGATTATTACAAGATCACAAAGATTTTTGGCTCACTTCACCTAATATAAAATTAATATAAAAATGTGCATGTAGGGTTGGGGTTGTGTTTCAGTAGTAGGGCACTTGCCTGTCATGTGAGAGGAACTGGATCCAATTCTCAGCACCACACATAAATAAAAAAAATATTTTAAAAAAAGGTATATGTATACTTTTCTATTATTTTTTAAGAGTGAAAATTAACACCTCAATTCTTATCCATTTTAGCTGTTGAGAATTATTTGTTTTTTTCCAGTGTGATTTTAATTTGTGATCATATTCATTACATTTTTATATTATACTCTTTGATTTTAAAATCATTATTTTATTTTGTAAGTTCTTATCAAGAATGTACCTTTACATTTTCAGAGATGCACTTTGTTTTTTCCTAAGTTTCACAGTTCCAATAACATGGCGTACAAAATCAAACTTCTCTTTGTCCTCTCACCATGAATGATATGCTCCCTTCATACATATTGTATTTTCTTCCCCTCTCTGCATCATTCATTAGAATCAACTGAGAAGTTTTGTAAGACATAATCAATTTATCAGCAGATCTTTTATTTCCCTTTTTTGTGTTTTTTAACTAATTAATTTATTTTAATTAGGTATATATGAGAGCAGAATGCATTTTGATTCATTGTACACAATTGCAGCACAACTTTTCATTTCTTTTGTTGTACTTGTTGTAGTATTGCACCATATGTACCTAGGGTAATGATGTCCATCTTGTTCCACCATCTTTTCTGCCCCCATAATTTCTCCCCACCCCTGCTTCCCCTTTGCCCAAAGTTCCTCCATTTTTCCCATGCCCCCCATCCCCATTAAGGATCAGCATCCACTTGTCAGAGAGAACATTCAGTCTTTGGTTTTCTGGGATTCATTAACTTCACTTAGCATGATATTCTCCAACTCCATCCATTCACCTGCAAATGCCATAATATTCCATTGTGTATATATACCACAGTTTCTGTATACATTCGTCTTTTGAAGGATATCCTGGCTGGTTCCACAGTTTAGCTATTATTGAGCTGCTATAAACATTGATGTGGCTGTGTTACTATAGTATGGTGCTTTTAATTCCTTTGGTTATAGACTGAGGAATGGGATAGCTGGGTCAAATGGTGGTTCCATCCAAGTTTTCTAAGGAATCTCCATACTGCAGATATTTGGAGAGCAAAACTAATACTAACATTTAAAGATTAAAATACATACATAACTAAATATCATTTTCTGTAACAAGAACTCAAAAAATATGTATATAATTAATGGAGCTGGAGAATATAATGCTAAATGAGATTAGCCAATCCAAAAAAAAAAAAAAAAAAACTAATGCTGAATTATTTCTCTGATTTAAGGATGCTGATTCATGATATGGTGGTGGGGGGGGAGATGGGAGGATTAAATTAACTCTAGATAGGGCAAAGAGGAAAGGGAGAGGGAGGGGAAGGGAAGAGACAGGGGTAGAAAAGATGGTGGAATTTGATGATCATCATTACCTGAAGTACATGTATAAAGACACTAAGGATGTAAATCTACTTTGTGTACAACCAGAGATATGAAAAAATTGTGCTCTATATGTGTAATATGAATTGTAATGCATTCTGTTGTCATATAAAACAAATTTTTTTAAAAAAATGTTATAAATATACAACTCTGAGCCTATGAATTAATTCAAAATAAGTGGCACAGTCTGCGGACACTTAAGAAATTAGGTTATAAATAAAGCTGATTGCTTGCTAAAAATAATAAATGGGTGAAAATTAAACTAAAACTGAAGGAAATAAATATAACTTGATAATCAAAACAAAAAGAGAAGAAGCTATGTTATGCCAAAATGATTTCTGAAAAAATGCATGCTTCTTATTTATTATATTTTACCAGCATATAATAAATATATGCTGGTAAAATATAATAAATATAATATATAAGTAAAATATAATAAATAAGAAGCATGCATTTTTTCAGAAATCATTTTGGCATAAATGGAAATTTAAGAAATAACAACATGAGAAAAGAACATGGTTTGAAATGAGTAGAATCAAATTTCAATATCTATAAGATTCTTGAATCCAATTCATTATTTAATGTTTTTCCAAACATATCTTATTTTCCCGTAAGAATGCAAAAGTGATGTTTGGAAATAAATCAATATTTTTGTAATTAAAAAACTCATAAATTTTTGCAAGTATTTTGTTCTTACTCCTCCTTTTAACACAGCATCATATAAACTGTTTTGAATTTCCTAAACTAAGATATTTGAAGGACATCTATATGTAGCTTAAGCTAACATAATGTCAATGTAATAAGTTAAAACAAGTAAATTTTTTATGTCCTATAATTTTTAATGAGAATCTTGAAATGTTTTGCCCTTAGTTTATAATACCATGAAGTAGTTTAGAGTGGAGAGAAGCTTTTTGCTTTTAGATGCCCTGATAATGCAGCTTTTAAGTTTTTTCAATAAAGCACAGTAATAAAAAAAACATTCAGAACAAATAGAAAACAATGTGTAAAGTTGTTATAAAATAGAACAGAGAAATAGCAAATCAACCCAAGGCAGTTGAGCAAAACAGCATAATGGAAATTTAAAGTTCCCTACTTTCTATTCCCAACTCCAAATAGCAAAATATAGTCCCTTTGTTTTCTCCCTGCTGATCGATCCATGTATAGATGTGTTCACAATGATAATTGAATAATCACGTATCAAATTTTGGGCATTTACATGAAATCAAACCAAGTTTTTGAGCATACAAAATTGGAAAATCAAGTTTCCTTTGAGGTCCAAGGAATTGGAATAGCCCAAGAGTAAGAACCTGAGACGGTGGATGATCTGTATTTTCAATAATTTCCCTATGTGTTTTTGGATTACTGTATACTCAGACATAGAGACACTTTGGAGAAGCCAATTTTTGTCTTACCACCATATGAACAATCACTGTGCTTTTGGAACATGGACAGTTGCAAAATTTCTTTCTCATGGAGACTGGCAATTGTATTGGATTTTTACTCAGAAATGATGGGTAAAGCAAAAACATTTATGGAGCCTGTTTTTTTAGACTTATCATTTAAACATTATAACTAACTAAATAAGTATATAAGTCAAAGAAAACAATTCTATTCCAGGACTCTCCTTTGAGAGGAAAACTGCTGCTTCCATTGGTTAGGGTCATTAAGAATGCAATGGCCTTTTAAGCCTGAAATCTAAAGGAGTGAGTAAGAATGTCCTAATGTACTGGTTAATGATGCCTTTGTATTACCAATTACCAGTAAAGACCATTGCATTAAAAAGAACAGAAATGGATTAAATTTTACTATGGATATAACACTGTGCTCATAGCTACAAATATATAGATAGATACAGATTTATATATATATGGAGAGAGACAGATTCAATTCTTTATAAAATGCCTTTTCATAAAATAAATGTCTTCAACATATCATGTGACTATCAATGAATGTCAGAAATGCTACATTACATAAATATACAGAATTTATATTCTATATCATATTTTGAAAATGATATAGCTAGACAATTTCAAATACATAATCATTCAAAATTTGAATAATGCATCTCAAAAATGTGTAACCTCAGTCTAACCATGAGAAAAATAGTAAAAAAATATCAATTGAGGAACATTCTCCACAATGTCTGACTAGCACTCATCAAAACTGTCAAGAAGAGTCTAAGGATTCATGACAAGAAAATATAGCATGGGATTCAGTATAGAATAGTATATCAGAAAAATGCATTATGGGGAAACTAAAGAAATCAAATGAACTTTGGAGTTTAATTAACAGTAATGCACCAGTGTTGGTTTTCTCAAGTTGACAAGTATGCAGCAGTGAACCTGACTGTATACACACACACATACAAGTGCACACATGTGTAGAAAATATACCAAGGGGAATGAAGGGAAAAGAGGGGGGATGGGATTAGGAAAGACAGTAAAATAAATCAGACCTAACTTTTCCATGTTCATAGATGAATACACACCCAGTGAAACTCCACATCATGTACAACTGCAAGAATAGAATCCTAATTATAATAAGTGATATTCTATGTATAACAAACATGTCAAAATACACTGTACTGACATATATACTGGACAATTTTTTAATAACAAATTTTAAAAAATAAAATATACCAATATAACACAACACAATATCTTCATAGTAGGAAACCATGGTTGAAGGTTATAGAAACGCTGTGCTAATTTACAACTTCTATGTAAATCTGAAACTATGCTAAACTCAATGTGCTCCTAAAATTAAAATTTAATTTTGAAACTATGTCTGCAATGTAATTTTACCCAAACCTCTAATAATCCAAAAAATATGGGACAAAATGAATGAATGCTAACTTTAAAAACATTGGATTTGACTCACATTTATTACAATGAGTACAACCAGAGGCACCTTCCTGTAACCCCAGCCAGCTGGGAGACTGAGGCACAAAGATTGCAAGTTTAATGCCAGCCTCCTGATTTAGCAAGACCCCATCTCAAAATAAAAAAAAATAAAAAGGTTGGAGACATAGCTCAGCTCAGTAGCATAGCAACCCTGAGTTTATTGCTCAGTACCAAAAACAAACAAACTGAAGTTTAAGTATAGTACAAATTCACTAAATACTTCTCTGTATTATCTATCCCTTAATGGTAAGTTAAACTAATTAAGAAATTAGTAAAGCCTTTAAACTAACTGTATTAAATATTAAATGCATTAACAAACTTTGAGTCAAAGTAATAACATTAAATTTTAAATAATGATCATTTAAAATATTGTCTTAGAGTACAAGTGTCATCATATTTTACAGAAATAATAGTGTCTACATGATAGGTCATCAATAGGATGACCATAAATAAGACTCTGGTAAAAGCAAAACACTAATGATGATAAGTCAAAAGGAAAAATAGTCACAAAATATTTTCACATATTAATGTATAGGTTTCCATAGACAAGATTTGAGAAGATTAGCATTACTTTTACATATTTAAAAAATATTTTAGATGAGAGTTTGTGTTAATAATCTTAACATCAAAAATTCAAAGCATAGAACTACTAAAGAAGTAAAGTAGTAGTGTTATTTTAATAATCATGTGTCCTGTACACTAAAATCTCTTTAAGTCTTCACAAGTATCTATTAAAATGATAAAAAGAAAGTATAGTTTAGCAATAGCAGATGTCTTTCCTTTCTTTTTTTTTGTATCAAGGATTAAACCCAGAGGGCCTTAACCACTGAGCCACATCCCCAGTACATTTTATATTTTGTTTTGAGAAAGAGCCTTGCTTAGTTGCATAGGATCTCACTAAATTGCTGAGGCTGGCTTTGAATTTGTGATCCTCCTGACTCAACCTCTCAAGGCACTGGGATTACAGGCATTTTCCATGGTGCCTAAGCACGTCTTATCTTCAGAGGCTGTGTTATAAATGAACAGTGCTTGATATTAGAATAGAGGAATATTTTGACCCAATATTTGGTGTTATTGATGTTATCAACATTAATGGTTTTTTTTCCAGAATTGTCAAATAGGTCCATAAAATTATATTCCAGGATTACCCTCAAATGTAAAAACCACACAAAATAAGACACAATCCTGCAATTAACAATAGTACCTCAGTTTCTTAATATATGTCTGAAAGACAAATAGTTACTGAATAATAAATGTTAAAAATACATTGACACCAAATTATTTGAACTGTTTTTACCTACAATATTGGTTGTATGCTACGGTATAACAAACTACCTTAAAATTTAATAGCTTAAAACTACAACCATTGAGTATCAGACACTCTCTGAGGGTCAATCATTCAAGAGTGGTTCAGTTCAGTGGTCTGGATCAAGGTCACTCATCCGGTTGAACTCAAATTACTGTCTGACTGGATCTGTACTCTTTCTGTCTTCAACTCTGGCTGGAGAATACACTTACCAGCCCACACTTTTGAGTCAGCAGGAAGGAGGTCTTTGTTCCTAGCCAACACTGATCTCTCCTTAGAGATGCTTATGATATGGTTTCCTATACACTGAATAGATAAAAGAAAGAACCAAAGAAACAGTCTACAATCTTCATAACCTAATCTCCAAAGTGACATACCATCACTTCATCGCATTCTGTTGATCGAACCAACCAGCCCTGTTACGATGTTGTAAAAAACTACAAAGTCACAAATAAGGGATGTGAATGCCATTGTGGTCTATTTGGGGTCTTGATATTGCTGTGACTCGCATGTTTAAAAGTACACACAATTCCTTGGGAGCTTGTATTTTGCTCATACATTCATTAATAAGAGCTGTTCTAACCTCAGGGCATGTAAAGTAATAAGAAACAACAGTAAACATCCTATTTTGCTAAAATTTGATGTTATAACAATGTTGAAAGACAAAAATAAATTTCTCCTACCTTTTTTCCAAAGGCTTTGACATTCTGTTTTATCTAGTTTAATGAAATTTTATGTAAAACTCTTTTTGTTTGAAGGTAGTCATGTATTAGGTTATGAGGTAAATAGAGATATAAGACAAACATTTTTAGATTAATTTTTAAATTTTTGTTGTACCATTTTATTAGACAAGCCAAAATGTTAGGGATTGTATAATGTAATTGAAAGGATCTAATTTCTGTAAATAGTCAGCCACTTAATTATTTTGCTATTGAAATGCTTATCATTTAATTTTTTACAACTTAGAATTAATTCATCAGAAAAATCATATTGCTTTGTGCAGAAAAATATATGGTTGTATTAAATATAATCTCTTACAAGTATTGTTTCATGCAGTGATTGAAAGCAATAGATTCTGACATAAAAGTTCCTTTAACCAACTTGCAATGCATTGCCTTTCAAAGCATTATTCAAAAGTGTGCTATATGTTATGATCTTTATGAATTATTAAGGTCAATTTGAAAACAAACCAAAGTAAATACATCTCAAAGAATTGTGACATTACAATACCTATTTTGAAAGAAAAAAAAGACAATAACCTTTTTCATTCTAATATTTTCAAAATATTGGCTTTCTTATATTGCTATGTTGCACTGGTACACTGACTGCTACTATGGGGAATTAAAAAAAATAGTTATGAGCCGTCTGAAGAATTCAATAATCTGGCAACCTGCAGATCATGACAGTTAGAGCCATGCTAATCATTTTGGAAATCATTTGGATATCATTTCATAATACCAGCGAGAGTGGTAGTGGCAAATTATTTAGTTTTATATGGTTTTAATTTCATAATTAAGTAATTGAACTCGGAACAAACAGTTTACTACTTCCGTTTTAATTAACATTTTACTATGTAACTATAGTACTCACTAAAACAGCATCTTCTGCATACAAAGCCAATTATGTTATGCATTACTATGAGTAATAAAATGTTTTGCTAATCAAACATTTATATTAATCTGACATTTTTATGCAGTGGCAATTGCATGAAAAGGAATCAGGTTACCAGTGACAAATGCACTTAATTAGAGATGAACATGTACAGATTAATCATATTTTGTATTGCTACTTAAAATATTTTTCCTTAGAGAAATTTGTATTGTTTGTTTTTAAAAAGTCATTGAAATATTTTAAGACTCTGGTTAATAAATATTAATATTTTTTATTTAATTAATTTTATTACTATATATCTGATTAATATTCTATTAATGATATTCTGTTACAATGAGTTTTTATAGCTTTAACTTTTGTATAGATTTATCTGGCTAAAAACATAGTTCTTAACCAGTATAAAGAATCATAAAGTAGTATAAATTGTGATTTGCAGTTTTAATTTAGGTATCACTTGCCTTTGATTACTTATACAACATATAAGTCACAAAGGATCTAGCAAATCTTGTATAATATTCAAAGTAAACTTTTTTCTTATTGATTTAGTATCTGGTACAATCTACACAAGTAAAAATCCTGCCTCCATCATTGTTAATACATAGTATCCCTACCTGTTACAGGTGAAAGTCTGATGTTCATACAAGAAAATGTCACCTTTACAAATACGCATACTGAAACTAAATATTTGCATGTATGAAATGATCAATAATTAAATAAATAATTCCATTTTCCAGTAGGAGTCTTTTGGCATTGGATAATTTGTTATAGCTATTAAAAGAGAAAGATGAATAAAAATTGTTCCACATTTGATAATGTAAGAGTCATTCTTACAAGTGTCCTGTCCTCTAAAACTACTAAAATAATTAAACGGATTAAAGTTAATGAAAAGCGAGAACATTTTAGAATAATTGCCCTAAGTTTTTATCTTAAGAAAGGAACATACATAGATATTTAACCCAAGATTAATTAAAAATTATCAAACAATAAATATGAGTGGAAAAGATAATATGCAATTCAAATAAATAAAATCAGGAAAATATATTCCTTGTAAAGTTTAATAAAAATCACCATGCCTTAGCAAGTTTGATCTCAACAGAAGGGGTAAAATGGAAATTTTCATTATTCAGAATTAACAGGGATATATCCTAGATGTTAAAGCCTTTCAAACATACACTAACGTTATAATGAAATGTATGCACAAGTGTGGCTAATTTTATAAAGAAACAAATATTTTGAAAATTCAACCTAGGAAAATTGACATAAGAGAAATGAAATAGGTGAAGACTTCCATGTCTAATAATGACTTAAATGGATAATAGAAAACATCCCACAACACCAGCTGCAAATGGTTCCAAAGGAAAGATTTAAAATTTACTTAAGAGAAAATTAATTCTAGTCTCAAATGAACTCTACAAAATAATGAAGAATGAAATAACCCCAATATCTGTTGTGAGGTTATAATAGCCCTGAGATATACAATGAAAGAAAAAAGAGGAGGAACAGATGGAGGGAGAGAAATAAGATTCGAGCTATCTCTTATGAGAACAGACAATAAATACTTAACAAAATATTATCAAATTAAACAGCTATAGATGAAGATGGTAAGATATCACTATTAATTTTATACCACCTATCAAATGCATGTCAGTTTCCTTTAAAAAACAATCGTATAAAATCTTCATGTTAACAGAATTACAGATTTGATAAAGAAAAGTCATCTGACAAAATGTAATAATATTTCTAATAAAAACTTGGGATATTTGGAAAATTCAATCATAAAAAGGTTATCTATCTGAAACCTACAACTATTAAAATATTACTTATCAAAAACTAAACTCTTTAGTCCTAAAATTGGAAATCCAGCAAGGAAGTGCATCATCACCACCACCAGATCTCTACAATATGATGCTAGAGAACCTCCCAAGTATTTCTATCAGGCAAAAAGAGGTCAGTGAGGACAATTGAAAAGAAATATATAAGACTTCCTCTTCCTCAAATGATATGTCTATTTATGTAGGTTATTCTAAGAAATCTGCAAAATCTACTAAAGAAGTGAATTTGGAAATGGTGCAGGATGGCAAGTCAACATAACAATTTTCATTTAAAGTACTATAAATGAAACTCAAATTATTTTCATGTGGAAATTATTTTTAAAAAATCAAAAGTACAAAATATTTGAGAACATGTTAAGCAAAAGTCAAGCAAAAACGTTTCCAGGACACTTTAAATTATATAGAGGAGATATTTTAAATGACTGAAATAAATGTAGAAGTAAGATGAGTTAATTAATTGAAATATTCAATATTTAGACTAATTTTCAACAAACATCTATAAATTTAATGCATTGGATAACCAAAATCCAACATTCTTTCTTTGTAAAAATGGAAAAGATTAGACTATTTGCCTGAAAACTTAAAAGACCTAGAATAGCTAAACAATTTTAAAAATAATAAATAGATTTGACTCCAATAATATATTTTGTAGTATGTTACAATAAACATGAAAGTATGGTATTTGTGTAAGAAAACTAAAATATCAGTGAAACAGAGTAGAGAAACCAGAGACAATTCTACATTTATTTTCAACAAAGCCGCCAAGACAGTTCAGTGGTGATAAGATTTATTCAGGATAAATAAATCTTGAATTCTACCACATGCCAGACTTGAAACTAATTAAAGATGTATCATAAACTTAAATACTAAAACTATGAAACTTCCAGAACTCATCAAAGGAATTCTTCATGTAAGGAAGAATTTTAATGAGGATACCTAAATCATTAACTATAAAGAAATTTACTAAATTGACATCATTAAAATTCAAAAAATCTGATCATCAAAGGACACCATTGACAAAATGAACCACTAGGCAAGGTGTCAGAGACAATACTCACAGCATATCAATCTCAGTGAAGTTTTTTTTTTTTTTAATTATGATTAAATCTCAGAAATTCATCATTAAAAGTAAAAAAAAAAAAAAAAAATCAAAAATAGACCAAACAATAAAACCCACATACTTAAGATACTTTATAAAAGAAGATAAAATAGTGGTCAATAAGCTGATTAAAAGATAGAAAACATCATTAGAAATTAAGAAAATGAACCAATAATAAGGCATGTCATCATGCCCTTACCTAAGAGGACACTAAAGTGAAATATATAGACACAATATGTTGCAAATGTTAGAAAACAATTAAAATTTTTTCCTTTTCTTGTAAGAGTATGAAATAGTTGGAACACTTTGGAAAGTGTTCTGGCAGTGATTTTTAAAATAAAGATAAATCTAATCTATAATCCAGTAATTGAATTCCTAGATATTTAGCCAAGAAAGTATAACATATGCCAACCCAAAAGTTTGTACAGGAATGATTGTTGCAAAGATATTCCTATAGCCCCAAACAGAAATCAAACCAAATGCCCAGCAGAAGGAACATGGAAACACAAATTACAATGAATCAAAATGCTAAAAACACAACAATTCACAGCAGTCTTATTCATAGTAGACAAAATCCTGAAATAAGTTCAATGTGTAACAATAGTTTGTAAACTATTATTAGTTAGTAAACTATTACTAACAATAGTTAGTAAAAATTATATTGAAATGGACAACAGAACAATATTCACCAATCAAATAAGATGCAATGTATACATGCAATAATGATGAGTGAAAGAGTCAAGCCAAAGTTCATACGCTATAAATTGCATTTCATTGAAAATGAAGAAAATAATAACAATCAAATTATTTTCAAATTACATACTGGGAAGGAAAAAATAAGAGTTAGAGCAGAAATATATGAAATATATGAATGTATATATGAAATATATGAATATATATGAAATATATGAAATAGAGATGAAATAATACAAGTAAAATTTGTAAACAAGTCTAATCAAGAAAAATGCAAGAACACAAAAAATTAATATCAATGGAAAGAGAGCTATCAAAATAACACTACAGATGATAAAAATACATTCAGGTAACATTACAATTGTATGCCAACATATGTGATAGCTTACATAACATGGTCTATATTATAGAAGGATCCGTGTGCTGCTAAGAAGAAAGTATATTCAGTCATTGATGGATGAAATATTCCTTATATGTCTGATAAGTCTAAATTATCCATTGAATTTTTTTACTTCCATATATATTTATTTAGTTTTTATTTGGAGGATCTATCCATTGGTGACAGAGGCCTGTTAAAGTTCCCCAGTATTATTGTGTTGTGTTTGGTTCTTGAAATCTAGAAGGGTTTGTTTAATGTACACAGGGTTCCATTATTTGGGGCATAAATATTTACAATTGTTAAGTCTTGTATAATTTCCTTAAGAAGTATGAAATGGCTTTCTTTGTCCCTTCTAATTAAAATGCATACTTCAAATATGAAAATATGCATACTTGTATATTATATACAAATATACTTCAAATATGCATTTTATTATACTTCAATTTTACCTCAATGAAAGCTACAGAAAAAAATAATTTTAAAAAGTGAGGAAAAGATAAAATTGTACCTTGGTATACAAGATTCAGAACTGATGTTGCTTATTAAAGTGGGAATTGAGTAGAAAGTCACATAAGAAAATTTTTTGGTTAAGAGAAATTTTCTATATCACAAATGGTTTTGATTGCATTTGCCTACGTTCACTGAGTTATGCATTTCACATTTGAGAGTTCAGTTTTTGTAAATTGTAAGTAATATAAAATATTAACAAAGTCATTTGTTTCTATCTAGAAAATGCTGGGAAGGAAAATTAGTATCTAGATCCTTGAGATTTAATACATTTATCAATGATTAATAATCAACAGAAATACAATACTATTTACCACAGATTTCTGCATATTCAAAATTTTATAATTTGAAGACTTCCATTAAAATTCACAAAAAAGGAAATAAATTCATTTATAAATGTATATAATTAGATTTAATTTGACCACCAGCTACTGTTTTAAGTTTAATACTTTTTGTTTCATTGTTGCTTTTTAAAGTAATTGATTTCATCTATTTTCATAATTGGAAACATATTTTATTGTTTAAATATTGATGTGTATTATGTGTAGAAATTAATGGGGTTCACTGTGATGTGCTATACATGTACACATCAATCAAGTTCATTCACACTTTTTCTATTATCAATTCTTCCCCTATCTTTACCCATCCCCACCTGCCCCGGCATACTTACTTCCCATTCCTAAAAGTCCCCCTTAATTTCTTTATTCTCCTTCCCTCTTATCCTTTCCCATCTCTACTGAACACGATTTTGTTCCAAGTTTCTACCAGGTTGATGTATTGGTTTCCATAAATGTGTGGGAATATTTGGTATTTGTCTTTTTTTTTTTATCTGACTAGTTTCACTCAACATAATGTTCTCCTTTTCCATCTTTGTTGCAAATGACAGAATTTCTTTCATTTTCATGACTGAGTAGTATTTAATTGGGTAAAATAATCAAAATTTCCCCATCCATTCATCCAGTGAGATGCATCTGACTTGATGCCATATTTTTGGCTATTGTGAATAATGCTGCAATAAATTTGGGATGTAGACAAATTTTAGTATAAAGATTTTAACTCCTTTATATATATACTCATTAGTGGAATTGCTGAACCATATGGTAGTTCTATTTTTACTTTTTTGAGGAATCTCTACAGTTTTTCATGACTGTATTACTTTTCCTTTATACCGCCAATCAGCATTTATTATTTCTTGTGCATTCTAACTGGGGTGAGATGATATATTATTATGGTTTTGATTTGCATTTCTCCAATAACTAATGATATTAAGTACTTGTTGTCCATTTGAATGTACTCTTTTGAGAAGACACATTTTTAACATTTTTATTAGTGCTTTAGAGGTATGCATACTACTAGTGGGGTTCATGGAATATAAGCATGGAATATAATTTGCTTCATTTTAGTCCCTAGTACTTCTTTTTTCCCCATTTCTCTCCCCCAGTTCCTCTTCCTCTGCTGTACTGTTTTTCATTTCATTTCATTTGTTTGTTTGTTTGTTTTATTCAGCCCTTTTTTAATTAGATTGTTTAGCTTTTTGAGTTCCTTCTGTATACTGATTGTCAATCTCTTGTTAGATGCACCATTTGCAAATACGTTTTTTTTTATTCCATGGGTTTTCATTTAGTTCTGTTGATTGTTTCCTTTGCTGAGCATCCTAGTTTGATCCAACTCCATTTGTCTATTTTTGTTCCTACGTTGTTGAATTTATATCACAAAATATTGTCTTATGACAATGTCTTGAAGTGTTTTTTCTGAATTTTCTTGTAGTAATTTTAGAGTCCTGAACCATGGAGGCAGATGGTGTAACTCCCCACTTGATGCAAATGCCTGGGTGTTGGGGTACTGGTACAAGTCCTAGGATCCAAACGGTGGAGAGAACTGGAAATTCTGAGGTGAAAGGGCTAGAGAATTTTCTTCCATTTCCATGAGAGAGTATAAATTTAAGTTTCTTCTGGATGGTGCCACTCACATAGAATCTTGCCCACATTATCTACCAATTCACATGGCAGCCTTTTCTAGAAACACACTCACAAATATGACACACCCTTAAATAGTGGTTAACTAGATAATTAGGTAATTCTTAATCCAGTGAAGGTGCTATACAACATTAATCATCACATCCTATATTGATATATTAAATGGAAAATTCTGCAGTGAATAAGGATCAGTTTTACATTCAGAATTTTGACAGATGTCTTCTTAAAATGGTCATCTAAATATATATATATATATATATATATATATATAAAATGTCCAACTAAGCCTTAGATAAGTTTTTAATTCTATAGATATCTATACATAATCAGTATGAGAAGGCATTTCTACCTTATACGAAGACAGGGAGTTATTAAGTAAAGGATATCAATAGTCTGCTTAACCCTGAGAAGCTATGACTATACCTCTCATTCAAATTAAAAATAGCTATGGACATGATCCGATAACAAAGGAAGCACCTATGAAAACCCAAAGGAAATTGTTATTAAATAATCAGTGGTTAAATATGAATCATGCTAACATTGACAATGATTAATTTGTAACAAAAAAAATGGTCTTCCTATATATCAAAACTTACATCATATCTTACAGCCTAATAATTCCTCAAGTCTTTGTTGGAAGATCATAAATGTTTTCTTCTTTAACAGGTTGTGATATAGATAGATTAAGAATGAATACCTACATGCAAATAACAAATTTCAAAATTTTATTTTCCTTTTATTAGTTGTGCAAATAGAAATCTTCAGCTTAAGTAAATAAGTACAAAATCAACCTCAACTTTCATCTGTTATTTTCTCAGAAACACCTTACCATACTACTAACAATTCATATGCCTTACCAATATTTTGATATATATATATATATATATATATATATATATATATATATATATATATATTTTAATTTCTATATTTGCTTTGTAGTGGTGAGAATAAAACATTTACAAATTGTATTTATTATTCCAAAAATTGACACCTAAATTGTGAAATTCATAAAAAATATTTTTGTTAATTGTGATGCATAATGATTTCTCAAATATTGTCTGCTTTTATTACTGTGGTGGAGACGTTGCTTGCACATTTCTGTTGTATTCATATTATATCTTTATAATTATGAGTAGGTAAGAAAAGTACTAAGCAAATCTATAAATGAGCTTTTATTACCTTTTTAATTAATAATTCAAGTGATACAATTTTTTACTGAGCATTTTAATTCTAACACATTTTCTAGGAGTGAATTAATTTTGGCATTGAGGAAGAATGCAAATTTTATGAATTTGAAAGCTTTTCTAAAATGATTAGTCATTACCTTAAAAAAATTCACTTTTATATTTTTATTCCTTATTTCAGTTTTTGGTACTTAAGTGATACAAGCATGAAATTAATTATTGTCACATTTAATTTACTTCTTATTGGTTTCCTCTAATCTTAATCCTATTGAATCATTAAACTTTTCCTTTGCATCCCTGAGTGCCCTGAACATTTTTGTTTATGTACATATTTTAGTCTTTGAATCAGACACATACAGACTGGATGTTTGAATTCCAAAGAAATGGTTTTATGCTCTGCCTAAAGAGCTCATTAACATTGATGAGTTTACAAGTTATTCAATAGTTTTAATTTGTTTATTCATTTGACAGTGAAGCTGTTCTTTCTCTTACTCATTTGTTTAATTCTCTAGGGTCTTTATTGTTTTCAGTGCCTCTTCATCTGTTCATCACTGGCCTTTTCTTTATTTAGTCACTCACAACATTTATAAAATTGTGTAGTTGATCACAGAACATCTAATGTCAGAGAGATTCATTATGTTGACATTTTATAATCTTTCCAATTATACTTTCTTCACTGGTTGTCCTCAAGTATCCTATTCATCTTTGTAAGTACTTTCCTTGACTTTGCTGAAGCTTTTCATCAGGCACCCATTTCTAGATTCTATTAAAATCAGGCATGTGCAATACTTCCTGTTTACAAAATTTGTAGTAACACTTTTTCCTTGCTTAGTACTTAAATCCTTTAGCAAAATGGATAAAGAAAAAATGGCTTTATTGAATGTCTCATCACAAGAAAGCTTTACGAGTTTAGTTTAAAAATCTATATTTGGGGAAAGGTATTTCTTTTCTGAAGTAAAATTTTAGCATACCACATATTTATTCTCTCACTTTCATCATTGTCTGCCTCCCTCATGTGGCTACTTCTATGAAGATGGAAGTAAAATCTATGTACCATATTAGAGCAGACAAATCATTATTTGGATCTTCAAGGAGCTCAATAAATAGCACTTTCATCCCTGTTGAGAATACAGAACAAAAGAGTAGCAAGAGAAGTATACAATTTCACATGAATAAATAATCATTGTCATTAGTGGTTATGACTTGTGTATTTGCAAAAACTCAGTTCACATCACCCACCTCTATAAACTAGCACCCTTATGTATGTCATAAAAGCATTTGGTGAAAGAGCAATGAGAAAATATTTGCTCTCAAATCAAAATTATCCTGATTGCTCTCTTCTCATATCCAAAAGAATGGGGAAGCAAGCTGAGTGTGTTCACGTATTGTCAAATATGTCATTCATTGTCACTTCACTTCCCTCAATTAGGATAGAATACATTGTCTGAGAGAGGAGAAGCATGTGATCAGCAAACAATATGCTTCTCATGGAAGTCTGGCATGGAGAAAATATATTCACCAAATAGCAAACCCTGACTTATTTACTTAAAGTGCTTGGCTTCTGGGTTAAGCCTATAGTTGACTAGACCTGTTGTGAAATTGTTTAGAGGTGACAATGGGCCAGTAGGAGGGCGGATCTGGGCCAATACCTATGATATTATTTCTCATATGCTGAGTCACTGCACTTCTGTCTACACTCCTGGGAAAATGTGGGAGAGCCTGAATATTTGCTCTTGAAAGTTTCTGAAATATGTAAGTAGGGTACAATGATTACCACCCTAATGAGGCAGCAAATTCACCTGCTATTTTCCTTCTTTTACCAGATTATGACCAGACACATTTTCCATGAAGGCATAATAGAAGTTCTGCAATAATGGAAATAGTATGAAGTTGTAAGAAAAAGATGTATGAAACTAAAGATAAACAATTTCAGCAATAGATATACTTTATTTGAACTTATACCCTTCCTTAACATTACACATCATGGAAAAATTAAAACCCAATGTTAAATATTTTTTAAAGTTAATTTCTCAAATAGATCAAGTTCAAAGTTATTTTCTCTTGCAAACGTGATTTTCAATTCTAAAGAGATAAAAATACACAATTCTTCTTCCCCCCAACTTCTTTATCTTAATATTTTACTTGAATTCAGGTCTAGAAGTTTTAGTGCCCACATAAAGTTTGGTGTCTTAAGTACCATTACATTGGGCTTGTATTGGAACCCCAATGTATGTATATAAATATGGATATTTCTTCAGAGCCCCCGAAGTATTTTATTTCATATCAATCTCTTATGTACCTTAGTTTCAATGCTTCCAAAGATTAGTAGGTCACAAAATAGCATAGCTATTCTGTACTTTACTTACACCATTTACAAACCATTGGGTGTACAGTGCCTAATCCTGTTAGCAAAAATATAATCCTGCTATAAGACACTGGTCCTCAAAATCACCTTAGGCTTTAGAATAAGTTTACCTAAACCTGAAAGGATGAGAAAAGAGCAAGAAAATTTTGGTTTGGGGTTCATCAATTTATCAATTAATGGATGCACACTATATTGAACCCACGTTTTGTGTATTTTAAATTTACTAGAAGGAATTCTCAAGAAAAAAATTAATCTTTTAAAAATATATACATATACCTCTGGGGATATATCACCTATGCTTAATTCTATAACTTACAAACTTTTTGAGCCTTACTTCTAGCATGGCAACACCAAACTGGTTGCCAATTCTATGATATGGCATATCTTTGCTCTTATTTTGAGTAAGATTTTTAGTCCTGTGGAGGACTGAAATTCCTTAGGACTAAGCAATCTGTCTCATAGAAAAAAGTTGGTCCTTTATAGCTAACCAGTCAACAGTACTCTTCAGATTATGCTCTTCAGCACTTGCAGAATCCTCTACACGGCTCAATTTCAGTTAGTACCATCACATTTCTGCATAGAGGGTCCCTGGAAGGAGGATACAGCTTTTAGCTAGTGATTTGAACTTTGTTGCTACACAATCACTAACAGTTTACAAATGAAACTTCAGCAGTACATAATATCACATGAAGAACTCAACTGACTTCCAATGGAGAAGTAACTTATTTTGTCCAGCTTCCCAACACCACTTTAAATGCATACTAATGCTCTTTTTTCCTTTAGAATTAAGTGCCTGCCTTTGAAATGAATGCTTGATAGTGCTGCAGCATCCTGAATTCTGAGGTCGCATTCTGACATGCAAGCTTGCTGAGCTGCAGCACGTTGCATTCTGAGACTATGAAAAACTCTCCAGACCCATGACATTGATTGTTCATATATGCCATGCACCAAAAAATGAGAGGGGCCAGCAATATGGAACCTAAGGTCAAATACCTTTCTCAAATTATTATTTTTTAAATTACACTATCTATGTCCTGTAACTATCTTTTGAGTTCACTTAGATTCCTTGTGACACTGTTGAAAGCTCCCTCTAGACTTTGCTGAGGTACAGCTTACATCCTTACTCTCTTGCTTTGGTCTGAATATCCCTCTCTCACAACTCATATTGAAACCTCACTCCATCAAGGTAGTATTAAGGGTGGGAGTGTTGGCAAGAGACTAAGGAATTGGTGCTCTTCTAAAGGAAAATGAAGATAGCTGCCTTGTATTTTCCAGCATGTGAAGACACAGCAGGATGGTACCATCTTTGAAGCAGAGAGTGAACTCTCATCAGACCCTAAACTGACTGATACCTTGATCTTGGACTTCCCAGGCTCTAGAAAAGTGAGCAATAAATTTCTGTGGTATATGAATGACCCAGTCTGAGATAGTTTGCTCTAGCATCACCACTAGACTGAAGACGCCTCTACAAAAAGAGCTCTGTGTATGGACTGAGTTGCTATCAGCTATAGTTCTTCTCCAAAGGAGCATATGACTGGCTTAAAGCTTTGGGACAGTCCACAGATGATGGAAACTAAACCAAAATATTACTTTGCGTCAATAGAACTTTTAGAATTAATTATATAAATACAATGAACCCTGTCTGTATTAATCTTCTTTTTTTTTTTTTAATTGGTGCATACTACTTACAAAGTGGTGTGTTTCATTGTTCAATATCACAAATGCCTACAATAAAACTTGATCCATTTCACTTCACAATACTTCCCCTTCCCTTCCCTTACTCCTTCCCATGTATTCCCTTCTACTGCACCAATTGTCTCCTTTCCACTTTCATGACTTCTTTCTTTGGTTTCCTCTAGTTTCCACATGAGAGAAATCATGAGGTACTTCTCTCTCTCAGTCTAACTTATTTTACTCAATATCATAATTTCAGATCTATCCATTTTCCTATAACTGTCATGACTTCATTCTCTAACAATCTCTCTCTCTCTCTCTCTCTCTCTCTCTCTCTCTATTGGGGATTGAACCCAGGAATACTGCTAAGCTACATCCCAGGCCCTTTTTATTTTTTTAATTTTTGAGACAGTCTCTCTAGGTTGCTTAGGGCCTTGCTAAATGGCTGAGGCCTGGGCTCCAACTTGTGTTCCTCCTACCTTAGTCTCCCAAATAACTGGGATTAGAGGCATGTACCTCTGGGCCATGCTCCATTCTTTTTTAATGTCTGAATAAAACTCCCTTGTGTATATATACCATATATATCCATTCATTTATTTACAAAAACCTAGACTGATTCTATAATCTGCCTATTATGGATTGTGTTGTGATAGACATAGATGCATACATCTATGAAATATGTCTGATTTTATTTCTTTTGGTAAGTACCAAGGAGTGGTATAAAAGGATCATATGATAGTTTAGTTTTTAGTTCTTTGAGGACCCTCCATGCTGATTTCCATATTGGCTGTACTAATTTGCTTTCCAACCAACAATGTATGATAGTTCCTTTCTCCTTCACCCTTGCCAGCATTTATTTTTATTCACATTCTTGATGATTGCCATCCGACTGGAGCGAGATGGAATCTCAATGTAGTTTTGATTTGCATTTCCCTGATGGCTAAATATGTTGAACATTTATTTTCATGTAATTGTTGGCCATTTGTATGAAGAGTATCTCATTTATTGAAAGGGTTATTTGAGTCCTTTATTCTTGATATTAATCCTCTTTCAGATAATAGCTGGCAAAATATCTTTCTCATTCTGTAGGCTCTCTCTTCATGCACTTGTTTCTTTTTCTGCAAAAAAAGCTTTTTACTTTGGCACCATCCCATTTATGAATTTTTAGTTTCATTTCCTGAGTTATCGGGGTCCTATCTAGGAAGTGATTGACTATGCTCATATGTTGGAGTGTTTTCCCTAGGTTTTTCCCTAGCTGTATGAATTTTTTGGTCTTATAACTAATTATTTGACCCATTTTGAATTAATTTTTGCACAGGGTGAAAGACAGGGATCTAGTTTCATTTTTCTACACATGAGTATGCATTTATCAAGATACCATTTGCTAAAGAAGGTATTATTACTTCAAAATGTTTTTGGCATGTTTGTTGAGAGGCAGATGACTATAGCTGTGTGGTTTGTCTCTGCCTCAGGCAAGGAAACTTTTTAATAAAGAGATTTAGTTTGGCTTATGGTTGGAAGTACAAGGTCATAGGGTCTTTTCTGATAATGCCTTTCTTTTTGTAAGGAGTACTGAAGGGGAACATGGCAAGAAACAGGTAGGGTACATGAGTGCCTATCTCCTCTCTCTTTTCTTATAAGGCCACCAGTATTCAATCCTAAATACTTCATACTAATGATCTTGCTTAATCCTAATCAGTTTCCACAGGCTCCACCTTTACACATAGTCAGATTATGCTTCCACCCTCTTAATACCTCACAGTGGGTATAAAATTCAACAACTAAGTCCTTGGGGACAATCTCTAGTCCTAATCAAATGTTAGCATGGTGTAAATCAGCTGTCTCCAACACAGACTCAAGCAGTCAGTATCCTTCTACCTCTCCCCACAACACTGTGCTACTGTGTTAGAGATAAGTGGGAGGTAGAAGTCCAAACTCAAATGCTTAGCATCTTCTTGCAGTTTATTATGTGCTTAAGTATATATGTCATTCCATGCAATATAAACATTTGTACTAAAGTCTGTATCAATTAGGGTTCAATCAGAAAAATATAATTGTTATGATATGCGCACACATTTATCTGAATTTGTTACTGGATTTTAACCTTCACAGCTGTGGGAGCAGCTAAAGTGGATTAAAAATGTTTCCAAGGCTGCTGTCTTTGCCTATGAACCTGCTCCATGAAGTTGACCAAGCAAAATGGCCTTAACATTCCTCTCTCTTATGTCAACTTCATACCATTTCCTTCCTGATTATAGGCTCTGTAGTTTTATTTTACCCCATCTGTATTGAGGTATACTAAGCAAGTATATATTTAAATATACTAAAAATATATTTAAGGCGCAGTACTCAATGTCTCAATATCATGTATAATCATGCTATTATTTCTTCTTTCCTCCTCCTCCTCCTCCTCCTCCTCCTCCTCCTCCTCCTCCTCCTCCTCCTCCTCCTCCTCTTCTTCCTCTTCTTCCTCTTCTCCTTCTTCTCCTTCTCCTTCTCCTTCTTCTTCTTCTTCTTCTTCTTCTTTTTGTAGGAAGGAACACCTGCCTACAAAAAAGTTTGGTGAGCTTATGCTCCTAAATACTTCCTCTGAAATGTAATTCTTGAAAAAGCCTTTTAGGAGATTTACAAGCCAGTAATGACATTCCCGAGTCACCATTCCTGGGAACCATTTCCTTGAAATGCAATCAAGGAAAATAGTACCTGATACCCATTTCTGTGGGAGGAGAGAAAGTTGACCTGGTAGATAGCTCTTTCAAAACTAGGAGAAAGTTTACTTCGCCAGTGTATAATCCAGTTAAAAAGTACAAATTGCCTAGCATCTCCTCCTTTCTCCAGCTAATTCCTTGAATAATCTTGCCTGTTTAATGCTATCCAGTGTACATGTTACTTTAACAAAGTCCAAATAACAGGTTGAATGTAAGAGAAGATAGATGTGAAGTGGGGGAAACAAATTATGAACTGGGAGCCACAAGCATGAGCAGGAGGATGGAGTCTTGCCTCCACTTTGATGGTGCCCTGTGGACACATCCTTCACAGCAAAATGAACTGTGACTGGCAAAGTGTTCAAAGAAACTCCCTCATGGCACTGGTTAACTTGAAACATGAAGGAAAACTAGGTCTATGAAATATAGTTTCCCAGTTGACAAACTATCACTTCACCTTGAAAGTTTCATTTATAATATAACATCTTTCCCTGGACTCATAACATTGTTTTTCATTACTTTAGGATATTACTTATTAGAAAATAATAGATTATGCTTTATTTTGTTTTCCCTTAATATTTAGCAACATGTCTAACAGATTGCTGCTCAAAATATATTAAAATAATTTTACATGTAAAAGTATATGCCAGAAATACAAGGAATTTGCTTACTTAACTTTTAAATAAATAAGCTTTGCTGGGTGATGTTAAGTGAAAAATATGAGTATATAAAGTGGATTAACAGCAATGTTATTGTCATTATTCCTTTATTCTATCACATTTCTACCTGAATTTTTTATAATTCTCTCTCTCTCTCTCTCTCTCTCTCTCTCTCTCTCTCTCTCTCTCACTCTCTCTCTCTCACACACACACACACACACACACACACACACACATACACACACACGTTTTAAATTTTGAAACAGGAATTATTTCAACCTAAAACTAACATGCTCTCTTTGTCCAAGTTCAGCATAGTTCAAGTGTATACAATATCAGTTACAATTTTCAAGTCACATTTTTTGACATTAACTCCAAACTCAGAGCACTTTCAGGTTCCTTTAATTTTAATATTTTAATTTAAGCAGATAAAGTTCTAAAGATCTTCTGTCCAATATCATGCCCATAGATAATAATATGATATTTTGCACTTCAAAATTTTAGAGAATATATCCTAAGTTGTGCTCTTACTCCACACATACATAAATAAAAATAAAACAATTAAACATAACAAATTAGGGGAGTATTGGGTGTGCTTATTGCCTTGATTGTGGTGATATCTTTCAGGGGTTTGCATATGTGCAAACATCAAATTTGACACATTAACTGATGGGTCATTGTATATCATTTTTACTTCAGTGCCAGATGTGATGGCACATATCTGAAATTTTGGTCACTCTGGAGAGGCAGGCAAGAGGACAACACATAAGAGGACAACACATTTGAGGTCAGCCTGGACAATTTAGCAAGACCATGCCTCAAGCTTAAAAATTAAAAGGGGGTGAAGAGTGAAGATCATTATAGAAGACCCCTGGGTTCAATCTCCTGAACCACACAAACTCAAAAGAGTTGTATAATGATGATTTTATATCTAAAAGAGTTTATATATGTGTGGTGGGATATATAATGAGAGTTTTATCATTGCCTTCCAGGCAATAATTTTCTGACTTCCCTTTAACATACCATGATACTAGTTGCAATTGTAAATAGTAATGGTGTTCATATCCTCACATGTAATTTTTCACCTTAGTTACAATTAAACATCTCTCCTACCACTTATTTGTAATCATTCAAATTAATCTCATCACTTTTTCAAAATAGTTTGGATTTAAGCAACAAATAACCTAGTGAAGAGTAACAAAACCAAATAAGGTTTATTCTTCTCACATAAATTGTAGGCAATATATAGACAGGGCAGCCACTCAAAAAAATGTTGAGTCTCAGGCTCCTTCTATATTCAGGCACCTCCGCTTTTAACATGTGTTTTTGTCCTTAAATTTGAAGTATGGCTGGTGCATCATCAAATTCTTCCTTATGTTTTAAAAAGAAAAAAAGGGAGTGAGAAGCAGTCCAAGAGCCAAAAAAATTCAATTTTCTCTGATATGAGAAATAGTACACAGGATTTTTCAGCCTTGAATTTTACTAAGACATTTTTCATCCCTTTAATGCCAACTATTACTTTGTTTCATTTTAGCTCTGTCTTTTTTAAGCAACATATAGGTGAGTTTTAAGAATTCAAGTTGATATATAACTGTTCTCAATCAGATAACTTTATCAAGTTTATTAATTTAGAATACCTACATCACAAATAAAATTATTCTTTTTTATTTTGTTTTGCTTCTTATTTTCTAAACTTATCCTTTGTTGTATTAATATATTTTGCTTGATGCTTGCCTTACTACTTTGAGATTGAAAGTTGAGATGTGTGTATATATGTGTGTGTGTGCACTCACATGCACATGTGCAATGCTGGGGATTTAACCCAGCACATGCAAAGCAATAGCTCAACCAACTGAGTTACAACCTCAGCCCTCATTCTTTTGGGGGCTGCAATTAATATTGAATTACATTTTTAAAAATTAAAGTTCATCTCTATCAATTTTGCTTCTGAACAAGTTAGGATGGTTAGCAGGGGAAAACTCATCATTCCATTTTATTATTGGTGATTTTGATTGTGTTTCTTACATTTATACTAGAGTTCATTAAAATGAAAACACACATTTCTACAATTTTTGCTGAACATTATTTCTGGCTCAAACACTTTTTGTCTGCATTCACTTCTCACAAAGCCAGAACTTTGAGTCATTCTCTCAGAGAGTGGTAAATTATCTCTGTGCTTGCATACCTGGAAACACATTGATTTCATGATTTACTCTTGATAACTTTGTTGAGGATGAGATTCCAAGTAAATAATTTTCACCTTCATGAATATATATCCCATTATATACTAACGTCATTTACTTAAGGCAATGGCTCTGTTGCTGGAATAGTATTCATCTATATCTAAATTATCTATCATGTATATAAAATTTACAAAATTTTAATATTCCTTTACATCTTAGACATCCCAGATTTTCACTTTAAGGCCTATCAGTATGCAAGAGAGTGAATTTTATTGTGTTAACCTAGCCAAGCTGGATTTACACTTCTTAGACCACTCTTCCTTTTGTTCTTATCAAATGGAAATGATTACAAGAGAAATTTCCATAGGATTGGAATGCAGTGAAGATGAACCCTTTTTTATTTTCTTTTTTTAAATGCTCAAGTCAGGGTAGGAAACCAAGACCTATAAGGTTACCTATCTTCCAGCTTACTTGTTTGGCCTGGGACACATGTAGGCCCTTAGTGATTTTGCCTTCTATGAAATCTCTCCATGAGCTTGGGTCAAATGGGCACAAATGTGCAGTTTCTTGGAAAAGGATGCATGCTTGTCCTGTGGACAGCCACATCATTAAGGCTGAAACCAGTGAGAGTCAGATATAGAATATATATTTTCAAACATTGCATTTTATCCAATTATTTTTCTTGATTTTTCACAATCGAGGTTCAAATATTTTCTTGATCCTTGTATTAGATTGTCCATGTAATCAGTTCCATACCAAACAAAAAAGCAAAGCAAAGATTGTACACATTTCTTAACCAGCTCCCATATGGTGTATATACTAATGCCTACAGGAAATCTCTTCATATCACTCAGCGTGGTTCTCCTTTTCATAATAAACCTTGAACGATTTCTTACTTCTCATTCATTCATGCTGTTTGCTTATTGATATATTTTTCTATGGTGATGTGTCAGTATTTATTCAGCTATTAAATTTTTTCAGCCATTATTTCATAAAATGTCACCTTTTTGTAAATAATTTTTTAGTTATAGATGGACACAAAACTTATTTTATTTATTTATTTTTTATGTAGTGGTGAGGATCAAAACCAGTTCCCCACATATGCTAGCTAAGTACTCTACTACTGAGCCACAATCCCAGCCCCAAAATGTTGCTTTCTAAATACACCTTCTATACATAGATTCTTTCAGTATTCTCTAGTGGAACCCTGATGGCTTTTATTCCACATCTGTATTTTTTTTTTCACATTTGTATTTGGACAGCATTATAATGTGATCTCTCAATAATGTTTCAACAAACTAATTCCCTCTCTAATGTTCTCAAAATAGATTTTATCACATATTAAAGTCATTTTTCTATGTACTTATTTTTTCAGTACAGATTATTTAATCAGTTCCTTTGATTTTATTTTTTCTCTTTGTAAAATTTGTTATGTCATTTCTTTAGATTATAATCCTTATTTTTTTTCAATACTCACAGCATGTCCTTTTATTTTGGATAGGGGTGTGTACTGTGGATTGAATTGAGGAACCCAGGGGTGCTCTACCACTGAGCCACATCTCCTGCACTTTTTATTTATTTTTATCTAGAGACAGGGTCTTGCTGAATTGCTCAGGGCCTCACTAATTTGATTAGCCTGGTTTTGAACTTGCAATCTTCTTGCCTCAGTCTACAGAACCTCTGGGATTACAGGCGTGTGCCATGGCGCCTAGCTCATGGAATCTCCTTTACAACTATAAGGAACTCCAAAATATATACTTAAAAGTCATTCAGAATGTGACATTATTTTCATTGTGTCAAGAATTAATCTTTCTATGTTTTTATTTTTCACTGTTCTTTTCACCTATAGTTTTTTTAAATTGTGTTGGTTTTTTTTCTTTCTTTTCACCTTTATTGGATATTAATTTTTTTTCTTTTTTTATTAGTAGTTGTTCACAACATTACAAAGCTCTTGACATATCATATTTCATACATTTGATTCAAGCAGATTATGCACTCCGATTTTTACCCTGTATAAATATTGCAGATTCACATTGGTTCCACATCCACTTTTTTACATATTGCCATATAGTGTCTGTTGTATTCTGCTGCCTTTCCTATCCTCTACTATCCCCCCTCCCCTCCCCTTCCCCGCTCCCCTCCCCTCTCATCTTCTCTCTCTACCCCATCTACTGTAATTCATTTCTCTCTCTTGTTTTTTTTTCCCCCTTTCCCCTCACTTCCTCTTATATGTAATTTTGTATAACAATGAGGGTCTCCTTCCTTTACCATGCAATTTCCCTTATCTCTCACTTTCCCTCCCCCCTCTCGACCCTGTTTAATGGGGATCTTCTTCTCATGCTCTTCCTCCCTATTCTGTTCTTAGTTGGTCTCCTTATATCAAAGATGACATTTGGCATTTGTTTTTTAGGGATTGGCTAGCTTCACTTAGCATAATCTGCTCTAGTGTCATCCATTTCCCTGCAAATTCCATGATTTTGTCATTTATTAGTGCAGAGTAATACTCCATTGTGTATAAATGCCAATTTTTTTTTATCCATTCATCTATTGAAGGGCATCTAGGTTGGTTCCACAGTCTAGCTAATGTGAATTGTGCTGCAATGAACATCAATGTAGCAGTATCCCTATAGTATGCTCTTTTAAGGTCTTCAGGGAATATTCAAGAAGGGCAATAGCTGGGTCAAATGGTGGCTCCATTCCCAGCTTTCCCAGGAATCTCCATACTGCTTTCCAAATTGGCCGCACCAATTTGCAGTCCCATCAGCAATGTACAAGTGTAACCTTTTCCCCACATCCTCACCAGCACTTGTTGTTGTTTGACTTCATAATGGCTGCCAATCTTACTCGAGTGAGATGGTATCTTAGGGTGGTTTTGATTTGCATTTCTCTGACTGCTAGAGATGGTGAGCATTTTTTCATGAAATTCATATGAAAAAATAAAAGACCCAGAATAGCAAAAGCAACTCTAAGCAGGAAGTGTGAATCAGGCGGCATAGCGATACCAGATTTCAAACTATACTACAGAGCAATAGTAACAAAAACAGCATGGTACTGGTACCAAAACAGGCGGGTGGACCAATGGTACAGAATAGAGGACACAGAGACTAATCCACAAAGTTACAACTGTCTTATATTTGATATAAATATAAGGGGCTAAAAGCATGCAATGGAGGAAGGATAGCATCTTCAACAAATGGTGCTGGGAAAACTGGAAATCCATATGCAACAAAATGAATCTGAATCCCCTTCTCTCACCATACACAAAAGTTAACTCAAAATGGATCAAGGAGCTTGGTATCAAATCAGAGACTCTGCATCTGATAGAAGAAAAAGTTGGCTCTGATCTACATATTGTGGGGTCGTGCTCCAAATTCCTTAATAGGACACCCATATCACAAGAGTTAATAACAAGAATCAACAAATGGGACTTACTTAAACTAAAAAGTTTTTTCTCAGCAAGAGAAACAATAAAAGAGGTAAATAGGGAGCCTACATCATGGGAACAAATTTTTACTCCTCACACTTCAGATAGAGCCCTAATATCCAGAGTATACAAAGAACTCAAAAAATTAAACAATAAGATAACAAGTAACCCAATCAACAAATGGGCCAAGGACCTGAACAGACACTTCTCAGAGGAGGACATACAATCAATCAACAAGTACATGGATATTAATTTTTTTATTCTTTCTCTGTCTTTGTGTTCAGCTGATTTAACCCATTTTCTTTTCTATTTAGGGCCACCAAGTCATAAGAAAGTCTTACATTGCTGCCTCTGTCTTCTTATCTTGGCTAAATTATTTTTAGGCACTGAATGAGGTAGCAGCTTTGATCGTTTTTCATAATGACTTCCTGCCTATTTCCTCTCATTAACCTAGTTATGAATTGTCAAATTAACAGCTGTAAACAGTGGTCACAGGATTTCTTTTAAACTGGAAGGTATGGTATAGGGTGGATAATGCTGCCTTTAATTTATTGATACATAATAATTATACATAGCAGTGAGATTCATTATGGCATATTCATTCGTGCATATAATATAATTTTGATCAATTTATCTCTCTAACAACTCCCCTTGCCCTTTTTCTTTCCTCCTCATCATCTTCTTCTATCTCCAGTGTCTCTCCCCTGCCCCCCATGAGATCCATTTTTTTTTTAACTTTTTTTTCTCCTATGAAAGAAAACATAGGACCTTTGCCTTTTATGAGTTTGGCTTAGAGCAATTAGCATGATGTTCTCCAGTTCTATCCATTTACCAGTAAATGTAATAATTTCACACATATATGTGGCTGAATACAACTCTATTGTGTACATATACCATATTTCTTTATCCACTTATCTGTGGGTGGACACCTAGACTGGTAACAACACTCAGGTATTGTGAATCTTCCTGCTATAAATATAGGTATGCATACATAGTAGCCTGATTTCAGTCCATTGACTCACATAAGGTAGTTTGCTATAACCTGCAATGGAGACGTATTTAAGCAGGTATGCATAGAGAGTCTATTTTAAGATTATATTCCATTGTTGCATGAATGTATCAGTATTGGATTTTAATTTAGGAAAGTCTTTTAAAATTGCTGTCTTAAAATTTCATTTATTACTGGCATATTTTTGGTGCAGAGTTGGAGGGATTGAATCATGAAGTTATGACACCATAATGAGTAGGTTAAAAGCCTCATTCTCTACCAGGGTTGAAACATTTTTTCTGTAAAACGTCAGATAGTAAATATTTTAGGTTTCGCCAGTCAAATTTAATCGCCATTGCATAATCTTCGTTCTCTGAAAAGTCTTAAAATGTAAAAATCATTCTTAACTTATAGGTCACAGAAAATATTCAAGGAAAGAAAATAATTTTATGGTATTACATGGATAAATTTGAGAGTAATGAGAATAAAAAGTGGTCTTGGCACAGAAAACATGCACAAGTATTAATACTTATCTGGGAAAACCAGGCTTTTATTATATTTAATCCTAATTTTTGTATTTGATATCCTGTCACTTATTTGCTTCATGATAATTTCTATAATAGTTAATAATTCCATTTTTTCTTAGAGATACTAAAAACCAAACTAGTTATCAGTAAAATAACAGGAATCCTGAGTGTGCACAGAACTATGAGACTTAAATAAGTCAACTACTTCAAATCAAATAAATGACTAAGGATTGAGCAGTTTCATACTGAGAAGTGAATTTGAGGGGAATCTTCTAAAAAGGATAAGTATTCACCACTTATGTTAAAGCACTACCAAAGGAAAGGATATCTTTTTTAGGACTTTTCAAGTGTAAAAAAACTTGTAATAAGTATTTAAAGTTAAGCCCCCTGTTGCTGTTTGGCTCAAAATCAACATGATTTGCAACTAAGTAGGAAAATATTGCTGGGGAAAGATGACATTAAGCAATGTTACATGTAGTTTGCAAACTGTAAAGACATAGATGAAAGCCTGCTTTTGCTGACTTACCTGTTTCAGAGCACGCAATATTCAAGAGACTAAAATAATGAAATGATAGGAAGTTATTTTAGTCAAAATATTGAGCTTCCATTAAAGCAGAAATAATTTTAATTATTTTAATGAACATATGTTCTGTACTTCCTGAAGGGTTATTAAATAAGAAAATTAAAAATCTCTATTAGAAAATTCAGAACATATTATAAACACCCAATTTGTAACATTAGACATGCGAACATTCTGTGTACAATAGAAAATATTTAAACATAATATCATCTAGAATTTTTAAATTTCACAACATATCAAAAATAATTTTTAACAAATTTGTAATAATGATCAATTATCTTTACTTATTAAAAATGAATGTATCTGATTAATTTTAATTCTTCCACAGATATTGTCAGAAATTTAAAACAATGCAACTTGGAAAATATATCAAATACTTTGAAAGGTCTTTAACTTTTTAAAAAATATAATTCCACTCCTAGGACCCTATTCTATGGATATAATTGGCAAAACAGCAAGCATGTGATAATATGTATGAAAAACTGTTATTAAAAAATCATATGTAATAACCAAGATAATATGCTTTTAGGTGTGTCATAAAACTATATAAAATTGTTTTTTTGCAATAAACACTGTAATACTAAGCATATTTTTCCATATTTTTCTGTGCATGTAATTGAAAACTATCCATAATTACAGATAAACTTATTTAAAATGAAAAATGAAATTAACAATCACATTATAACCCCCAAATAGAGTTTGGAAAACAAAGAATTTCTTGAAAATAAAAATTACTAATAATAATAGAAGAAAGAATAGAATGTAATAAATATGATAAACTCTGAAACTAAATTTACATAGAATTGGTTGCAGAGAAATGTTTAAGGAAAATTAAGATGCAGGAAATGTGAGAGAAAGAGAGATCACAAGAAAAATATCAGGATAGACGATTTGGAGAACTAGTTTGTGGATGATAAAATTTCAGTCTCTGAGGCCAGAATAAGGAAAAAGATCAGAAAAAAATATTATAAATACTTCTTGCAGGATAGGAAAAAACAGCAGTGTGAATAGAAACTTCTTAAAGAATAAAATGTAAAATAATTGATGTGTGACCATAAAGCCAGAAAATCCAAAGCTAAGAATAAAAATTGTATCCAATAAGCAGTACAGGCAATATAGAATCAAGTTAGTTCTGAATATATATGAAGCTGCCAAAATCTCTGCTTGATAAATAACTATAAGCACATTTACTACTTAAAAAAATAGATAATAATGAGAATTCCCTTATCAACATTAGCTAAGGAAAGCAGAAAAAGGTATTATTCTAATTATCATCACCAAGTATAATAAGGTAGGAAACAATGTGGGTGTTTAAAAACACATCAAAAAAACTGAAGATGCAAAGAAACCCAAATAAACTACATTTGGGCAAGCGGCAAATTCTTTGGAGGAGACCCACTTATTCTAGAACCATCTGTAAGAGGAAACAAAACTAGTCACGCCTGTCCTGCTTTTTAGGCCAAAGAGGGAGGTATATCAACAGACATGAAGAATACCTATCGGAAGTATGTCAGGTTTTCATTGAGCAAATATTGAGGGATGCAGAACTGAGAAAAATACCCTCCTAACCATTGGAGGTTTTCTGCTCTCTGAGGTAGGAGGTAGGTCGGGAAAACTTAGAGAAATTCCTCTGAGAAATTCTGTACTCAGAGATTAATGAAGCATATAGCTAAATTATGGTCAGAGTGATAGAGTATGCAGACATTTCCTAAGACCTAGAAACCTGGTGGCAGGAATATAGTGGCAAGAGAGCTCAACTGGGCACCAAAATTGTGATGTTTGTTTAGTTGCAAAGAGAAAGTCACAATGTCACACATGTCTAGTTTTAGTATTAATGAATAATATGGCTCTCCTACTCATTATTTTTCGGTACTTTCTCTTTCCTTCCTTTCCTGAACAATTAAATTCTAAAACAAGTAGGTGAAAATAAGGCATAGAGAAATGTCACAGCCTCCAGGACCTAGGTATTGAGTCCAAAAATGATTAGAATTCCCACATGTAAGTGATGGCAGAAGTGCCTAGTCTAGCAGCTGAAGTGGATAGTGGAGGGCAGCTCAGTAAGGTGAAACAAGGACTGACATAAGATTGGGACAGAGGGATAGGAAGGAATCTTTAAGATGCTTCAGAATGGAGGACTCAATAGCCCAATCCAGGCTCAAATAATTCATCACATAAACCATGAGAATAAAACTTAGAGAGTGATAGCGTTTTTTCTAGAGGCAGTGTTCCCTTATGTCAGTCTCATTGGTAAAAGTAGTAGAATTATTAGCAACTGCATAGATACCACCCTGACTAGCTAATCCATATCTAGACAAATGCATTGTCCATCACTATATGTATCCATGACTTGAGACTGATTTGTATTCCACCTAAGGTAGTGGGGGCATCATTAATAACTTCTGCAAGAGTTAGTGATTTTTTTTTTTTTAGTCTTTGTATCCTTGGAACACTTTTCTGAATTTTTCATAAATAATGTATTAATGATTTCCCCATGTAAAGATCTTAAGTAATCAAGTGTTGATATATTTTTGGACTCACAACTGCCTCAGAATTTTTAGTCTTGGTGATTTATAGAATTTGTCTTTTTGTTTACAGAAGCTTCAACTTATTCTTCCTAAAGTGCATGAGGTGTAACTTGGAGACAAACAGGAGTATGCATTCTGCTTGCAAAGTAATTAGTATTGGGTAGGAATCCATGGAGATCCAGGAAAAAGTACTTAGGCCTTATCCAAGGTTGAATCCAAGACTTTTCATATGCAGAATTACATACTCAGACCTCTATTTGTTTGATTCAAATGATAATTTGTTTATTATCCTACTAAGGCTGTTGGTTTCAAATGCAGAAGTACTGGAGTTTGATCAATAGATGATTATGATTTTTCTTCTGGGAGAGAAAACTAGAAATGTCAGAGGTTAATTTATTTTGAAGTCCTTTGTTCATGGAGATTCAAGTGGAAGCACCATCAGAAGTAATTCTCTATGGCTTTGTTTGATGGGATTGAAATTGCCCCGAATTTTTTTTTTTTTTAATGGAGGTATACCTATAAATGGCAGCCCAGAACTCAGAAAGATTAAGGGCAGTAGATATTCTTTGAGACAATCTAAAATGGCATTAGGATAACAATTTCTGAACTGATAATTGTAATGATGATGGAAGAAAAGAAAAAAGATATATTAAGAATGAAAAAATACCAGAGTCCATTGAAAATTAGTAATTTAAGAAGAGATATGGAATTTAAGAAAATTGAATAATTTAAGAAAAGAGTTGGAAAACAAAGCAGAATTTAGATAGAGATTGTGAAAGTTTTGAATATGTAAGATCATCAAGCTTTTTCTCTAGTTTTGGGTCACATATAATTCCAAAGATTGGCTGTGTCTATGGGATTTCTGTGAATCCTCAATTTGAGGTCACTTGTTGGATTGGCCTTCTAATTGTATAGATTTCTGAATTATTTCTTTGCTTGTGAAGTGTAATCACAAGGATTGACTTCTGCAAAGATTCACTGTTATATCTATTGATATATCTAGTAAGGTCTCTTCCAATGAGATAAAAGAACAATTTTCCTCACATTTCTCTATTTTCAAATGGCCTCACTTGAATGTCTCTAGATCTTCTAGGGGCTCAGACTCATTACCTTGATTAAGTCTGCTTGTCTGTCTTGATGATAGTCTACATCATTTTCTTTCAACCTTTATAAACACCATCTTTCTCGGAAGTAGTTTCTCTAAAAGTTCCTTTATTTCTTATCCTTTTTGGATAGGTTTTCCAGCAATTTAGAACTCCTGTACATTGCCAAAACATATCAAATTCCCTTTACTATGAGAAAAGTCTACCTGCCATCTGTGCTTATGTTTATTTTCTGAGTTTTCTACCAATTAGCTAAATAGGAAAATATAATTCTGCCACACAATCCAATTTTGTCTCAAGTAGAGAAAAATATTTTAAAGAAAATCTTAAATTATTTATAGCATATCCTTCTTGGTTGATATCAGGTTCACCTTTAAGTTTTGATCCATCAAAGTCTCATGTTACCTTGAGATGGGGGGTTCTTTTAAGAAAATTCCCAGAGATAAGAGAATTATAAGATTTCCCTTCTTCTGGAGGTGCAGGAGAGTGGCAGAAATTGAGATATAGCTTTGATAAATGATGATGTGAGAGGGAAAGGGCAATAGAACCATCAGCTGACTGAAATGGGAACCTGCATGTTCTCATTGAGCAGTAACACTGTATAAAGCACCAAGAGGACAAATGAAGACCCTAAAGCTAGTCCAGCAGAAGCAATGGCAATTATGGATATACCAACTGTTTCCCAAAGACAAAGTGGTCATACAGTAAACAGGTCAAGGGCAAGGATCTAATAAGTAATAGGTTTGTGGTTTTGTGAAATTAAAACTCCAATAACTTGTAGGGTCAATAACTCACCAACAGGCAAAATGACATTTCCTGTATTGAGAGATACCTAGAAAAGAGATTATTGAACAGATTTCTTAATGTTATAGAACATCTGATTTTGTTTGTCTTCCCAAACAATAAGGTCTCTTATTAAGTTGAAATAAAGAAGTTTCACAATCTCAGACCCCGCCAAAAAAGGTACCTATTTTCTCAAGTATAAGTTAAATATAGAAACTTCAATTATCATTTTCTGAGAAGTTTTTGATAAATTGGGTCTGTATTTACTTTTTGACAGATAAAAGTCATTTTTTTTCTCTTTAGAATAAGCATTTCCTGAATAATAAACTGTTTTAGAAAAGTTGTAATTTAGTCTCTGCAATTTTATCATAATACACAGAGCAAGGAGGGAGGATCATATTATCCATTTACATTTGTCTCTGAACAAAGTAGATCATCAATATATTACCAGAATTCAATCGCAAGGTCAATTTAAATATTTTCCATTTTGATTGAGGAGCTTAGCAAAGTAGAGCAGGATTTCAATGAAGGCTTGAAGGATAACTTTCTGGGTGTATTGCCAGCCTGCCGGGGGAAGGCAACAGTGTGTTGACCATCGTGATCTGAAGGCACACTGAAGAAAGATGCAACAGAGTAAAGCAGGGTGCTCCAGGAAGAACTGACGACAGGATGGATCAGGCCTGAATTCTGCTGGAAAGTAAGAGATAATGACTTTTTGGATGACCCCATGGTCTTGAGAAAACATATCAATTAATATATATGTACTTTGTGTTTCTTTGCTGGCATGGTGGGAAGGGATAAATCAAAAGCTACTGCAGAGCATTAGGAGGCCATTCAGTATAAAGCTCAACTGTAGGTTTGAATTTTTCTTTGCTTATTGGGAAAATTTTTGTAAAATTTAGTAGAGTATACCTAAACTCTAATAGATTCTTCTCTAATGATTTGTCTTTGTGTCACTGGAATTTTGATTCCCTATAATGACAGGTACACTATCAAGATCCTTATCTAGGGAATGTCTGAAGTATAATGGGAAGGCAAGGTGCACGCAGAGTAGACACAATTTAACTATGAACACAAGTGGAACCTTGAAAAATAGTCCTCTTGTGTTCAGTTAATACCACAATTCCAGATACCAAAGTATTTCTTCATTAAATTTTGTGGGCAGAATCACAGAGAAGGAATACGTGTTTTTCAGTCAAATCCCCAAGAGTTATAATTATGGGCCTGGAAAGAAGAAAAATCTATGTGTATGGTTATAGGTAACCTGAGGAAGAAGCTGAGTAAAGGCAACAGGTCTTAATATGGAAAGAGTAGTGCCCATAACTCCTATGAATTAGTGAGACCAACTTTGTATATGTAGAGTGAATTCTTGAGTGTTTAAAGGGAAAGAAGGATATTAAGGATATTGGAAGGTTTTCTTGGAGAATGTTCATTGGTCTGAATTAAGGGATTTTCTTATGCTTTGGTTTTTCTTTTTTGTTTGCTTGTTTTTGATTTTGGTACTTGGAATTGAACCTAGGAACATTTTACCACTAACCTATACCCCTAGTCCCTTTTTAACTTTGTATTTTGAGACAAGGTCGCATTAAGTTGCTGAGATTCTCACTAAATTGCTGAATCTAGCCTCAAATTTGCAATCCTCCTCCCCCAGCCTCCCAAAATGCTGGGATCCCAGGCACATAACACTGCATCCAGTTTGGCTTTTCATTTGTAAGTTATATCTATTTTTGCAGTGCCTCCTTATAATATTTACAAATCTTCTTCCCAATACACAGTTCAATGTGAAGTGGACCATCTAGGAGTTTGCAAAGCCACAGTTGGACCCTTTATTGTTTTGGTTTGAAAATTATTTTATGATGTTCTGCCAGATGCTGTATTTGAGGAAACTGAGATATTTTCTTTTCTCTTTTTTCCACAAGATTTTTAAATCTATTCTAATTAGTTATACAAGACCTTAGAATGCATTTCATACATAATGCATAAATGGAATATAAGTGCTCACTCTTCTGGTGGTACATGATGTAGAATCACAGCGGTCATGTAATCATCTATGTATAACGTCCATTCTCATTTAGGTCCACAGTTCAGGATTATTTGCATTGACAAATGTGATGAAAGAGCTGATATTACATTGACTTCCTTTATTTTCAAATAGTATTAAAAGTTATTTTCTATACTCTCCTGAAAAATTTTTGTAGTTTACCCTTTCTATATTTTCACTATTGAATTAAAGTTCAGTTGATTTTTATTGGAAGTATTTCTGATAGGATTTTTAGGAGACGTTGTACTGATTTTTAAGTCTTTGGTTTAACTTCAGACTAATTGTAGAAAGAAGATCTCTGCAGTTGCCTTTCTGGGTCAGTAGAATCCATTTTTGCCTTCTTTCATTGTGTGCTGTTCAAACAGTATGTGTCCTAGTTGATTTATATCAACTATCCCTAGACTGTATACTTACAAAACAATTTAAATTCTTCTGTGAAAAGTTTTGGTCTTGTCTGTGTTTGAGGAAGTATTTTTTATTTCATTAGTTACTTTTAATTATACATGGCATTAGGATTCATTTTGACACAATTATAAAAGAATGGAATATAATTTGCTCAAATTCACTCTCCTATACTTCTCCATGCTTCTCCTTTCCCTCCCTCCCCACCCCTGTTCTCTTCCTTCTACGGATCTTTCTGTTATTATAGAATTTTTTTTAATTAGTGCCTTCTGCATATACATAAAGGTGAGATTCACTGTGGTATGTTAAAATATGTACATAGGAAAATTAAGTCAGATTCATCCCACTGTTCTAGGGAAGTTTTAAACTATAGCTTTTAGTTAAGATTGAGTCTAAGCTTTAAATTCTATGGTTTCCTCAGTAAGTGATCTTGGGAATAATGGACAGTTTGCCCTTTTGTGGGTCTTTGCATAGTTGTTAAGGAAGAGAAGGAACATTTAAACAAGGAGGAGAGGGAGGAGTCAAGAGAGATGAAGAAAAGAGCTCAGAAGGATAATTATCAGAATTGTGTGGAGGTCATCAATTAGAGTCCAAAAATGAAGAAAATTTAATAAGGACATATTTTTGCTAAATTTGTCAAATTCCTCATCATTTTTTGTACTCAAGATTTTTATTAATTTTTTGTAGTTTTAGATGGACAGCATGCCTTTATTTTATTTGTTTATTTTTATGTGGTGCCTCCTATGTGCAAGGCAAGCACTTTGACACTGAGCTACAGATCCAGCCCTGTATTCAAGATATTTTAATAAAATATTTTTTAATTAGAATTTTGTTTGGAGATCATTGGGTATCATTAAAATAAATGTAGAGGGGCTGGGGTTGTAGCTCAGGGTAGAGCACTTGCCTCACACATAGGATGTGCTGAGTTTGATCCTTAGCACCACATATAAATAAATAAATAAACAAATAAATGTTGAACTTTGGCCTTAGAAATCCTCTATTCTCTAAGGTAATTTTCATATGAATAATTCTATTCAAGACAAATGTACCCAGGACTAGCTATAGGAGGCCTAAATCATTCTTAGGGCAGTTAGGCAGTTATAAGAGATGTCTGAAAACCTTAGTATTGCAACAAAAATGCATACAAAAATAACAACTTTTTTTACCAGAGGAGGTAATTTTGAATTTAACTTAGGTTTAGATGTATATGATCCCATGAGAACTATCTACAGCCAATCAAAAGTGATGTTAATGCACTTTGTGTATTTGGCCTACAACCAGATAGTCTCCACCCATCTTAAATCTGACCATCTGCAGTCCTCACTTTCCAATAGGAAGGAAACCAGAAAGAACACTCTCTAGGCAGCAAGAACCTTAGACAAACAGCAGTAAAAATTAATAGAGAAGAAGTAACTCATCTGTTTTTATTTTGTTTTGTTCTGTTTTGTACAGGGTATTGAACCCAGAGACACCTAACCACTGAGCACATCTCCAGCTCATTTATTTATTTATTTATTTTTTATTTTGAGATCCTATCTCTAAAGTTGTTTAGAGTCTCACTAAGTTTGTGAAGCTGTCTTTGAACTGTGATCCTTCTGTCTTAGCCTCTCAATCTGCTGGGCTGACATTTATGTGTCACCAGACTTGACACATCTGGTCTTATTAATGACTATGTTAGTATGCTATTGGCTCCCCAAGGATGTCAACATCTTAATCTCTGGAACTTGCGAACATATTACTTTATGTGTTTAAAAGGACTTTACAGATGTGATTATGCTAATGATATAGGCATGAGGATATTATTTTGTATTACCTAGTGTGGTTCAATGTAATTAATTATTCTCATTAATGTGAAAGAGAGCCAAGAGTGTCAGAGTTAGACAGGGGTGGAATATTTCCATATTGCTTTAAATATGGTGGAACAGACCATGGAATGTGTCTTTTATTAGCTGGAAAAGACAAAGACATTGGCTCTACTGAAGAAACAATCCTGCTGACACTTGACTCTAGCAGTGAAGCTCATTTTAGACTTCTGACCACCAGAAGTGTAAGATAAACTAAACATCCAAATTTGTGATGATTTATTACAGCAACAAGCAGGATTTATACAATGACTCACAGTGGGGTGTGTTGAATTGGCATCTGTATATGGAGAAACAAAATTCTCGGTACTGTAAGGCCAGATTTAACAAAAGGCTTTTAGAGTTGATGCCTGTGTTCCAAATTAGGATTCTCCTCCTAGGACAAACACTGCATTTAGACAACTCAACATAAAATATAAGCATGGGGTGGGGGAGAGAGAGAAAGACAGCAAGCTCAAAAAAGAGGAATAAAAAAGAATTGTTTGATTCCTCTAAGCATGTCAAAAAACAAAAATTAAATTAAATTAAAAAACAGAGAATCACCAACAAAACTCTAATGTCAAATTGAGCTAAGACACACAATGCAAAGGTGTGGGGGTCAAACTCAGTGCTGTACTTTCACATCAGTGCAGGCTCAACAAATCACAAGGCACAATGGGTCACCATGGCTACTGAGCCTGGTTGAAGGATGGAATCCACAGTAATAGAGCACAGTGTGTCCCAGTGCAACCTCCAGGAAAGCAGTGGAAATAAAGACCACTCAAATAAGAACAAAGGGTATTTATTCAGAGCTTGTTAATACAAGGAATTTGGTCACTATCACATGCATTTGACAGAAACTCAAAATCAAGGAGAGTGGGAAAGCTTTTCAGTAAAAAATGGCAAAAGCTCCAGATTTGCTAATATTGAAAGTTGTTTGCATAGAAATTAGGAGGTGGAATCACTAGAATCGTGGCATCTTTTATGATTGTTTTGGGTAACACATTAGTTTTCTCTTAATTGGTCCTAAATTTTAAGCTGGGAGAAAATAAAACACAGGAAGCTGGCAGTTATCAGCTGAGTTCTAACAATTTTGGATCCATTGCTACAGAGTTTGTGGTAGGCTATTTGCTGAAAATATTATGAATCATACATTCTACTTTTGTTATGTATTGTCTCATCACTGTCCATTTGTGTATTCAGATTTTTGAGTGTACTCAGTGCTCGTGAAGTGGATCTTTTTGAAAAGATGTTCCTGGGTAGGATAACGGACACTAAGCAGAGTTAGGAAGATGTTATTACTCTAGAACAATCCAGAATTAGATGTCAGTGTCTGAGGAGTATCAGGAGTGTGTATGTGCAAGAGGAAATCCCTGCATAGGAGTGTCAGAACCCAGTTGGAATGAGAAGCACATTTGTATGTAGAGGGTAAGTCTCAGCAAAGGAAGAATAGAAACACACAGAGGGAGTGATCAAATAAATAATGACATAAAAAATTAGATCAAATTTTTTACTGTTACAAAAGAGAAAAGAAAACATGATATTTTTTAATTCAACAAACTAAGCCACAGTGCCTAGTTGTCTAGACAATCACATATCTGGATTTGGATGTGAAGGAATTTTTTACAAATAATTGGCATTGAAAAATAAGTCCACTTTAAATAAAGGTGATAACTGCCTCAGTCTGGCTGGGCACACAATCACGAGCCACCACACAGCTTGTAGATTCAAACAGCAACTCTTTATTCCCGAACTCACACCAGCCATCTACAATCACGTTCTGGGGAAATCCACGTTCTCTGCCCAAATCCACGTTCTCTGCCCAAATCCACCTCCACTGGGCTTCTGTCTCCAAAATATACTGTCTGAATCCCGTGAGAACTCAAGGGGAACTCAGGCAGCAGGATACGCCCTATTCCCAGGAGGAATAATCTTAAACCTTAAACCTGGAACCTAAACTGGGAACGCCCTAAACACGATTATCTTAAACCGGGAACACCCTAATCTGCCTTGGTCCTTGAGCAAGGTCACCTACATTCAATGTCGCTGCAACATGTCAGCAACATGGGGTACGCTGGCAAGGAAATTGTCATACCTACTTGGCTAATGGCTCCCAGCATCTCCCCCCTTCTGATTAATTAAACAACAAGCAATGTGGCTTAAGGACCGTGCCTGGTAGGTTGTCCAATTCAACATATGGTTCTTACCCGTCATCGGAAAACTGACCTTTAGGCGTCAGCCTCCTGTCTTAGGTTGATACCACTGCAATTGAATCATACCCGTCACTGACTACCGGTCCAGCATACAGCCATACTTGTGGATAGGTCTATGCACCAGTGGGGGGGTGAGGTTCTTTGCCTCACCTCTGTTGGCCCCCAAATTTGGCCTTGGTGCCAGTGGGGGAGTGAGGTTAATGTGGCTTAAGGACCGTGCCTGGTAGGTTGTCCAATTCAACATATGGTTCTTACCCGTCATCGGAAAACTGACCTTTAGGCGTCAGCCTCCTGTCTTAGGTTGATACCACTGCAATTGGATCATACCCATCACTGACTACTGGTCCAGCATAAGCCATAATGCCGCAGTCTGGCTGGGCACACAATCACGAGCCACCACACAGCTTGTAGATTCAAACAGCAACTCTTTATTCCCGAACTCACACCAGCTGTCTACAAACACGTTCTGGGGAAATCCACGTTCTCTGCCCAAATCCACACCCACTGGGCTTCTGTCTCCCAAAATATATTGTCTGAATCCCGTGAGAACTCAAGGGGAACTCAGGCAGCAGGATACGCCCTATTCCCAGGAGGAATAATCTTAAACCTTAAACCTGGAACCTAAACCGGGAACGCCCTAATCCGCCTTGGTCCTTGAGCAAGGTCACCTACATTCAATGTCACTGCAACATGGGGTACGCTGGCAAGGAAATTGTCATACCTACTTACTTGGCTAATGGCTCCCAGCATCTCCCCCCTTCTGATTAATTAAACAACAAGCAATGTGGCTTAAGGACCGTGCCTGGTAGGTTGTCCAATTCAACATATGGTTCTTACCCATCATCGGAAAACTGACCTTTAGGCGTCAGCCTCCTGTCTTAGGTTGATACCACTGCAATTGAATCATACCCGTCACTGACTACCAGTCCAGCATAAGCCATTGGCCCCCAAATTTTAGACCATCACTAGCAGAAGGGAGGAGGATACAGAAATGCCATGACACCAAGCCAATTGACGGCTCCTTGGAAAAAATTGCATCACTGGTGACACCATCAGCAAAGATATGTCAGCACTACCACAATTAACATGGGGTGCGCTGGCAAGGAAATAAAAATTGCATCACTAGTGACACCATCAGCAAAGATATGCCAGCATTACCACAATTCACTGCACCAAACGATAGTTACATAGTCCAGGCAAGTTCTGCAAGCAGTTCAAAGCGGAGGAATCTTATCAATATGTCCATTTCCTCCCAAAATCCGTTTCCTCCCAAAGTAAGTTAACTCCTTGATTGAGCATTACTTGTTGAGTTATATTCATTGATGCATCAGTTTATACAGTTTACTGTGATAGCTATCATAGAAGCTGTAGTCTGGTTGTATCTTTGTCTTCACCGGCACTGGGATGAAGATAGGAATTCTGGCAATGATGCTAAAGAGACATTATCCTGAAAAGAATTATTAAATATAATGAAAAAGAAAGGTGAAAGTAAACAAACAGATCTGTTAACCTACTTTAAAAACAATCCTTAACAGCTGTTTACCTAATTTAAATTAAACCATTTAAATCACGTGAATAAAAAAAAATAATAATTCGGATCCATTTTTTCATTAGCGCTCCTCATATAAGAAATATGGACATACGCACATACAGACATACAACACAAAACACAAGAGTGTACACAAACGTACAACACATAAGAAAATAGTAAAGGCCTTGTAGCTTTACCTGGGTGAAATCTCCATTGCAATGTTTAAAAACTCCACAGTCAAAAAATAAAACTGATCAGAAAAACATTAACCTAGGTTTGTATGAGCTCAAAAAATAAAAATAGAACCTTATGATGTGGAAAAATGCAATAATAAAATAGCTATTGAAAAAAGCATCCTGGTTAATCACTGTCGCAGATGTAAGAATGGCCAAGCTGGAGTTCTGGATATCAGCTGTTATGGATTTGAGTCAAATCATCTTCTTTTCGATCTGTAGAAATTGTTTTAGTTAATCTCTCTGGAATCCAAATCGGCTGCTGTTCTCCCTGTGGAAAAACACAAACAGACCCCCGACTCCAGACAATCACTGGGTCAGGACCTTTCCATTGTCCTGTTAGAATATCTTTCCAAAGTACTTTAGCCTTATGTACATTTTTTGGATACATATGCCTTTCCGCAGCACTAAGTCCTGATGAATCTAAATTTTAAAAAGTTTAGGGTAAAAAGGGTTATTTTAAGTTTATCTTTGGGGGATATATACCCCTTTCCAATTCCCTCTTTTTGCTTTAATAAGTATATGTCTGTATCTAATAGTTGTCTTAGCTTCTTGCATTTTCTATCTGAAATACCTTTACTTGACATTTTCAACCATTTTTTCTTATTTCTATCTTCTAGTTTTTTTTTTTTTTTTTTTTTCCTAAGGTTTGTATATTTACCCTTAGTTGCTTATTTTCCTCCTAGTTTTTTTTTTTTTTTCTTCCTATTTTGTGGGTTTAAAATTTGTCTTCCTACATTTTTTTATCTTTCTACATCTTTTCTATCTTTTTTTGTTTTTAACTTTCTATACTTCTGTCTTTAAAGTTTTTCACTTTAAATTTTTAATCTTCTTTATCTAAATATCTTTTATCCTATTATCTTCCCATTTTTTTTAAAGTAATGCCTTTAAGATTAACTAGGCTTCGAATGATGCAATAAAGCAATCTTTTTTCCGCCATGAAGGTATCTCGACCACCTTCAATTTAACCTTTTAAAGCCTTTTAATTATCATCTATACTGTACTTTTAAATGTACTTTTTCACCACCTACAGCTTCACTCTTTTAAACAAGGCTTAGATTCTGTTTAAATCGCTTTAATGTTAGTTTACATGGCTGCCCTTCAACCACAGGCTTTTTTTTTTTTTTAACTCCATTGAGAAGCTTTGTCTCAATCTGCCATGTACAAATACCTTTTTCTTCTTTCTTCCTTTCTCAAGCTTTTAAAGTAAGTCTAGTTTCCTCAAAATCTTTTTAAACAGCATTTTACAACTTTTTACTTTACCACACAGAGATTATCTCATCTAGAAACATTTCTTTTTCCTTTAACCTTTTATATTAAAATATATTTTCACATCTTGAATCTTTTTCTATCTCTTTTTTAACCGTTAACCCTTTTTATAAATTCACATTTTGAAACAACTCTTATAAAATTTCTGATTTAGACAAATTACTCCACTTTAATAAGATGAAAGACTTTCATGTTTTTTATGATACTATAATACTATAATTGAAACCCAACTGAAAATTTTTCTACTCTTTGTATATAAACTACACGATAGAATCTTAACACTTAGTAACCTTATTTCAGCAAAGACACAGACACAAAGCAATATTAAACATTTTTCCATTTACCAATTTATGAAAACACACATAATGTTTAAATATATTACCTTATGGAACTTAATAAGTAAAGAGTGGTTGTTGTTTCAACATTTATCTTTGTAAATTAATCAGAACTTTGTAGAAACCAAGATCTTAGACAAGTGTAGCAAACAGAACTAGCCCTCTCTTTCTTGTTGAAGAAAAATCTTTCTACAGGATACCATGATGGTCCCATTGATATACTTAATAACTTGTCTTTAAAAAGCCATGGGCTACATTTTTGTATTGTATCAACATATGCCCTAATTATTCTTGGTCTCATTGGGGTGCCTCCTTCCTCTAACAATTTCTCTTGCTCAGAGGCGAACAACTTCAAACTTTGAGCCAACCATTTTCCCCAGTTTGCCTGAGAAAGTTCTAGGAACAGGCAACTTGAAATAAAAACAAAATAAATCAAAACAATAACACATTGTTTTTTGAATTGGTGACCCATTCTTTCTCTCTTCCTCAAGGGTGAGAAATTTAACTTACCTCTAAGCTTCAGAAGTTCCCCGTAAGGGCCACCAAATGCCGCAGTCTGGCTGGGCACACAATCACGAGCCACCACACAGCTTGTAGATTCAAACAGCAACTCTTTATTCCCGAACTCACACCAGCCATCTATAATCACGTTCTGGGGGAAATCCACGTTCTCTGCCCAAATCCACGTTCTCTGCCCAAATCCACCTCCACTGGGCTTCTATCTCCAAAATATACTGTCTGAATCCCGTGAGAACTCAGGGGAACTCAGGCAGCAGGATACGCCCTATTCCCAGGAGAAATTATCTTAAACCTTAAACCTGGAACCTAAACTGGGAACGCCCTAAACACGATTATCTTAAACCGGGAACACCCTAATCTGCCTTGGTCCTTGAGCAAGGTCACCTACATTCAATGTCGCTGCAACATGTCAGCAACATGGGGTACGCTGGCAAGGAAATTGTCATACCTACTTGGCTAATGGCTCCCAGCAGATAACCTTCCATAATATGGTAGGCCTTATCCACCAGTGTTTAAGCCTCTTTAAACTACAGAAATCTATTTTCTTAGAGTTCTGGAAAAATCCATGTTGCCATCAGTGTACGTTTCTCAGGAGGCCCCTCTTTCTGGCTTGTGGACAGCCACTACCTTCTCTCCACACCTGACATTGTATTTCCATTAACTGCATGTATGTCAACTGTTTCCTCCTTTGGTCAGAACCTTAAGTTTATTGGATTAAGTCTCCACCCTTATAGCTCTGGTGTGATTTTAGTACCACCTACAAGACTCTTGCTCCAAAAACAGACACATCAGGGGTTCAGGATTTAATGTGTAAATTCTAAGGGGGACACAGTTTCCTCCTACATTGGTAGAGGAGTATTAATGTCGATTGCTTTATTTGGATTTTTGTATTATTGTTCTAAATAAGAGTGTCTTTTTTTACAGAAACTACACACTCAATTACACCAGTGGTGGTGAGATAACCTGTGGACAATTCTCTAGCAGTTGAGGAAAAATAATTTCCTTGTGCTATATTTAGATATTTCTGGAGACTGTTTAAAAATTGAAGTAAAATAAACTAAAATTCTAATCATGAAAGAGTGATTAATCTAATTTGAGAGACTTTGTTCAAAATAATATGCCTATCTATTTTAGAATCATCAATATCATAAAGGACATCACAGTTTAATAAAATGCATAATCTTGTTTGGACATGGGCCGTACTCTAAAGAAAATTACTATAAAATCAGCATAATTTCTATATGGATAATGATTTTAACACTGCTAAATTTCCTATATTTGATGAATGCTCTATGGTTGTGTCAAGTAATATACTTGGTGTTAAGAAACCTGACAGATATTTTAGGTGGCAGTGCTTAATATCTGCAACTTACTTGTCATTTTTTTTCAGAAATTAATAAACAAATGAGTGGGCAAAATGCAGGAAAAATATGTAAACTTAAGTAAAGGTATTTTGAAAGCTCTTTAAAGTATTTTTGAAAATTTTATAAAGGTCTGATTTTGTTAAAAAATTAAAAGTATAATTAAAAAATAATAACCCACTAGAAAATAGAAAAGGAAGGCAATTATCCACTCACATAAGCAATCTAAGTACAAATTTAATAAGAAATTTCAAGACCTATATGAAGAGAGCTAAAAAAGACTTTACTGGGAGATATAATAGTCTGCAAAAAGTTGAGTATTAAGCCCAAATAGTAATCACCAAAAATTATGAAAATAGAAGTGAAATTGCCTTCTTGTTCATGTGAAAAACAAAACATGAGATAATATTTATAAATATTATAAGTGTAGATTGAAATGACATCTCTTATATTCTACTTATGGGATTTTATAGTTTTATTCATTTTTCAAGTTAATCTACAAGAAGATTAAATGCATAGTATCAAAATCTTCAGGATTTTCAACCTTTTGAAGGTCTATGAGGTCACTCACCTGTTTTCTTATGTATCTATTTTACCATCCTCTCCCAACTTCTCTCAGGGTAAGTTGAACCAAGAAGAAACAATGATGAGAGAGTGCAGGCAGGTAGAGAAGCTCGAGTCTCCCTATCCTTTTCTCTGGAAATTTTTGTGGCTTCCAATCCCCATTGTTTGGTCCAGGCTGATTTCATCGCACACCCAGCAGCCAGTTCCAATTCTTGGATGACAGTAATGCAGTCTCCTTTTTGTCCTTTAAACCCAAATGGGGATACCAGCTCCAAGCTGTTGTTAATTTCTGTCTTGCCTAACCCATTTTTCTCTGAAATAGTTTCTTGAAAGTAGATTTGTAACTACTTTCTAATTTTAAATGTTCTCTACTTGAACCATCTGGCATGGATTTTGTTTTACTGATGAGAACCTGATTGATATAATTATGGATCCTACCTGTAGGACTGTATCTTAAAGACATATTACACTAAACATCTGGGTTCAAGATTACTTAGTTTTTGAATTAGAAAAATGCATAAAGCATCTAAATATTTAAAAATAGTGTATTAGTGATCTCAAATAGTTAATATTATTATTGCTATTAATTTATAAATAGAAAACTTGAAAATGGAGAGGTATTTAACTGCAACATCCTAGGTGCTAAACAATGCTATCTATAAAATAGAGAAGTCAAAGCTTTAGATGCTTTGATTTTTGTTAAGGAAATTGCCTAATTTCTTCAGTGTGTGTGTGTGTGTATATATATATATATATATATATATATATATATATATATATATATATATATATATAATTTTTTTTCAATATTTTAGGAAAATAATTAGGTCTTGACCAGAAAAAAATAGTGGTGGTAATGAAAAGGAAAGCAATTGTAATGATTTTTATTCAGGAAGGAAGTGTTTGGAGAGGACAGATTTGAACAAGGATAGGAAGATATAAAAGTCACTGGCTTTTTCCTAGAAAAAAAAATGATATGTAGGGGTAAGGGGAGAGGGGCTGTGAGTGGAGGGAGCACATCTGACACTAGTAAATAGATATAAAAGAGAACAAGTATACCTGATGTAGATGAGAACTATTGATGGGCTCTTTCTTTTTTAAAGCAAATAATTAGTTGCTGAAATATGTAAAGTCAGAGAGATGCTAGGCAAGCAACTGGAAACAGAAAATTGTAGGTAAAGAGGGAAAACAATGACAAATGTGTTTGGGGAAATTTTCAGTTTCAACATACTATTAATCTATGTTGAGAAGTGTCAGTTGAACTTTATAATTAGGCTAAAAATTCTGTAAGAGAATAAGTTTTATTCAGAGAATGTAAAGAACGTGTAAGGATGATTAAGTATCCACAAAGGTAGCATGTCATATTTAATCTTCCCCCAGGGGAGAAAAAGAAATGGTATAGTCTCAGCATGAAGTCCCCTATGCCTGAGTCCTAATGGCTCTACTAAATATGCAGGGAAAACACACATCACAGTTTATCTCCCTTAAAAAGAAAACAATATGATGATTCTGTAAATAAAGGACTGGGAAGACCTTAACAATAAGTCAAAATTCCATTCCAAAATAAATTTCTAAAGGAGTCTTGTTTCCTCTCTCACTTTTCTGTCTGTCTGTCTCTCTCTTTTTCTTAAATTTTCTACATGGTATAGTTACTAAACAAATACCTAAACAAATTTAGAGGAAATAATATTTTAATTAAACTTCAATTAACATATATTACAGATGTTTTATAGTTATGATGTTGTAGATATCAATTTCTGACCCCACAAATTCTGCCAAGTGGAAAAGCAGACAATAATCCAAATATTACACTACAATTCAAATACAGTGGAAATATTTGCTCACATTTCATGGTGAGAAAGTCAAAGCCTATCAAACTGTCAAGCATAAGGAATTTAAGGTTAGTGAATAGTTCATATCACACACATGAAGGCATTTGTAATTATTCAAAGTGAATTGAGCTTTATACACATGATTATTGTGTACCTAGACCCCCTTAAATCAAAATTTATCTAGAAAGGAATGTAAGTCTATACCAAAAAAGCACTTCACATATGCTTAAAGGCTTTAGTCAAAACTTGGGTGGACAGATTACATTGACATAAAAAATCCTGTTGCTAGACAACTGTGCAGTAGTTGTTGGGAGTCACCATTCTTATTTTGAAATTTCTCTGATACAAAGCTATGTGAATGAGTATATAATTGCCCAACTTCATAGGAGATGACCAGAAAACATTAAAATGGAGTACGTAACAATTGGATAAGGTTCAAAAAAGAGATGGAAAACCCACAGAAGATGACTACGAGTTAAATGATATCGTGAATGAAAAAATATTAAGAAGAATTTAAATTCTCCTTCATATCAGTAAAGTTGGAATATATCAGTAAAGTTTTTTCATATATATATATATATATATATATATATATATATATATATATATGACTAAGAATTTATATACTACATATATGTGTGATATCACATATATGATTATATCTTGCAAAGTCCTGCCCTTCATTCCAGTGGCTGATCCTTGGAAAGAGAGACTTGGACGTTACATCATCACTGCAGTTATTCAGGATTCTTTAAAGCTGCTGTGTAAGAATTGCAATAAATAAATGCCATAGGAGTTCCAGTGATAAGAAGCATTTTCTGCTGAGCTGAGGAAGGCTTTATAAAATATCAGGTTTGAATTAGAATGCATAAATGGGTAGATGCCTAAAAGCAGTATTAAAGAGAAAGCAGACAGGTGATGTGCTTCTGATATTGTGATTTAAAATACTCCATTTTCTTACATTTGAATCCAATTTCCAAATTCATTATTTCCAGCTTTAGCAATCACATAAATAAGAAAAAGAAACACCAGAGACCAAGGACTTGCTGATCTTTTGCCCTAAAATACCCTCTGTGTTAACACTGCTTTCGAGAGACTTCGGCATTTCAAGTTAAGGTCTTATTTGGCAGTACTGCTCTCTTCTCTACATTGTTCCAGGGAAGTGTGGAGTTTAAGGAAATGGAATTTTTATACCCTTTTTATCCCCTTGGCTACTGATGCACTGATACTTTGGCACTCCCAGTAAGATTGCAGAGATTTCTGCAATGCATTTTATTTTTAGAAAATTCCTTTAGCTCTATCTGCTTCTGTCATCTTCTACCCAGGTGACAGACACATCACACACACACACACACACACACACACACACACACACACAGTAGAGAAAATCCCTTTTTTTAGATGTACTTTTAAGAAATTGTGGCGTTTTCTCTTATATGAGGTAAACTCAGATTTTAAAAAATCTTATGAAAGCTTCTGTAATGCACATGCTATGGCAGATTAATTTCATAATAGATGGATTTGGAATATATCAGTAAAGTTTTGTCATTTTATTTATATATTAGTTCCTCAAAAGAATATTCTAATAATAGTAATTAATATTCTTATACAATTTTAGATCCTAAAATATATTTAAGCATTTTTATTTAATAGTGGCTTTCATGGATATAATTTTGTTTGATGTAGTAACCGAAACTTAGTGGATGAAAAGAAATATCAACAAACTACATGTGGGGTTTAAACCCATTCTTTAATGTCAAATTATCATTATATTAAAAATTTCTGACTAGAACAAACACTCTTTTGATTGGGAACAGTTGTCACATGCCTTTAAAAGCAGCGACTGAGAAGGCAGAAGTAGGACAATTACAAGTTTGAAGTGATTTAGGGAGATCTTGTTTCAAAATTAAAATAAATAAAAATGGTTGGGGAATAGCTCAGTGATAGAGAACCCTGGATTCAGTCCTTGGTATTGCAAAAAAAAGAAAAAAAAAAAGAAAAGAAAAAAGAAAAGACTCTTAAATAAACTTAAAACGATTCCAAAATTATATTTCACATCACCCTCCAAAGTCTGGACATCTACCTTAGTGGTAGATCTCCTGCATACTTCAAATGCATTAGACGCTGGGTTTGATCCCCAGAATTCTCCAGTTCCCCCAAAGTAAAGAAAACAGAAAGATAGGGAAAACTTAGCAATTAAATATGTGAAGTGCATACCCCTATTCCAACAGCTTCACAATAACAAAGCTCTGACTTCAGACACATTTGGTACTGGTACCAAAAAGGTAGGTGGACCAATGGTACAGAATAGAGGACACAGAAACCAATCCACAAAAGTACAACTTTTTTATATTTGATAAAGGGGCTAAAAGCATGCAATGGAGGAAGGATAGCATCTTCAACAAATGGTGCTGGGAAAATTGGAAATCCATATGCAACAAAATGAAACTGAATCCCTTTCTCTCGCCATGCACAAAAGTTAACTCAAAATGGATCAAGGAGCTATATATCAAATCAGAGACACTGTGTCTGATAGAAGAAAAAGCTGGCTACGATCTACACATACTGTGCGGTCTGGCTCCAAATTCCTTAATAGGACACCCATAGCCCAAGAGTTAATAACAAGAATAAACAAATGGGACTTACTTAAACTAAAAAGTTTTTTCTTAGCAAGAGAAACAATAAGAGAGGTAAATAGAGAGCCTACATCCTGGGAACAAATTTTTACCCCTCACACTTCAGATAAAGCCCTAATATCCAAAATATACAAAGAACTCAAAAAATTAAACAATAAGATAACAAATAACCCAATCAACAAATGGGCCAAGGACCTGAACAGACACTTCACAGAGGAGGACATACAATCAATCAACAAGTATATGAAAAAATGCTCACCATCTCTAGCAGTCAGAGAAATGCAAATCAAAACCACCCTAAGATACCATCTCACTCCAGTAAGATTGGCAGCCATTATGAAGTCAAACAACAATAAGTGTTGGCAAGGATGTGGGGAAAAGGGTACACTTGTACAGTGCTGGTGGGACTGCAAATTGGTGAGGCCAATTTGGAAAGCAGTATGGAGATTTCTTGGAAAGCTGGGAATGGATCCACCATTTGACCCAGCTATCGCCCTTCTCCGACTAATCCCTGAGGATCTTAAAAGAGCGCACTATAGGGATACTGCCACATCAATGATCATAGCGGCACAATTCACAATAGCTAGACTGTGGAACCAACCTAGATGCCCTTCAATAGATGAATGGATTAAAAAATGTGGCATCTATACACAATGGAGTATTACTCTGCATTAAAAAATGACAAAATCATAGAATTTGCAGGGAAATGGATGGCATTAGAACAGATTATGCTAAGCAAAGCTAGCCAATCCTTAAAAAACAAATGCCAAATGTCTTCTTTGATATAAAGAGAGCAACTAAGAACAGAACAGGGAGGAAGAGCATGAGGAAAAGATTAACACTAAACAGAGACGAGTGGGGGGAGAGAAAGGGAGAGAGAAGGGAAAACATATGGAAATGGTAGGAGACCCTCAATGTTACACAAAATTACATATAAGAGGTTGTGAGGGGAAAGATGGGTGGGAAACAAGGGAGATAATTGAACAACAGCAGATGAGGTAGAGAAGGAAGATGGGAGGGGAGGGGAGGGGGGATAGTAGGGGATAGGAAAGGTAGCAAAATACAACAGTCACTAATATGCCATTATGTAAAAATGTGAGTGTGTAACTGATGTGATTCTGCAATTTGTATTTGGGGTAAAAATGGGAGTTCATAACCCAATTGAGTCAAATGTATGAAAGATGATATATCGTGAGCTTTGTAATGTTTTGAACAACCAATAAAAAAAAAAGAAAGTACTCTACCGTGGTATGTTAGATCAATAAAATATAATGTAATGAATATATTATACCCAGGAATATTAACAAAGAATAAGCCTTTACTTTATCAAAACTATAGACTCATACATTTAAGCAATTAACTTTGGTTATGGAGTCCAGTATTTCTTCAGTTAAACAGTTATAAGTGTCTCCCCAATAAAAGACTTGTATGCACAAAAAACCAATCTCTTGCCTACAATACCATTATTTACTAATTATTCGCACGCACACACGCACGCACACACACACACACAGAGATACATAATCATGTTGTTGAAAACTCCTAAAAGATCAAATAAACCACAAGTGTTCTTATAGAATTTGTAGATTTCCTATCAGCCTTTTATCTTTAATCAGAGTTCCTTTTATGAGGTAATCCATGCCTAAACAGTTAAGTGCATTTAATAAATCTATATTTAAATATTACATTGGGGGGACTGGGGTTGTGGCTCAGCGGTAATGCTTGCCTAGCATGTGCAAGGATCTGGATTCAATCCTCAGCACCACATGTAAATAAAAAGAAAGGTATTGTGTCCAACTAAAACTAAAAAATAAGTATTTAAAAAAATAAACATATATTGGGACTTAGAAAAGTCTCATGACAGAAAAGAACCAAGTATCAAATTAAAACAATGTGTTGGATTCAATATACACACATATATAGAGATACAGATATGGATATATATAGATATATTTATATGTGTTTATCCCTCTCTCTCTCCATATATATGTATATGTGTGTGTGTGTATACAATTTGAAATTAATTTTATATTTGCTCTAACATTTGGCCATAGATATTAGAAAGATCTACACACTTTTAATGTTAAATGTAAATGTGATAGTTGATTTCATCTTTTCAAACTGATTGGATCAGGTGATGCCTAAATATCTGGCTAAACATTATTTTTGGGTACATTTATGGGGGTGTTCCACCAGGAGATTAGCATTTGAATCACGAGAGTTGGTAAATTATTTTTCCATCCTCTCAGTGTGAATGAGCCTCATCCACTCAATTGAAAGGCTTAAATAAAACAAAAACAGGGGAAAAAAATCACCCTTTTTGATTTTCTACCTGCCTGTTTGAGATGAAACAAGTCATCTTCTGTAGCCATCATATTGGTATTTAAACCATCTCCTCCTGTTCTCAGGCCATCAGAATTGGACTGAATGATACCATTCACTCCTGGTTCTTCAGTCTGCAAATGACAGATTGTGGTACTTCTCAGTCTCCAAAATTGGACAAACCTATTCCCCATAATAAATTTCCATTTTATACATACACAAGTGCACACACATATTCATGCACACACACAAATAAAACAAAACAAGACACAAACAAAAACAACAACAACCACAATACATCCCAGTGTTTGATCTGGGGAACGCTAATATTAGTGTTTCTCTGGAGAACCCTAATATAATAAGATATTATTATCACTTAGACATTGCATGTGAAATGTTTCTCCCCATACCTAATTTAAAAGAATGGACCAATATAAAGCATTATCTGCTTTAAACTACTTTATTGTAAGGAGAATTTTATTTTAGACAACTAAACATGGCAGTAAGTTTAAAAGAATGTTAAGCAGTTCAAAATAACTTTGAGAAACAATCATATGTGATCCCAGTATAAACATTTAGAAACAATTACCAGAACCACAGGTGGATCTGCTTAAAGGAGAAACTCCCACCTCCGCCATGGTCACCACAAATTCTCCAAGTTCATTGCTAAAGGGATTTTGATTGCCTAACAATCTGTGACATTAACAACATCCATACTACTGTTTTGTCAGAGACCACATGATACGGCTTTCTTAATAATCCATAAGCTTGTGAAGTGACCTTTGTTGACCAATTTGATTCAGATGGAGGCACCTTCCTTCAGGTGCTTAAGTATGAGCTGAATCTTAACTGAGATGATTCTAATTGGTGAAACCTACATACTTGACTGAGACCAGGATGCAAAGGAGGAAGACGAAGAATATTTGGGGGAGGTCTACATTAAGGATAAAATACTTTTGTGGCTAAATTATTCCCAAACACATTAAGGGAGTTCTAAAATTATTGAAAAAACAGAAAGTATGGATGTTCAGCACGTTTGTGCTGAACAATTAGATTTAATGCATAGTTCCACATACCAGGACAATCTAATCATCCATAATAACTTGATCAATAAGACTATTAGTACTACTGCTGCTAATAATAATAATTTGCACTTTTATAAACCTTTGAGATTAATATGATTTATATTAATTAACTTTGTTTTTTACAAAATCACTGGAGGATAGTACATGGAATCTCGAGAGTTGGGCCATATGACCTTGGGATATTGACACCTATACATGGTTATGTACAGGGATTTGGGGAGCACCTGAAGTAAAATCGTTTTCCTCACTGTAAAATTGTCATCGCCCTTTCCCCTGTGTTGATATTTGAACTTACAACACAAGACCAATGGTGACTAAAACTGTTGACAATATCCCACTAATCAGGGATGGGAACCCAATTGTAATGCCAAACTTTGTGCCGTTCACCTCCATATATTCAGAGGAAGAAAACAACAACTACAACTACAAAAATGATTAATTTTTATTAAATAGTGAAATTTCAGTTTATACTTTTTTGATATTTTGTGTGACAAATGGAATGTTCTCATGAAACACTTCTGTTTCTGAAGGTTGTTGTTTTAAACAAAAGCACTTGTAGAATTGTTTTACTTGCAAGCTGCACCAGCCAATTTTCCCCCATTGCACTGCATTTAATTTAAAAAAAAAAAGTAACTTAAAATCTCTCTTTTGCATGTCAATCTAAGGGACATAACTGAAAGTATTTTCTGACGTTGATAAAATTGGAGCTTTTTTCTGAAAAATTTAAGATTTAGACAACATGTATCTTTGACTATGAGCTATAGAGCCTTTCTAAACATGTTTTTTTTTTTTTTCCTGCCAAGGTCAATGATTATATAAATGGATGACATTTAAACATATTTTACAATTAAATGTGCCAACATTTCCAAGATTTGCATAAATCAGTAAATCAATATTTTCATACTGACAAAGTAGAGTGTTATAAAATCATGTGCTGGTGCAAGATGCATTTAAATGCAACGTGGACTAAAGGATTTTAATGTCCCCGAAGATGAAAAGTTCACTGAAATTGTTTCCATTAACACATTGCAACTAATGTTTAATAAACTATAACTTGTGAAGTTTAGGTATATTATCAAAGAATGATATTCATTTCCACATAGGGATAATATTAGGAAATTTTCTAAAACAAGGGATATCATGAGTTTAATGGATACACTATTCCACAAACCCACAATTGTTTTAGACAGGGACTGGCCAACAGAGGACTGTTCACACTGAAGAATGCAAAAGATTTTCTTTATTAAAAATCTCTTCAAAGTTCACTTGTTCACTTGTAGCCAAACAAGGACATAAAAATGTTCTCCCAAATCAAACAAATTCTTCACCATTTCTGAAAATCTAATACTGATAATAAACACACTTGCCAATCAGGGAATATCGTAGGATGTTGTCCTTTCCCACTAAGACTACCTCTTCCTTCAAACACCTTTGAATCTTACTGATATTAACATGGCCATGAATGGATTTCATTAGGGCTACCAGCTCTGAAATAAATAGCCTTTACTAACTTTGCCTCAAATTTGGCTCTCTCTTTGACATTATTAAAATGTGCCTTCCTTTTCCAAATACTATGTTTTTGTTTTAGGCTATTTTTTTCCCTATATATCTTATGTAAATCAGAAAAGGCATGTGAGATCAGGAACCACAGAATGAGAATAAGGTACCAAAAGAAGGTTTATTGAGGGGGCGCTCCTGGGTGAGGTTCACCAGTCGTGGAAAGGGTGAGGTGAGGGCCAGAGAAGTTGCTGGCAAGAAAGGCAAGAACAATGCTTATAAGGGAAGCTGGAGGTAGGAGAGCCTAGGCCATCTAAATTGTTGCCGACAGCAGGTTAGCCAAGCCAAGTTTAGGGGCATCTGTCACTGGTTGGTCCAGGCTGAGAGGAGTTGACAGGGCGATTGCTTCAGCCATCAGGAACCCCATGGTATTGGGGTCTGTTGCCATGTCAGTTTCTGATTGGCCATTTCGGGTCTCCTCACCAGGTGGAAAGTCCCCCATCACAGCCGCCATAGAAGGGGAAGGGTGAAGGGAAGGCTGCCAACTCAATACTTTATCCCCAAAAAAAGAGAAAATTATACAAGAATCAATTTACCCTCTAATAAGCCAGATATATTAAATATTTTTTAAGAAAACAATGCAGAAAAAATACTAGCCTCTTCTATTTTTGGTTTGGAAAATATTTTTAATAGGATTTTCTTTAGGTTTGAATGCATTTTGCTGTTTTTCAATTAATCAATAAATTTTTAAAGCACAACTTTAATTTCTAACATGGTAAATATTAGAAGGAGTAGGGTGTAAATCAAATTTTTTCAGAGTACTCCATAAATTTTAAGGGGATAAAAATGTCCTGAAACAAAAAGGTTTAGTATCTGTTCTAGCTTTTCATTAAAAATTTTGTTCCTTGGGGCTGGGGTTATGGTTCAGTGGTCAAGTGCTTGCCTGGTATGACTGAGGCTCTGGGTTCAATCCTCAGCACCACATAAAAATAAATAAAGATAAAATAAAGGTATTGTGTCCCTCTACAACTAAAAGCTATTAAAAAATATTCTGCTTCCTGTATGTATGTAAAAATTCTTTTAAAAAGTAATTACAATAAAATTTTTACAAAGTTTTAAAACTTTTGAAGGTAGGGCTGGGATTGTGGCTCAGTGGTAGAGTGCTTGCCTTGCATGTGTGGGGCTCTCAATTTGATCCTCAGCACCACATAAATAAATACAATAAAGGTATTGTGTCCTACAACTAAAAAAAAATAAACTTTTAAAGATAGACTCTAGTTTCTGTCATGTGATTATCAAATACAATGCTTAATATTCAGTGTGGTTAAAAAATAGAAACAATACAGAATATCTACATGTCAAAAAGTAAAATTGATGATATCCAAAATATGCAACAGTGTAACTCCAGTAAAATAGTGTGCATGAGGATTCTTCAGAGTAACAAATCCAATATGAAATTAAATGGATGGATTGATGGATGGATGGATGGATGGATAGATAGATAGAGATAAAGAGGAAATTTATAGTGGGAACTGGCTCATATGATTATGGAGTTAATCATATGATTTTATAAGTTACTGAAATTATTATTCCCATTTTGTTTTATTTTACAACTGATTATGGAGGCTACATCCCACAATCTGCAGTCCTAAGCTAAAGGACCAGTGTTGGCAGTGGGATGACTCAGTATGAATTCCAAGGCCCAAGACCCAGGAACACCAGTGTCTGAGAACAGGAGAAGATGGATGTTGCTACTCAAGAAAAGAGGGTAGATTTTCCCTTCCTCAAACAAAAAAGTCTCCCCACAGATCTACTCAGTCCCTGAACAGATTGGGCTATGCCTGCCCACACTGATGGATGAGCTAGTCCTTACTAAGTGTACTGATTCAAATGCCAATCTTCTGGAAATACATTCAAGGACAAACCAAAAACAATGTTTTATAAGCTATCTGGGTATACTTTAACCCAGTTATGTTGGCATGTAAAATTAATCATCATATAGACTATTAATGAATTACTTTGTATGTATTTAAATTATGGTGGTGATAATTTTGATTTCAAATAATCCAAACAGGAAAAGAGTCAGGGAAAAGAAACAGTGATTAAAGAAAAAATTGTAACAATGCCTGGCCTTTTACCTCACATTTTAAAAGTTACTGAAATTATTATTCCCATTTTGTTTGATTTTACAACTGTATTTCAGCTGTATTTTACAGAAATGGGTTCCTATTTATTTCACCTAAGTCTTTATAATGGAACAATTAACAAGCCACAAATTGTTAATTCCTTGTTAGTATGAAACTATCTGGTGTCAAATTCTGTACACCAGGGTGAGATTTCAAATAGAAATGATCCTCACAACTTGTTCAATGGTAATTAATGTGATGATTTTTTTTTTCTGTTTTTACACATGCAGCTATTTTTTTATACAACATTTGCTTTTTGGTTTGGTACAATATGTATTATTCTTGAAGCTATATTTGCATTTTCTTAAACTGTTAAAATAATATGTTTCCCAGAAACTTTACAAGGCATAGTACACAAAATGCTGCCTACTTATTTATAATCACTAGTAACATACCTGATCTGTAGAAGCAGCATTATTTTATAATATTTTAGAACTTTTCTTTCTAATAATCTAGAGGTTGTTTTCTAAACTATATTAAATATGTGCTCAGAGTAACTAAAAATAAAATGGCAGCTTGAAATACTCAAATTTAATTATTCATTATGTGATTAAATGTATGTGGGAGATTTCAGAATCTTGGTCAACCTCTAGATACATCCCAAAGAAGACCAGTGACATTGGAATCTTCCACTCCTCTTTATTCTCCTCCCCACATTTCTGTACACTCAAGTTATCATGTTGACCCAGTTTCACGTTTCTTGGAGGATTCTCCATCTCCATTAGTCCAGTATTTTGACCTTTCCCCATGGAAATGGTGAGAGGTTTAAATACTTTGGGAAATCATGACTGTCAGTACAGAAGGAGATGCTTTTTTCATTGCTGTTGTTACAAGAACAGTCAAATTGACAAGCTTGCTTAAATTTCTAGAAATGATGATAGCTTTAAAATTCTCTTTCAAAAAACTGTCTTCAGCACACTTACAAACAAGAACAAAAATAAGGAAATGCTATATATGAAGGAATCTAGAAATACATTATAGATATCAAAGAACACTTGCAACTTGTAGTACATTATTTTAAAAAATGAAATAAAGTAACTCCTCAGATCAAATACAATTTTTCCTATTACAAATCAAAAGACAGTATAGTAGAGTATGGCCCAGAATTTGAAGTAACAACATTTATCTTGTGTTTTGTTGGTGTAAAGGCTAAAATCAGATCTAAACTGTGGGGAAGATAGGTTTCCTCCTGTTTTCAAAATCAATGAAGGAAACAGAATTGAAAAACAAAAATTTTGCAAAATACACATTAAAAACATAATTTCTATCTTCTGTTTCTACTTTGGAGAAATGAGGCCTGGAACTGAGGTATTTTGCCCCTGCATAACTGTTCTTAATGAAGGAATGGGCAGGATATGATATATTTTGCCAAATGTTTAAAACTTTGCACATGGATTTGTCCATTCTAAAAGAGTACTCCAACTCTTTTCTTTTGATGCTGAGAATTGAACCCAGGTATGCTTTAACACTGAGTTATATCACTGGTCTTTTTTATTTTATTATTTTTTTAAATTGCTGAGGCTGGCCTCAAACTTCTGATCCTCCTGCCTCAGCTTCCCAAGTCTCAGGGATTACAGACATGACCACTGACTGCCTTCAGCTAAAATAAGCCCTTTTACTAAAGTCATCCCAGGAATAAACCTCTGAATGAAAGAGCTCAGTCATCTGATGCTTGTTAGGTGCCCCTTTCCCCTAGAGGCACCTGTGTGAAGTCTTGCCTTCTCATTTCCTCTTTTCAACAAGTGTGGATATCAAATTACTCATCCTGAAACCTCTGAAAGAAACTGGCTGAGAACAGAGCAGGAACTAGGAATGAGCAGAGGTAGAATAATGTTTTATATTCTTTTGTTTTTAAGCTCTGTTAATGTTTGAGCAGAATTATTTCATCTGCTTATTCGGCACATGTATTTGTTTTCTAATGCTGCTGCAAAAATTATGCATGGATGAATATGTCGAAATGCATCACATGATTATTTGTAATTATTATCTACTAATAACAAAATTAGAAATAAATAAATAAAATGTAAAGGACCTACAGTAGTTTGCCTTGGAGTTTCTCATCTCAAATACCATAAGTTAATCCAGTCTACCAGCCTTTGCCTGTAGGGTAATGTAAACACATGTTGTGGGAATCAGGAGTTTAACTTCTTTAGGGAAACATTCTGTTCTCCACATCAGAGGAAAGTCCTCTTGTTTTGTTCCTGAAAACAAATTCTGTCTTTATTTCTGCAAAGTATCTCTGTTTTCAGATTTTCTTGTAATGGTCATTAGCAAAAGTAAACAATTAAACTGTGATTGGTTGATTTTAAATATCTCCTTTTACAGTTTAGTTTAGCACTCAAGTTTTATTTTCCTTTGTAAGGGGTAAGGAAAATAGCTATGAGACTTAAGACAATTAAGTTTGATGTGCACATTTTTAACTCTCTCAACTGTGATAATTCAGGGCTGTGCAGTCTGCATATTAAAAACTACATTACACAGATGCTTATGTATCAAAGATGCAAACCCAAACACTTACTAACAAAAACTCAGAAAAAATGTGACCCCCTCAGAGGTTTCTTTTGTGAAACTCCACCAACCTCTCAGTCTCCATTTTATTACTCTTCAGAGCAAGTTTTCCTATGAAAAATTACAGCTTGCTTATTTGAAAATTTCATTTCCAATCCTTGTTCCAAAATATATTCAGTCCTGTCACACATAAAATCAAACTTTTTCTACCCTGTTATGCTTTGAATCTTAAAAGTCTCCAAAGGCCCTGTGTTGAAGGCTTTCTCTCGAGATGGTGGTGATACTGGGAGGTGGCAAACCTTTAGGAAATGGGACACAGAGGAAGGAAGTTAGGTATTTGGAGGCATGTCTTAGAGGGGATATTGGGACCTAGGCCATCCTCGCTTTCTTTGCTTTCCAGTTGAAATGAGATGAACAACTTTTCTCCAACCCATGGTCCCTGCCATATAGTTCTGCCTTACACAGGCCCAAAGAGACAGGGCCAAGTGACCATGTAATGAAATTTATGAAACTGAGTCAAAATAAATCTTTTCTCCTTATAATTTATTTATCTCAGGTATTTTGTCACAGTGACAGAATGCTGAATAACATATTCTCCACACTTACAATGGTTCTTTCTTTCATTTCTCAAAAGATAAAAATAAAAGTGACTGTTAAATATCTTACCATTTCAAGAAATATAAATTTCATTCCAAAATTCTTAAATGTAGCATGGTTACATGATTTATATTTTTTTTTGTAATAATCTCCTTAAAAATAATTGTTGAACTTTTTTTATGTTAGTACAATAAAATAGAAGTGGTGGAATACTGGAATTACTTCAGATAAAAGAAAAGATCTATGTATGAGTGAATCTCCTTGCCCAATCCTTTCTAAAACAGATATTACTAAAAGGTAGGAGTGTTGTGTTTCACTTGAATCATACTTATAATAAGGGAAAATAAATTTCTATTCTGCCTCTATTACATTATAATTAATGTTGGCTTACATTATAATGTACCTATGCAGGGAGAAAATATATCTCTGAAACAGAAAGATGAAAAGATTTTCACAGTTTCTGAATATTGTGTGATATTTTCTTAAAGATAAAATATATTGATGAATCAGTAAGCCATGATTGTTACATAATTGCCTCAGTGTCTTGAAATTTATTCCATATTGTTTTTTGTTTGCTTGCTTTATTAGCATGTTAATTTTTATTTTAAAAATATTGACAATTATGAATGTATAATTTTTTTGTGTTACAAAGTGATACTATGTTATATGTACACACTGTGGAATGACTGATTCAACAGGCTAGGGTAGGAAGAATGGAGAGATGTTAGTCCAAGTGTCCAAGTTTCAGTTAAACCAGAGGGATAAGTGACAGGTATTTGAGGTAGTAGTTATGTTAACTAGATTATTTTTTTGCATTTTTAAGAAAATAATAAAGGGGAATTGGGATTGTGGCTCAGTAGTAGAGTGCTTGCTTAGCATGTTGAGGCACTGAGTTAGATTGTCAGCACTGCATATAAATAAATAAATAAAATAAAAGTCTGTTCATAACTAAAAAAAATTAAAAAAAAAACAATAAAGGGCTTAGAATTCTGTTGATGTTTTTATAATCTGCAAAATTCTATCTATAAAAACAAAGAATGAAAGAAAGAACTTCTGACCAAATACATAGGCTTTGTGTGAAAACAAATCCATGAAAACATATTGACAAAGGTTAAAGTATAATCAGAGGCCTCTCATAATTGTATGCCTTGAATTCGCTGGAACTAAAGTGATTTTTATGAAGTTTAGCTGAAGGCAAAGATAAATAAATAATACTGTTTCCCCACCATGTTTGTTATCTTTTCACCCCTATTGCTTCTCTTTTCTCAAACTTAAGTCATTCCAAGTATTAAACACAATATGTAAATTATTGACCCTGAGACAACCCACTTAGAATTTTTTTTAAAAGAAATTTCAAAAATTGTTCCCTTATACTAAGCAGGGAGAAAACTAAAGGCAATTCCAGTCACAATTTTCTGGGTAAAATATCAGGTGCAAATAGAACTGCATCTCTTCAAAGAGGAATAAACTTAGAAAACAAGCAGAGCAACAAAATGAATCCTGCATAGTTCCTTTGCAAGCTCAGAAGAGAAAAAGAGAAATGCCAGACAGCATGGAGATGAATAAAATGTGCTGAGGTATTGCAACAGAAATAAAACAGAAGTGCAGGCTAAAACTACTTATTCTCTCAGGAATTCTCAAAACTTGCGCTGTCTAAAATGAGGAATGATAAAGGAAGAGAAATGATGAAAAGTGAATTTATGAAAGAAATTAAGACGGGAATGGCATTGTATAATTTGCAAACATAACCAGGAATAGCAAAAAGCAGAATAATAACACACAGCAAATCATGGGCATTTAAAACTTATTTGAAGAATATCTCATAAAATTTTACAAAAAAATGAAATAATAATTTCATTATTATTGAAATATGCAAAATGGAAATCCAGTTTACAGATTATTGGTGATCCCTACCAGAAGAAATAGCATCAGTAGCAACAAAAAAATTAAATAATCTTTCCTTAGTAGAATGAACTGATGATTTACTTGTTCTAAGAAATACATAGAAAACAATTACAAGATGAAAGATACACATGCATTTCTGTCTTTTTTATCACAGATAACATATAGGCAGAGTAATTAACTTGGTAAAATTATCAAACTTACAATTTTTTAAAAAATCTTCTGCAAACCCAGAAGCTCGTTGGAGAAGAATCTAGTGATGGGCAAAACAAGATGGAGAGTCATTTCTTTCCTCAACCTACTCCTTAGCAATCTTAAGTACAGAAGCCAAGGATGCAGTGTGTGTGGATTTCTGAAAATCAAAGACTGAGATCAATTCATCCTGTACTAAAGCAAGTTAGTACTTAAAACTGAAGAAAATGAAGATATTTGATTTTCTGTGAATTAAGGAATACCTTTGGTTACAAAACTTCGACTAGAATAGTTAAACCCTGTCAATAAGTAGTTATATCTCAAAAATGAAAACATAAGTGGTGAAGCAATTTAGAAAAGCCAATGAATTTACAAATGCAAGCAATTTTAAATAATCTACATTATTATAGTTTTTTAAAATCATATTTTTAAACACTGATGGACTAAAAGAAAAGCACAAGTTCATGGCAAAAAAAAAAGGAAAATAATAAGCATTGATTTAATTTTGGGTGACAATATAGAAGGTAGAGGGAGAAGAAGGTATAAAAGATGTTTTCTTTTTTTTACTTAGTAATGTCCCCTGAGGGTAGAGGGGATTGCTCAGTGGTTAGTCATTTGGCCAGCATTCAGGGAACTCTGGATTCAGTCCCCCATACCACAAAGAAACAAGGACAAAAGAAACAAAAAAATAAATATCCATTGACAATATTTCTTTCTGGGCATAGAAAGTTAAAAAAAATAAAATTGTTATTTATCTATGTCCTCTGATTTATTAAAACAAAGCTTTTTATACCTATTAAAGTATAAAAGGAAAATGTAAAATTTAGTAACTGGGGCAACACATAGCAATGTATAGAAAATATCAAGAAAACATGAAACATTTTTAGAAATAGCAAGTAAATGATAATTATAATGTCCTTGCTTAGCATCTTAGCATTAAATGACAGTGGCCATTATAAGGAAAACATTTCACTTTCCTGCCCAAAGGCCTGTCTGAGAAAGGCTCACCATTCCATCATACCAACCCAACTCTTAACTGCCTGCATTAGGACCTGCCCATCTCTGATTCCTGAGCCTTCCAGGTGAAAGTCCCAGAACTCAAACCTGTTTTGCCTCTCTCTCTTATAGAGAGATGGCCTTTATTTGTCGGTTCTGACAAATCCACTCTCCTGTGTATCTCTACCTAGTCTCCATCTTTCATTTCTCACTTACCCATCTCTCGTTCCTCACTTTCCCTTCAATAATAAGTACATTTTACATTGTATATGATAACCTTACTTATTAAGAGGACAGCCAACTCAAATTTGATAACAAAACTCATGCATAATTTAATAAATTCTAAAAATTAAAATTAGGAAAAAACCAACATCGTTGAGACAAATGCAAACCTTTATAATCAGACATCTCAATAATTATGACAAATAAATTTAAATTGAATTCAAAAACTGAAAAAATATACATGATTCCTCTTTAAAATGATTATGGGCACAAAGTATAATAAAGTTGAAGTATGCTGATGGACTAATGCAAATAATATATAAGTTTATGAACATCCATGGATACATATAAATTTTTGAAATTCATAGTATGATTGGTAGAAACATAATAAGTTAGAATGCCACAAATAAATTTAGTACTTTATATATCAAAGTGATTAAACAAATAAATTTATAAAAATGTACTCTATAATTTTATGGACACATCAATTTTTCTATTAACACAAGAGATATATCTTATTTTATGTATGCTATGGGATAGTTTCAGACTATTCCTTAATAAATTTTTGTTCACAATTTATAAATGTCTTTATTAATACATTTTCAGTTGAAATTTTCTATTGTAATTCTTTTACTTTTACTCTATTTTCCTAAATTTCATTTATTTTTACTTCAGTATTTGTCTCATAGTTGATCTCAGGAAATGGAAACAATTGACAACTCTGCAGCCAAGTCAACAATACTGGATGTAAAAACATTTATTCCCTCACCCATTAATATATCTTCGTTATAATAGCACTCAACAAATGGGTCCACTTTTTAATTATGTTACCTTGAATAGAGTAACTTTTGCTAAATGAATGAGCTTTCAGTGTGTGTGTGTGTGTGTGTGTGTGTGTGTGTGTGTGTGTGTTTTCTTCTCCATAGTCTTCTGTTTTACAACTCCTGACTGTGATGCTGGGGGCAGGGCTGAGAGCTGGGTGCTATGTTGCTGAAAGCAACACTAATTAGTGTGGTGTCCTCATTTGAGACATCATCTACTAGGCACTACCTGCAGTTTATTGAGGAATGAGTTAGTTTTGAAACTTCCAACAGCCATTCATAGTAAGAGGCAGATTAGAACTCATTATTCAGTCTTCTGGCAATAATTCTTAATCAGCCAGCCTCTAATATGTTCAATTCTAATTTCTTCTACATACATTTTCTGCAGAACTGAGAGGATCTCCTAGTGGGTTTTCTCCTGGATTTCCTTTCATGAAGAAAGAAGAAAGGGAAACAAGATAGAGTGAAAAATAAGTAATTTTAAATGTATGTGATATGAAGGAGTATGATAATCTGAAAGGATTCTTTTCAGAGTCCATTAAAAATCATTGAATATAAGAAAATCAAATGTACCCATTTTTCATTTAATTATGAGCCTTGATTCTCAGAAACAACATATTGATCCTCATGTTAGCATAATCTGGACAATTTGACCCTTTGGACATTTGTAGAAAAGTAAATCAGAGTCTCCAAGGCTCATACAGTGTTTATTGCAATTTCAAGGGATACTTCTGCAATTAAATTCTTGGTTGCTTGTTTTAAAACTCTAACTAAAGATTTACTATCTTCATTTGGGGAAGAAGAAATGTAAATAGTTGCACAACAATCATGTGTACAGCATATTTACACCAAGAAGGTGCTTGTGGTTATAGACATGCTTCTCAAGTTGCTCTTCTTCTCCTGAAGAACTTTCTGCAGTCCACTACAGGAGTCTGATGCTAGCAGTTATAAATAACCATTTCTGGAAATTTGAGCTGGTCCAGTAAATATTCTGGAGATTTAATTATGTCCTAAACTAACTAGAGCTGTTTAGGTATGAGCTTTCTCTGTACCTATGAAGCGGGTTTTCAAAGGACAGGGATAGCTGAAACTGAGATTTAAGGCTTGTTGCAATTAATTTTCATACCTTGCTCAGAAACTTCAGTGTTTATCACAATAACTGGATTCATGTCTTAGAATTGTGTATGAAAGAACCAAAAAGTTCAATGTCTCAGTTGCATATATTTTCTTACAATGCAAGTATGGGCAAATACTTTTTATAAAGGGTACTGTAGCATCCTTAGACTTTGTGGTCTGCACATTCTTTTTGGAAACTGCATTAGTGTGGTCCAGGAGTATAAAAAGAGCCAGAGACAATAAGTAGGTCATTGGACATGACTGTATTCCAATAAACTTTATTTATGGGTGTTGAAGTTTGAGTTTTATGTAATTTTCATATATGTGAGATATTTTATTTTAGTTTTTTTTAATCTGTTGAAAATATAAATGACCATAAAGGAACAGTAGGCCAGATTTAAGCAACAAGCTATAATAGATTCTGCTATAGTATATTAACTTCAAATACATAAATAAGGGCAAATGGGGTAAGATGATAGTCATGATAGTTTTCTTAACTACAGTTACCATTTTAGTATGCATATGTACATTAATACATCATGTTGTACACCTTCAAATATGCAATAATTTATGAAATATGTAATGAAATATTCATAGTCAAGCATTCAATCCCTTTTTTATCAGCCTTTGACCATAAGCAAAACTCTGATGTAAGTAAGTAAGAACTGGCCACTATGATCCATCAACTTCAGCCTAAAACCCACAAAGCTCCTTGGCTCATACTTTAAAAATCTGTTCCAGTTCTAATTCAGGTCTCTGACAACTTGGAAATAATTTAACTTCATTCTTTATTCCTCCTGTCAAGGCAGTGGCTCTCTGCATGGTGTCTTAGCCATATTTGGAAAATCTGTTAGTGCTCTCTTATTTCATATCCCATAGAGGGGGTAATTAACTAAGGCCCAGAATAGAAAGCAACTTTGACAGTGTCCTGCTTGCAACCATTGAATAATGGGGATGATGGGGTATCTACTTTTCTCTAAACCTTTTATGAAGCACATTATTTAGAATGACATAAATATATGTTTTATTTTTCTGCTCTGGGGATTGAACCCAGAGGCACTTTACCACTAAGCTATATCCCCAGCCTTTTTGTATTTTGGAACATCGTCTTGCTAAACCGAGGAGAGCAAACTTGATGAAGCTGGCCCCAAACTTTTGATCCTCCTACACCCAGCCTTTGAGTCATTTGGGATTACAGGTGTGCACCACTACCCCAAGCTAAATATGTTTTAAATTAAGATATGACAACATTTAAAAAGTAAAGGAAAAAAATCCCTCCTAATAAGATATTAGTAAAATTCCCTTTTATGCTAAAACACTGCTTTTATATTTATTTACATTTTATTTTATTATTATTCATTTCATATATATATATGTTTACTATTTGGCAACAATGCTTATCTTGTCTATTTAACATCATTAAGCATAATCCCTTGACCTACCATTATGTTTTAATTACATCACTTATACTACTGGAGTTCCCTATTTCCCTTTCTCTGTTTCTGTCCAATATTTGTTATATTTTTTGAAAAGCCAACTTTAAGCATTTATAACCTCATAAATATCACTTTCTTTGAATTAAGAAATACACTATGTTCACATTTACCTTTACTTAGTCCTTCAACCTATTCCTTTTTTCTAGAATAAATTGCCTTTTTTTGTTTTTCAATATACCTATTGTTAATCATTCACACTGACAACAGTCTCAGATAACTGTTCAAAACAATGGACAGATTGTATTCAATATTCAAAACCACATTAAAGATCATCATATAATCTCACTGCTACCTGTACTTGTTTTCCTCTTAGTAAGCCTTTCCTTTCCTTGTTCAAATCCAGGCTAATTATTCATCCAGAATGCTCCAATTCTCTTGCTATTTTCTTTAATTTTATTCTGAAGATACTTTATATCATTTGTCTTTATCAAATGTTCTCTTTTCAGGAACCCACATTTTTCTTTTTTAGGATTAAGCACTAATTTTGTGGATCTCTCTAGTCTAAGAAAGATATCAAAGGGGTGACATTTTAGAAGGCTGGCTTATTTAAAAAATTCTTTATTATATTCTTAAAATTTAATCTGGGTATATAGCTTTAGAGTGAAATTAATTGTTCCTTAAATTTTTTTGAGTTATGTAAGAGTTTCTTTCTACTTACCAATATACTTGCTTGAATTTGTATGTGCAAAAATTTTAATGTTATCAACTCTCTGGATTCTTTCTTTTTAAAAAAAAATAAATAAACCTTTTTTTAAAATTCTGATTTCCCTCTCCCCGCTTTTTCTCCCTCCACCCTCCTTATCTGTCTGTACAGATACAAGCAAATATATACTATGCTATTTTCACTTCCCTTTCCTTGAGAAGAATTAATCACATGATCACCCATAACTACAAGGGAAGTGAGATATGTATCACATGCCCAGCTACTAAATTTCAAACTACAATTCTGGGTTATAGATGGATACAATCAAGCAGATGTGATATAAGTCAGGCTCCAAGTTTTCATGTATAAATAAATGTGCTCATTTCATCCATGTTTTAGCATTAAGCACTACCAGATTTGGGATATATTTGAAAAAATAAATTCTCTTAAGCATGAATTTTTCCCCGGCTTAATAGACGTTTCTATCAGCTTTTCTTGTTTCACCACTGGTTGTGTATAGGTCCCAGGATTGTTAGACCTCAGAGGACAGTATTGACATAATAGCCAGTGAACAAAACAGACAAAGAACTCTGATAAAATAGGCAACATTAAAAAAAAGAGAGAGAGAGAAAAGAAAGAAAGAAAAAAGAAGACAAAACAAAGTCGCAACTCTATCTAAAAAAAATGTTCTGAGGAGGAAATCAAATAGAAGATGCTATAAGAAGGAAAAATCAGAAAATCAAAGGAAACCTAAGAACTAAAAAATAAAATAAGTAAAAAATAATGAGTTGGGCTGGGGATGTAGCTCCATGGCAGAGTGCTCACACAGCATATTCAATACCCAGTACATGAAAATCAAATCAAAAGAACAACAACAAAACCAAACACTTCAATATCAGGTAGGAAGATATAAGAATCAAGATGAATGTTCTACCAGATAAAAGATAAGCAAGAAAAGGAAAATAAGAGAGAAAACATAAGAAGATGACAGAATCCAGACAGCATCAAATGTATTCAAATTCCATTTTAAAAGTAAATAAAATAAAGGAAAAATTATCACAAAAACAGTTTAATCATCAGCCTCAGTATTAAATTCCATGACTATCTAGTTGTATAAGTGCTCAGAATAATGAATGTAAAACTGCAAAGTATTCTTATTATAATATATTTTTGTTAAAATAAGAGAGATACCGACACACACACACACACACACACACACAGCCCTTTTAGAACTCTTTTCTAATGACGTTTTTCCATCGAATGTCTAGACCTAATGAAAATGTTATCCTGAAAGATGATGGAGTTCTGAGAAATAGCCCTGATTTTCATAAAACCACATGAAAGAATGCTCCTGTCATTCTGACCACTCACCAAGAATTGTTTCAAAAGAAATAAATAATTTTGTATTCTGTTGAGCAATTACATTTTGGATTTCATTATCATTGTAGTGTTTCATACCTTCATTCATATATTCTATCCACTACTACATACAAAACCTTTTTTTATATTTTGCAAAGAATCTTAAATCTGCATATCCAAATAGGTGTTTTTTCACTTGGTCTACTGTTCAAGAAAGACACATACTCATTGGAAGTATTTGAATATACAATGGGGTTTTATAGAGGGGGTAAGATGCTGGACCCTATGACTATTGCTATGTAATAGATATCATCTTAGTGCAATGGTGAATATGACCTTAATATTGCACAGAGAATACTCGGAGATTTTGCCATTTCCTAAAAGTAGAAATATATTCCCTTGAATTCAGCAAATGTTATTTGCTGTGCTCATGTACATCCATGGACAGGTTTGATGAGACTGCATATCCTGCTTTCCTTTTTCAGACAGCAAAAAGCTGTTTCATGGAACAAGTGTTTTAGATGAAAATGAATAGGTAGGAAATAAAACTATAATGTAAATCTAGACCCATAGTTAGATAGTTGACAGCTGCATGTCTCAGGGAAAAAGAGTCAATATTTTCTGTGATGATAGATTGAAGAGGGATTGGAATACAGCTGGATTTCTTCTGGTATTTCATAACAGTACACATTTCCCTCAGACTTAAAAGAGATCTCTAAATGGTCTTGAAATATTAGAATATTTATCAATCATGAATCCTGTTACTTCTAGTTAAATATAGATACTGATGATTTTTAGGTATTTACACTGACATTTTGGAAACAAGAAGTATTGCTAAATACTTTTGCAAGAGGTTCAATTTTACCAATATATCCTGGAGTCATTATTGCTTGTTTCCCCAGAAAGAAACATGCATGATTAATAATGTTTTTTATATGATAAAGATATGACCATGCTCCAGTGAGTTCATAAACTATGAATTCGAAAAACATTTCAGCCTTTGGAACTTCTACAGATGTCATTAATTTTGTTCAGGTATACACTTTATCAATATGCTTTAAATATTACACAAAATAAAAAAGACATTCTGTGTGGATCATCCTCCATCAAACCACCCTTAAATTAATATTAAATATATCCAGCTTACTGAACACAAACATGTTCAACTATTTTTCCTTTTTATGTTTTCCATGCAAAAGTTTTATATTTATTTGTCCTATTTTGTTATGCATGATACTAAAGTTCTTATAATTTAGAATAGACATGATTTATATGAGGGGGAAAACTTACTCAAATTTTATAAAGATATAGGAAAATTATACTGTCAACCGGTGAATGTTGTGAGAGTTAACTGTGGTAATATAGGACAAAAAATAGAAATCTGTTGCTCTAAAACTAAGACTGAAATACTCAGCCTGGCCTGTAAACCCTCTGATCATCTAGTCTTGATCTACCTCATAAATCTCATTCAACATTAAGTTTTCATCACATGCTACTCTGACCTCTTCTCAGGACCATCTTGAATATTCCAGGCTAGTTATTTTGCCTGAAATTTTCTCTCACTGCTCATGCAATGCATACAATCTTCAGCTAGTTTATTCTTGCTTTCTGTCAAGTCTCTGTTCAACAGTGCTTCCTCAGGATAGTCTGATTACATTTAGACTCCGTGTTTGAATGATGTTCCTCTAATATATACTTTTATATGCATGCTGCTTCTCTTTGTAGCTCCCCTTCTAATTACAGTTTTTTGTTTGTTTGACACTGCACTCTAAATTTTCTTTCCCCCATTAAGCTGCAGGGGCCATGTCATTTTTAGTCATCTGTATATTTTCTTCACTGAAAAATAAAAGTGTTACACATAGGTGAAGCTGAGTAAATATCAGTTTTATGAATGAGTGAATGAAGTAGATTATATTTATATGTAGCTTCAAAATCCTTTTTAAAAAGGAATGTAAGGGCTGGGGATGTGGCTCAAGCAGTAGTGTGCTTGCCTGGCATGCGCAGGGCCCTGGGTTCGATCCTCAGTACCACATAAAAAAAAATAAAATAAAGATGTTGTGTCCATCGAAAACTAAAAAATAAATATTAAAAATTATCTCTCTCTCTTTAAAAAAAGGAATGTGAGACATGAATTGAGCCACATCAATGTTTCTCTTTGATATCTTTAAAAATGCTTCAAGTTTTTGTAAAAATAAAAATTATTTTCACTTAGACTTTGAGCAAAGAATAATGATTCATATCTAAACTTTTGAAATTCACTAAGTAAACTTGGAAGTAAGGAAAATGAAAACTTAGGACATAATTTGAAAATATTAGCATTCCTCTCACAATATTTCTTTTAAAAACATGCTCCAATAGTACCAACTTTCCTGCAAAGGTAAATAATTTACCTTGAGCAAGATATTAGACAAAAAAAAATAGAATGAGAAATAAAAATTGAAGATTTTGATTAAAAGTTAACCCTTGGAAAAAGGAAATGGCCTTGGTTGGTTTACCTATGTATTAAGTCTTTAGGATTGAAAGGTAACTAAAACTTTGAGAAGAATCTTCACTATTTTTGTGTCAAAGCACAGGATAACAAAATTTGGGACAATTTTGTTTTTAAAGTGATGGAGGTAGGTATTCTAAAAATTGACAGACTATGAGATGAGACATTATAAATTATGGGTATAATGCATTCTCAAATCTCCATCTGATACATGATCCATGTGCATGAGCATACTCTAATCAGCTCAACAAAGTTTAAAATCACTTTACTGGCTTTTGAACTTATGTCCAAGATACAAAGCTTGCATATTAAGTACGAATTAATTGCTATAAAATGCAAATACACAAAAAAACAACATTGTTTGTAGGAATATATAAAATAACATTTGAAATGTTCAAGATATCCTGTCTTACTAAGGATTTTCCAGAAAGAACCAATAGGATAAATGAAGAGATGGATGAGAGGGAATTTACTAGAGGAATTATTTCCCACAATTATAAAGGCTGTGTCCCAGTACGTGTTGCTTACAAACTGGAGAACCAGGGAAGCCGTAGTGCAGCACAATGTGAGTCCAAGGACTTCAGAAACAGGAAAGCTAATAGTATGACTCTCAGACTCATGCTTAAGACCAGAGGCCACAAGGTGCTACTGGTACAAGTTTCCAAGTGCAAAGGCTTCAGAGTCTGAAGTTCCAAAGTCCAAGCAAAAGAGGAAAAGGGGTTCCTTCATCAATTATTCTTACAACCAACATCTTCCAAATTGTATTTCTTTCATTTACTATCAAGCAAAACATTGGCTATAGGCCACAAATGGATATGTAATGCATATCTGACCATTTGTCCTAGGAAGCAAAGTGCACAATCAAGTACAGTAGCTAAATTTCTAACATCTGGGATCATTTTTCTTTACCCTTCTATTATATCACAAAAAAGGGCCGAAATGCCGTAGCTGTCCATGTTATGCAAAACCACTGGCAAACCAGGCACTTCTTTCCTTCTTCCTTTGCATACTTATTCAGTACACTGGTGGGGAAGGATGATGGTGTAAATCCTTGAGGTTTAATGGATGGAGAATCTGGAATATTAATTCTTAAGGGAAGAAAGTAATGTACTTCAGCTCCAGCAGAAATAGTTAGTTTGTGCCTTTCCCCTATTTTTTGTTCTATTCATGCATTCTGCCAATGGGATGAGACCTCCTGCCTCCATAGGATTCAAAGACAACCTCTTTCAGAAACACCCTCACAGACATACCAAAAAAAAAATTTTGTTGGCAGCTATTGACAAACCCTTAATCTAATCAAGTTGACACTTAAAATTAAACAGGCATCCCAGAACTATTTAGTCCATGAAGAAATAGAAAAAATAAGACTCAATCTCAAGAAGAAAATGTTCAGAGACTAACCACAGATTTTTCTTTCTTATATGCTAATTGGAATCAATCCAGTTGTTATAACCATGTTATTAATGACAAATAACATATGTCCATAATAAGAGAAATATAAGAAATTCTAGTAGGAAAAAAGAAACATGATAAAAATCCAAATGAAAACTCTAGAATCAAAATATCAAGTATCTGAAGAAAAAGTTTCACTTTTATAAATGCCACATTTCTTTATCCATTCATCCATTGAAGGGCATCTAGGTTCGCTCCACAGTTTAGCTATTGTGAATTGTGCTGCTATAAACATTGATGTGGCTGTGTCCCTGTAAAAAAATAAAATAAATAAATAATTTTTTAAAAAAGAAAAAGTTTCACTTAGTGGTGTTGTTAGACACCCTCCAAAGATCCTCACATTTCAAAATCTCAATCTGCGAATAAGCTATTTTACATGGGAAAAGAAACCTTGGAAGTACGAATTTGCAAGCAGACTTTGAAATGGAGAGATTATGCTGGCTTGACCAGACCCACTGTAATCACAAGAGTATTCAGAAGGTGAAAAAAGAAACAAGAGAATAGAAAGGCAGAATTCCCTTTGGGAAATGTCAGAGAGATAAACTGGATCTGTTGAGTATTGCTGTCTTTGAAGATGGAGGAAGAACAATATAAAAATACTGAGACAAAAGCTGACTTTATAGAAGTAAACAGATTCTTCCTTAGAAGTTCCTGAAAGGAATGGAGCCCTGCAGTACTTTAATTTTAGCCCAATGAAATCACCCTGCTAAACTTCTAGAGTACATACTATTAGATAATAAATATGATGCTTAAAAAATACATTTGTATTGAATATTTCCAGAAGCATTATGAAACTAATATAATTGGCTCACCAGAATGATTAAAGAATCAGTGAGCTTATTATTTTTTTTTTTTAAATGAGCTCAAACATGAGGAAATGGAAGAAAGAAAAGCAAGAAAGAGAAGGAAAGGAGGAGACTTTGCCAGTAATTCTCCAGGGAGTTTCCAAAAGCCTTTAGTCTTGGATTGGGGTAACATTTTTTTTTTTTTAATTTTAGTTATAGGTGGACACAATACCTTTATTTAATTTATTTATATGTGGTGCTGATGACTGAACCCAGTGCCTCACACATGCTAGACGAGCGCTCTACCACTGAGCCACAGTCTCAACCACTGGGGTCACATTTTTGAGCCCTCTTATTCTGAGGCTTCAGTATCTTGGACTATGCAGCTACTGCTTTCTCCAGCTCTCTAACCCAGACTATCCAGCTTCTGATCATGTAAGCCAATGGAATAAATTCCCTTTTTACAATCATACCTCCCATTGGTCCTGTTCCTATAGAGAAACCTGACTAATATATCTCTATAGCAACCACCAAAAATAATTTGAACCTTTTAGGTAAATTATCTACATTAATAATGAAATCATATAAATAGCAAATTATCTGAAAAATAGAAAAGGGGAAATAAAGAAACAAAAAATCTATAAAACAAATGGCATTCATAAATCAAAATATATCAATGTTTATATGTTAATGAACTAAACAAAACAATGAAAAGCCAAAATTGAAAGGATAGATGCAAAGTAAGCTTCAACAATAGGTTTTCAAAAGTGATGTACTTGAAAAAACAAAAAACAGAGTGAAAGAATATTGATGAAAAAGTATCATACAACCTTTAAGTATAAGAAGTCTCAGATGCCTATACCAATATCAGGTACAAAAGATTCTCAAAGAAAAAGGTGAAGGACAAAGGGAAACAATTCATAATGATAAAAAATTTCTATTCTTCAGGAAGTCAGGATTAGAAATCTATTTACCTATCATAAGAGCTTCAAGTTATGAAGCAAAACTAACAGAAAAGGTGATAGATAATTCCTCAATTAAAGTCAGAAAGTTTAATATCCATATATTACATTAATTGTGGAGACAAATGGAAAAAAATTAAAAAGATGTTACAGAAGAGAGTAGCATAAATATCTTGCATTGGAATTTATAGAACTATACAACAATGAACTTTATTATTTTCAGTTTCTCCCTGAATATTTATCAACATAGATCTCATGCTATGGAATAATGTTTAAATATATTTAGGAGGATTGAAATTATGCAGAACATGTTATCTGTTGATGATGAGATTGATTTTGAAAACAATAAACATAAGACAGCTATAAAAGAGCTAAGTAATATAATTACTTATATTGATATAAAAAGTATCATATTGATGAAAAAGTATCATACAACCTTTAAGTATAAGAAGTCTCAGATGCCTTCTGAGACTCAAGCAATATAATTCTAAATAATTCCTGGATCAAAGAAAAAAACTAAAGTAGAAATTAGAAGAGTTTGTATTTAGTGAAAATAAAACTACTACATAAAATGTGTGACTTGAGCTGAAGGAGCACCCCAGAATTTATCGACCTATTTTTTTTTACATTAAAAAAAGTAAGTTACCTTCCTCTTTGAGAAAATAAATAAATGAAAACTGAAAAAAAGTCTATCATAAGTACAATAAGAAAAATTTTATTTAAAAAATTATAAATTTATAAATTTTACAATAAGAAAAATCTCTGAATTTGTATGTACAGAAATTCCTCCAGAACACAGAAGGAATACTTCCCAATTCAGATTTTGAAGCCAAATCTTCTAAAACTATTTATTTATTTATTTATTTGGCACTGGGGATTAAACCTAGGGATATTTTTAACCACTGAGCTACATCCCCAGCCATTTCAATTCATTTTGTCTTTTTTATTTTTAGGCAGGGTCTCACTAAGTTGTTGAGGCTGGCCTTAACTTGGAATCCTCTTGCCCCAATCTCCTGAGTCCTTGGGATTACCACCCTGTGCCACTGCATCCAGAAAAATCTCATAAAACTTTTAAAAAATTAACAAATACAGAACAATATTCCTTATAGATATGAATTATAAAATTTTTAAGCATTTTTAACTTAATACTGCAATACATAAAGGAATATATCAAGACCAGATAAGATTTGAAAGTTTGAAGAATGAAAAAACAAACAAGAACTAATATTGGTCAACAATAAAAAAGAGCTGGGTGTGCTGGTATATGCCTGTATTCCCAGTGACTCAGGAGGCTGAGGCAGGAAGATTGCAAGTTCAAAGCCAGCCTCTCTCAAAATAAAAAATAATAATAATAAAAATGCAGCTGGGGATGAAGATCAGTGCTAAAGTGCCCCTGAGTTCATTCCCTGGTAGTAGTAGTAATAATAATAATAATAACAACAACAACAGAGAATGATTATAATAAGTACATTTAAAAATCTCTGAGAATATTCAACACCTGGTCTTGATTGCATCTACAAAAAAAAAAAATAGAAATAGAAATAAACTTTCTCATTCTTTCAAAGATATGTACAAAGTATCTAGAGTTAACATTGCACTTACTTTCAGATGTTGAACTCTCATCCCTTAATATATGGAATACCACTAATCTACAATGTATTGTCATTCCTGTTAATTTTAACAAAATTAAATGGGAAATATAAGTAAAAGAATTAGAAAAAGAGAGGGAGAGATGAAGGAAAGAAGGAAGGAAGATGACTGTATCTGTAGATCACACAATCTTTATCCAAAACCTTAAGGGTAATGTAAATTCACTACTGAACTATTAAATTAGTTTAGCAATACTAATGGACGCAAATATATTTCAATTTTTACTTTAGTCACTAGCAAGTAGAATATAATTTGTATCAAAATCAGTATGTGGAGGGATAATCTCAGCAACAACTTTTCTATATATCTGTAACATGAAAACTTTAAAAAGTACAGAGAAGAAAATGAAAGAATGCCGCAGTCTGGCTGGGCAAAATAACCAGGGGTGACAAGCAACTTGTGAAGATTGAAACAGCTGGAGGAGCCGCTTTATTACGGAACAGCAGAGGTATATATACTTAACTTAATTAACATCATCTACATACAGCAGTCAGTCATTAAGGAATCCTCATCATCTTAATGACTCGCTGATGTTACTTCACAAACCACTCCTCCTGGTAAAGTGCCAGGCGCCATCTTGACTTGTCTGTGGCGCTCAACAAAAGAACACCTAAATGAATAGTGGCCTAAAAGTAACCAAGTATTCAAAGACATCTCATCTAGAAGTGTTGCTATTTCCAAAGTGACCTATAAATTCAGTGTAATCTCATTAAAAATTCTCAAGCCTTTTGTGTGTGTGTGTGTGAAAATGTTCCAGAATATGTAAAGGACTCAGACTATCTAATACAATTGCTTAAAAAATTAAACAATGTTAACAAACTCACATTTCCTATACTTCAGGAATTATCTCAAATACATAGTAAGTACTATAGCCTGACACCAGACTCAGAATTTATAAATACACCAATAAGCCAATCCCCCAAAACCAAAGACCAAAACGTACTTTCTGATATGTGGGTGGTGATGGTAACAGACAAAAAGGAGGGGGGCAGTATAGAAGTTCACTGGATTAGACAAAGGGGAATGAAGGGAAGGCAGTGGGGATGGGAATAGGAAAGACAGTAGAATGAATCAGACATAACTTTTCCTGTGTTCACATATGAGTACATAACCAGTGTAACTCCACATCATATTCAACCACAAGAATGGGATCCTAATCAAAATATGTTATACTCCATATATGTGTAATATGTCAAAATATATTTGACTGTCATGTGTATCTAAAAAACAAGTAAAAAGAAAAAGAAAAAAGTACACTAATGCAATAGAGAGCCCAGAAACACACACACACACACACACACACACACACACAAATGGTGTTATTTTATTTTCAAGAAAAGTATATAAGTTATCCATATTAAGGCAGAAGAGTCAGAACAAAAGATGTAGTTCAAGAGAAGAAATCAGCCTAGCATACACAAGGGCATGTGTTTGATCACCAGCACCAAAAAGCAAAACAGAAAATTCGCTTCAATAAATGAAATCATAATATAACAACTGAAAACCCATTTAGGAAAAAATTGAACCACACAAAAATTGAGATGGATTATATGCTTAAAAATTAAAAAGGAAAAAGAAACCCTCAAAATTATCAGTGTTTTATAATAATATCTTGTAGAATATTTTCCTAAAACAAGAGTAATTTCTTTGGGCATAACACAGGAAGCAATAACAGCAAATAATTGCAAAAAGTGATGTGCTAGACTTTATCAAAATTAAAAAGATTTTGTTCTTCAAAATATATCATTAAAGAAATTAACATGAAGACATTGGCACAGACTGAGATAAATTTGGCAAAACATATGTCTGATAGAAATTGTATGAGGATGCACAAAAAAATTCCTTCAAATGAATAATAGAAAAGATAGTTAAAATGAACAATGTGTCAAATGGCACTTTAAAAAAGAATACTATCCATGTGGCTAAAAAGTCCACAATAGGTTCTCAGCAGAATGTGAGGAGGAAAATACAAAGAGAGCCCTCAGTGATCAGCACTATAAGCATCTTGATTGTCTGTGGTAAAAGGCTGATGGCATCAAAAGCTAACAAGGGCATGAAGCAACCAGAATTCTCAAACTTTGTGGTTGGGAGTGTAAAAGGTCATAAAAAATCCTGGCAGTTAATGATACAACGAAAATAATTCCTACATTTTATCCATAAATTATAATCTCAACCATTTACATATACATGTGCATAAAATGACTTTTTATTCAGGAATATTCATAGCAACTTTATTTATGATAACCCCAAGGTAAAATCTTCCTCGATGTTCATCAGGAGAAGAATAGACTAAAAAACGTATTTTACTCATGCAAAGAATAGCACTCAAATTTTTTTATTGTTCAAATTAGTTATACATGACAGTAGAATGCATTTTGACACATCATACTTAAATATAGTATAACTTCACATTCTTCTGATGGTACATGATATAGAATTACACCAGTCATGTAATCACATAGGGTAATAATCACAGGGTAATAATGACTCTTTCATTCTACTACCCTTCTTACTTTCATTTATCCTCCTCTCCTCTCACTCCCCTCTGTCTAATCCATAGTACCTCTACTCTTCCCTAACCCCCAAACTTACTGTGAATTAGCATCCATATAACAGAGAAAACATTTGGTTTTTGTTCTTTGGAATTGGCTTATTTTGCTTAGTATGATATTCTCCAGCTTCATCCACTTACCAGCAAATGCCATAACTTCATTCTTCTTTAAGACTGAGTAATATCCCATTGTGTATATATGCCATATTTTTTTTTAGCCAGAATAGTACTTAACTTAAAAATAAAACAAGTTGTTGATACAATGAAAGGGATGTGTCTCAAAAAATATGGATGCTGAATGAAAGAAAAATCTCTTACATGTCATAAAGACAGTTATTATATATATTTGCAGGAGTTTAGACAAATTTAAAAACTTGTTCATATTCTTTACAGATCCGATCTAAGAGTAAACTCGTGCTTTGTATGATATCAAAATTTGCTTTATAAACCACTACACTATATGTTCTTTTTGCATTTGAAAAGACCAAAGAACAAAATTTAGGAATAATGACACTTCAATCCAAAGAGAACACTCCTAGTAAATATCAGAATTATGAATAATACAAAGCACACATTTTAAAAAAATCAAAATGAACAAGATGTATATTTTCACTCCTTAGGTCTGTAAAATTCCTCAGTAAATTTAGTGTTGATCATCTCTCCCACATGTATTTAGTGCTTTATCCCAAACCATTCTGATTAAAATTTCATTTGATAATTTTCAAAAACTTTCTTCTTTTTTCCTTAAAATTATGAATTATAGCATATAGCATAGTGATTAATAGATAAAATAAGGAAGAAAGAAACAAGAAAAGAAGGAAGAAAATAAATCTTGATTTGGCAGAATTGTGTAATATAAAGTAGAAGTTAGTTGGAATATATCCTTTCCAATTCAATCTGAGGATTTTTTTATTTGTTTGTTTTTGTATGATACGAAGGATTGAACCCAGGAGTGCTCTACCACCAAGCAACAAGCATTCCCAGCCCTTTGCTCGCCCCTCCCTCCCTCCCTCCCTTCTTTCTTTCTCTCTCTCTCTTCCTTCCTTCCTTCCTTCCTTCCTTCCTCCCTCCCTCCCTCCCTCCCTCCCTCCCTCCCTCTCTCTCTCTCTCTCTCTCTCTCTCTCTCTCTCTCTCCTCTCTCTCTCTCTTTCTTTCTTTCTCTTAGAAAGGGATTTGCTAATTTGCCCAGGCTGGCTTCAAACTTGTAATCCTTTTCTGCATTACAGGTATGTGTCACCAAACATAGTTAAATTTGAGTTTTTTTTTTTTTTAAACCTGTCTACCATTTATCTATGTGTGTGTGTGTGTGTGTGTGTGTGTGTGTTAAGAGAAAGAGTTTTCTTCAACAGCTGGGTTATTTTTAGGAGTATAAAAGGGAGCAAAGGAGAGATTAATAGTGAAAATTTAAAAGTCATCAAAGGAAAAGGATATTTTACATAATTCTAACACAGACAGATGCACAAAGATGAGAAAGGCAGAATTTTAAAAAGAGTTTCAAGATACCAACTGGTAAAAATAAAAGCTATAAGCAAATATTACAATTTTTGCATATTCAATGGCAGTAAAAAGCAACATGGTTTTACAAGTCATAATTATTATTTGTGCCATGAAATCAATATGATAATACTAATTCCACATACCTGAGATGCAGAAGTAGAAAGATTTGGTGAAGCCAAAATTTTAAGAAAGACAATATAATTTTATGTGTTAAATATAAATACTCAGTAGCAAAAATAAGTTTTCATTAATATAATTACTGAATTCAGCAGTTTGGTCCAAGGTAAATACATATAAACAACCTGCATGTAACAAATTTAGTTAATACTTGATCATCAAAAAATACATTAAGGGCTGGGATTGTGGCTGAGTGGCAGAGTGCTTGCCTTGCATGTATGAGGCACTGGGTTCTATCCTCAGCAGCACATAAAAACAAATAAATAAAATAAAAGTACTGTGTCCATCTACAACTAAGAAAATAATATTAAAAAATACATTAAGTAATGTTCAAGGATCTCCCGAGTGGGATTTCCAAACCATAACTTACATAAGGTTTTAGAATATTACTATATTTAATCCTCGTTGATTATAATCGAAAAATTGTTATTATTTCCGTTTTTTTTTCTTTTCTCAAAACTCTACAAACATTCAAACGATTTATAAATCCATCTTGAGTAGTATGAAACAGATTTCTGTTATTTGTGCTAAGGTTAATCCCTGTTTCTATAATAAATATCAGAAAAAAATCCTACTTGGTTTCAATTGTTTTAAAAGAAATGGGATAAAATGTTTACTTTATGCTAGAATCATACAATTATCTTAAAATTTGAGTGGCTTTTGTCATTCTTCTATGAAAAAAAAAATAATGCACTTACTCATAAATACTTACTTATCACAGTCGTTTTCCTAGATATTTGGAATACAGTGTTTATAAAGTAGAGTATATGGAGCATTTAATCTGGTATAAAAGATAAACACAGTCAAGTATCAAAACAACAAAATCATTTCAGGTTGTAGCACCTGCATGGAAGAAAATTTATGAGGAGTAGTGACTGGGAGTGCCACTTCAGATTTATTTACAGGGTTCACTACACAACCATCTGAAAAGTTGTCATTCTATTACGACCAACCTATGTGAATATCCATGAGATTGCATTTTAAGCAACACAAGGTAGAAAGTCACTGAAGAGTAAATGAACTGGCATACTCCTGGAACTAACAAGCAAAATGAGGAACAGAAAAGGAATGTGATGTGATAAAGTTGAAAGGACAGACAAATAAATTCACCTTGGTATGGTAAAGAATCTACATTTCGCCCTAAGTGCAATGGAAATCATTGATGAAAGAAATGGTATGCATTTTCTAATCATATTGCTCTACATAGATAGATTAAAATCTAGACAAACATGAAAGTTTAAAGTACAAAGAATAGTGAGATTCAGTGTAGCATGGGCAGAAATTTATATTATTTTGGAAAAAGATTAATACAACGGAAAGAGTAAGACATGGAAAGATAACTGAGCTTCATTCTAAGTGAAATGGTTTCTTTAGCACTATTGAGCAAAAGCTTAACATGATCTGATCTTGGTTTTAAAAATATGGAACAGATTTGAAGGAGCAAGAAAGTAGTGAGCATGTTTTGTAAAGAACCTGGGTGGGCATTAGAGAACTTTCCCCAGCATTGTAACAGGTGGCCTCCTTAGAAGTTCCTTTTCATAAAGAAACTGTCTCATTTTGAATATATTTAAATGTGGTTCCAACAAGATGGACATAGATGGTATGAGAAGGGTTTGTTTCATGCTTTTGATACCAAAGAAGTAGATTATGTAGATTTTGATTAGAGTTTCAGAAGACTTAAATAGCATCCACTAAGTAGACTACAAAGCCCACAGAGAAAAAAAGCATATCAAGAGGAACCACTAAAGAAGTCTTTCAGCACCTAACTACATGGATTGTGTTCTCCAGACAGTAACATAAGCATTACCTAAAACCTAATTGGAAATGCAAACTCTCAATCCAGCCTACTAATCAGAATCTTCACATTCTGATTTAGAATTCTAATGATTTTTATATATATTAAAATTTGGGGAGTATTGTTCTAATGATATATCACAGAAAAAGAAGGAAGCATAAAATTGGCAGAATGAAAAATTCTTTATAAAACCCTCCTTTAAAATATTGGCAGCATTTGTAATTTATAGATTGTTCCTGAAAATTGCTGTTCGTTGTTTTTATAGGAAAATAAAGATACAGCATATAATAACATTCTACAATGTTAAAATGTGTACTGTCCATAACTTTAACACTTTTTGTGCTGTTTATTTTCTCAAAATCCCTGACTTGTGTAGAATAACTTTTAGTTCTCTCCTCCCGGTCAATTTATTTAACACAAGTATATTCACATAATGATTTGGCTTCAAATGATGATAGCTTATCAGTTAGTCTGTAATTTGTTTAGAGATATTGAAACAAAGGCCTCAGGAGCCTGTAAAACAAATGCAGGGTCATGTAGCTAGTAAGAGAAACAGTTGGGTTACAGTACAGAACCACTGAATTCTTGAAGGAGATTATGTTGTGATTTAAAAAATAGTTTTTCTGGGCTGCAGTTTACCACAAATGTGAATAAACTGACAAAAACTGCATTTTGTATGCTTGCCAAAGCACATAAAAGAAATAATTTGTGTTAATATACATACACATGTGGCATATGTCTAGGATAATACTGTTAAATTAAAGGATACATTTTTTGCATGCTAATATTAACCATTGTCCATAGGTATTAAAAATGTAACATGTAAATATCAAAATAATGAATTTAGTAAAAGGTTCTTCATACCAAAATGTATTACACCTAGCATGCAATACTGATGATAATAGCACCTGTTAGTTTCTGTCCCATTAGCATACAGAATTCTCTGACTGTCCCAATTAATATTTCCAAACTCATCCTTCCTTTACTAGTTTACAAATACCAGTGAAATATTTATACACTCCTATTGAAATTCATTTTCTTAACATTCTTAGAAATGTTATTTCTAGTTTATAGTTCTCTCCCCTATCTAATGTTTTTCTCTATCACATCTTTGTCATAACCTATTGAATTTTTTTTTATTTTTTCAGTTTTGCAATACTTTTCTCAAGGCTCTTTCATTCTTGAAAAGTTTTATGACCTGTTTTCAAAAGAGAACTGACCATCTCCTGATCTCTGTGAATTTTCCCTTCTCCTATCTTTACAATCCATCTTTGTTTTTTTTAAAAAAGCATAGAACGCCATCTTGTATGTGATTACTAGAAAATTTGCTCAGATACTAAGTTTTAAGATCCCTAAAGACAGGAACAGGTTTTTTTTTCCCTTGCAATATTAACTGTATGGACAAGAATGTCATAATAACAAAACCAGCTAAATTTGATTTTATATTTATGCCCCAAGTTCTGTCATGCAGTCTTGAATATCCTGCCTTACAAAAGCTCTGTGAAGCAGATTCCATCATCCTAAAGTAGCAAAGCATCCTCCCACCCTCAGTAGATTAAAATTAGAATTTTAACCCCCTGTGCTAGCATCTATGATGACACTATTTTACAACACCAATTTGAAGAGGCAAGAGTTTAGAATTCAAACAAGTCCTGATTTATAACCATGGTTTTTCTCTCATTCCAGGTAGCAATCTTTGAAAATATATATATAAATTGTTTGGAATTTTCCTCTTATAACATGGTAATGTATACATGATAAAAATGTTTGTGATTATTCAATGATAAAGTTTATGGGCTAGAGAATCCATCTGTTAAATCTTAGCCCCAACCTTACTTCTATTTTCAGTGTTCTCTAGAGAGTTTATCATGATACTCTTTTCAATGTGACTATTCCATATATTTTAAATGTACTTTTCATGCAATAAAAGACACACTACCCTATATTTCTCTCTCTTTTTGGAAAGATTTATCTTAGATCATAGATACATGTCACAATGTCTCCTTGACTCACTATTAACTGTCTTTGACGTTTCCAAACTTTGTTGTTTTATGGTCTCAGCAAGGAGACACTCAGAGCAGCCAGGAGGCAAGTTGTATGTGCTTTAGGTTTTACATCTGTCACTGAGAATTGACCTTTTTCATTTTCATCAACAGGAAAACCTAGTTCTACATCACGTAAAAAATAAAAGAATAAAATTCTTAAGACAGGTTCCCATCACTTTTAGTCTATGAAAACAGTTTTAACAACAGCAAAGAGTGACTTTTCTCTGAGAAGCCACAAGCAATTGTGTTGTTAGGATGAGAACTAAAAGCATTTGGTTTATACATGTGGTATGGCTGTCTTAATCTTTTAGTTCATCAAATTCCAAAGAGTGAGCAAAAGGCAAAGATTGTAACTTTAGCTGCCAAAGAGAGTGTGAATCATTTCTCTCAAGATTTTAAATATCCTTTTTTAGCTTAAAGGCATAAAGTAACAAACCTGAATGAAAACAGATTTAGGCTGTAACAAGAAGACAGAATTTAACCAGCATATGTTAGAATGACTTACTGAAACAGAACAAAAGTTTTATGTATAAATGTTACTTAAAAAAAAAAAAAACATGGAATGAATTGTTCACACTGTGTTGGCTAGGCATTATTATACTTTTAAAGGTTATGGGAACTCTGCTAGGATAAAGAACTAGCAATTACAAAAAGAATAATCTGTCATGAGAAAGGGCTTTTGATCCTTATTGATTAAAACAAACATTTAGTAAAATCATCTTCCTGTGAATCGTGAGTCAAGGATACATTGTGACATGTATCTATATGAATATGTCTTGCACAACTGAGTTAGATATAGATTATATTATTTAATATTTGTCCCTGAATTGATAATCTTTTCCTAAAATGGTTTATAATATTTAAGTTATTTACCTTACACTTAGTAATAATGAATCTACAGTTAAATAGAACCAATGGGTAAGTACAGAATGTACTGAAACACACATAACAGTTTAGCTTCTAATTAAGATAACATCTCACATAGAAAGTTTTGATTATTCAAATAATGCTGTAGAAAGGAACAGATTTGTTTATCTTTTTATCAGTATTTTATAACTAATGTCAAGATAAAGTCCAAGTGAATCCACATGTTAAGCGTAAGAAGTAAATAAATAGTAAAAAATATTAAATAAAATATTATTTTTAAAATGTTGATTGGAAAATTATTTTTAATGATTACAAAGTTCAGAAATCATAAAAGAAAGTTTGAAAATTAGGCTACACTGTGGAAAGATTGATATATGTTACACATAACATAAGCCAAATTAAAAGATAAAATGTGATCTGGGTAAAATACTATAGTAAACATGAGAAATAAATGTGTATCTTAAATATATCAAAAGCTAATACAAAGCAACGTAAGGGGACCAGCAGCAGGTAGAATGAGAGGTTTCTTCCAGGTCTCTGCATAAATGTTTATTTCAAATGGCTTCTCTTTGACAGGCTCACAGAAAATATCACCCTCACTATCTCCTTCACCAGCTGCTTTTCATTATTTTTATGTTCTCTACAAGTTTGAAGAAGTCTAGTACCAGGAACTCTATATTTAATTTGTTATTATATCATAGCCCATAATTTATTGTTCCACATGTAGTTTCTAAAAATTTTGAATGAATTAATGAATCTTGTATCAATGAAAAGAGACATATTAAATAAATAAAGAGAATAATAAACGTATTATTCCCAGAGGTAAAGACAAAAGAATAAAAATGTGTGTGTGTGTGCATACATATGTGTGCACAAATAAGAAAGTGAACATAAAAATTTGGTAATATGAATTTGTAGAGAGTTGAATAAGTTTGATTTTGCAAATTTACATATATTTGCTAAGCTGTTTAAAATTAAGAATGAAGAAACAAAGTTTTGAATAAGCTCTGGTTTAAATTTTATAAGAAATGATAGTAAGCAATGTATAAAAAATAATTGCTTGATTACAGAGTATGAATGAATTGGTTCACCATCGGCCACACCATAGGCATGTGAAACTGCAAGTTGGGGTTACAATGTAAAGAAATAATGAATATTTGGAAAATACACAGTGACAATAAAAAGGAAACTTAATAAAGCAGTGGAAAAGAAATGTTCAAAAGATATGAAACTTTCTTTAAGATGGTATTATGTATTCTCTTCCACTTCCACCTTCTCTGACAGGCTTCTCTTACTGTGTTAGCTTCTGATAGTCATGTTCTCCAGTGTTTCTGTGCCTAAAAAAAATTCCTGGATGACTGCCTTCAAAACCATGTCCATCACTGATATTTATACATCAATGATGTTCTGATAATGTGTCTTTGGTTCCATTATTACCTTCAACATGCAGATTTATGGAACTAAATGCTATCCAAACATCACACTTTGGGACATTTATAGGAATTAACATCATTCTAAATATTAAGACAGAACCAGACTCAACATAGTTATCAGATGCTTTTTAAAACTTCTGGTAGGACTGCTGAGGCAAACTCAACATCACAACCAGAAGCCTTGACAGGAATTGTTTGAAACACCTGGTTCTAATACACAGATCAATAGTTTGCCTTCACTTGCTCCCTCTCCTGTTGACACAGGGGATCTAGGGATTGGATAGCTGTAGAAAAACCCAATGTCTTCAGAACTGAGCTTGAGAAGAACCAGTGCCAATCAGTTAAAAAATGGGCTCCCCACCAGTGCACATCTTAACTCCACATGTATAAGAGCATCTAAGCCAAGGTGCTGAATCTGTGTAAAAATGGTAGAAATAGTGAATTCTACAAAAGCAATTTTAGTTTATTCAGCTTCTGAATGGAAGTGTATGGGTACAAAGGGGCAAGCTAGGAGGCCTACTGGGGATAATTCACATCAGCTAGCAGGTTGCATGTGTAATTCAATCACCAGAAAAACATAACACAAAATTGTGTCCATCAAATTTCTTTTCATCTAAAACCCCTCCTCTTTCTTGATAGGACTGTCTAGAAACCGTCCTTTATCTTTCATTTCTACTATTTCCAATTCTTACAGGAAATAAGTTGTTTTACTTTGGACACTGAAATGTCTTCTAAATCTTTTTGGGTTTCTGCATATAATCTTCCATTAACACATTTTTGTGTGATATGGGGAACATATTCAGTTTATTTATGATTATTATTTTTATGTGTGATTGAAATGATAATGAAATGCTTCTTATTAAAGTGAGTCAATCTAAAATAATTTTGCATTTTTTTGCATTTAGTGACCAATTAATAATGTTACACTTATTATTTATGTTAGTTTCTTCAAGATTTATAGATCTATGCAAAGATGTTTTTAATCATCAGAAAAATAGAATTTATTTAGTCTATAATATAGGTGGCTTCAGTTGTTTTTTGGACTATAAATATTTTTAAAGCCAACATTAAAGTCAAAAAACAATTAAATTACTAGAAGTTAAGGCTTTTGATTGTGTTATTTTTCATTTTGAGTTTTATTCTATTTTATGAATTTAATTTGTGTTTAAAATAGACCTGATGATAAAGTTGCACATTTTATGTTGTAGTAAACTAACTAAAATCCCCAACAATGTCCCTATCTAAATCAATGAAATCTGTGAACCGATGACCTTATATCCAAAAGGATTTTATAGATGTGATTTTGTTAAGTATTAAAGTAGGAAAATTATTCTAGATCAACCAGATGAGTTCAATGTAATCGCAGGGTCCTTATACAAAGTGAGTGGTAAAGTTAGTAGTAGCAGAGATTAGAAAGAGGTGCTATGGCCAGGCACGGTGGCACATGCCTGTAATCCTAGTGGCTCAGGAGGCCGAGAAGGAGGATTGTGAGTTCAAAGCCAGCTTCAGAAAAATGAGGCACTAAGCAACTCAGTGGGACCCTGTCTCTAAAAAAAATACAAAATAGGGCTGGTTATGTGGCTCTGTGGTCAAGTTCCCCAGGATTCTATCCCCAGTGGCAGCCCCCCACACAAAAAAGTAAGAGATGCTATGACTGGGGAAGAAGCTGAAGTAATATACTCTGAAGATGGAGGAAGGAGACACAAGGCAATTGCAGATGGCCTCTGGCAACTGGAAAAGGCAAGGACATCTCTTCTCCTGTGAAATTTCCAAAAGGAATATGACTCTGTCGACAACTTGATTTTAGACTTCTGTCTCCGCTACCATAAGAGAGTAAGTCAGTATTTACTTCATTTGTAATAGTGAGCTACTTAATTTGTAATAATTAATTAAGCAGCAATAGATAACTAATGCATGTTGTTAACAACCATAAAGATTAGGTTCAGTCTGACGTGATGCATGATGTTCACCTCCTCATTTCTGGGAAGGTAAACATTTAACTTGGATGGTAATGTAATCTCAGACTTGACAAGCATGCCTGGGATTCAAGGCGGCAAAGGTTGTCATGCCTTTGAGAGATAATTAGAAGTGGACGGACTTAAAATTTTCTTTTGAGTTCATAATTTTAGCTCCATAAAGAGAATGTTTAACACTTGAAATATTTAATGATGTCAGCTCATCAAAGAAATACCAACAGTATGCCCATAAACAGGGCATATCTTATAATAACAATGTAACATATGAATAGTATCATGTACAAAGTGCTCCCAAAATACACGTTTAACATATTTATATTTAGAAATCACCACTTTCACAATAATCTGTAAAATATATTATATGGAACAGAAAAGGCCAATTAAAAGAAGATGAGATTGTTCTTCCAGCCACATGCTTTGTGAACTGAAAGTGACACACATGTCAAACCAGACAAATAGACTATCTAGAGTGTCATTTTTATGTGGCTGAGGCATAAGCAGAGAACGAAAAAAAAAAGGTATAAATAAACTGTTGTAAAAGAGGATGTGCTTGTTCTGGAAATAGTCATTGCTTAAAAATAGTGAAACTTATTTATTACGTCTTGAATCATCTTAAGTTTTATAAATCGAAGATATGTTACTTTTGTGATTAGGGAACAAAATCACTAAAATCAGAGGGCTGCAGATACTTGTGATAAACTAGACAGGAAGAAATAAATCCTAAAAAGGTGATAAATGAAATCAACAATCATTCACTACAGATGGAATGACTTAGAAGAAGGACATTCTCCTTTCTGCTTTCCAAGTGGCAAATAAAACTCTGAAATTTTCCCACTCCAGTCCCAATTACAATCTTAGTACAGTTGTTCTGACAACAAGGCTCCTGAGACACAAGCCACCTGCCTAGTAGACAGTCTTGGTAGCCTTCCCACCTCCAGGGTGCACTCCTTGCTAAGTATCCCCCTATACCTGGATATCCAGGAAGCTGGTCCAGGCCTCCTGCCATCAAGCCTGCCCCTTTTGGGACATGTTGTTTATTCCCAAAGCTGTTATGACAATTTTGTTAGACATGCATGGAGATTGCCTATCTAGGTTCCTATTTTCTTTACTTGCTGACTAAACATCTGTCAGTATGAATCTCATCATCACAAATGGATGTATTGTGGACTCCCATCTTTCCCCTTACTTTTTGCATAGCAACAATTTTTTTCACTCTCAGGAGATGACTATTTTAATACACATCATGTATGTTTCATCATTATCCTAATGTAATTTAGAAATTTATTTTAAATTGCCACATAATTAACAAATATTTATTGAAACTTAAAGAGTAGTACAGGTATATTTCATCTGAAATTAATAATTTTATATATATTATTGAAAGGTCATTAAAAGTGATTTACCAGGAATTGCAATTAAAGTGCTAGTAATCCTTCTGTATGTTCACTGAGTTATTTATATGTTCATAGAAATATGTATGTTTCTGTCATATTTCAGTTACAAATTTCCCCATTCTAGTATGACTGGTTATTAAAAGTCTTGGCTTTAAGAGATTAGATAAACTAAAATAAACTAAATTAAATTAATGTAATTCATTCAGAAATGTTAGCTATTTTGTTACAATCTGTTATGTTCCTTGGATAGCTTTTTCTAAGTTAATTTTATGGAAAAAAATTATAAACCATTTTCAAACACAAAGTGTTTAAAAATATAACACTTTCCAACTGGGCCATTACTTAATTCAAATCTAAAAAGAATATATTGGTTTTCAATGAATCGATTGGCTTGAGAGAAATTGAGTCCATAGTTCCCAAGAAGCAAAAAATAATGTATGTAATATCACCAATAGAACAGGTATTAAATAAGACCATAGAATTGAGTAAGTTAATTTCTTAAAATGTTGAAGAGAAGAAATGATGTGGTAAAGCACACATGGATGATTATATGAATTTTGCATTAATAAATTAAATTGCTATATTTGAGTAAAGGAAACCCCAGAATTTTTTAATGAACCAGTTGGAGATAATGGAACTAACTGATGCCAGGTCAACATGAAGCTTAATTTTCCATTTTCATGAGGAACAGATGGTATGGATGGATATAAAAATTGACTTCACAGAGGGAAAAATGGTTCAGCTTGGCAAGTTTATTTCAGAAATGTTCTTGATAAGTTAGATCTGTTCAGCCATTTTGAGAATGTTCTTCCACAGACATGGTTGATTAAGGGTAATGGTGGCCATGTGTGCCACCTGTGGAAGGACATCTAGATGTCTCCCTGTGGTAAGTTTCCCTCCCTGGCCAGCTGGTTTCATGGACCAAGTTTCTGAGAATTTTCATTTTACTTAATTTAATGGAAGCTTAATAAACAAGGAAACAAAATTACATAATGAATTGAATTACAGATTCTTTCTATTTTCTAATGCCTTACAATTTTCCTATGAAGAGTAATTACAGTAAAATAATAAGAGAGATCATAGTGAATGTTCTTTCCAACAAAGATTTTTTTAGAGTAAGAATTATGCATTTAAGAATAATCAAATAAAATTTTATCTAAAGAGTTGTATGTTTGTCTAGGAAAGAGAATTGTTTTATTCAATCTAGTAATGACAATGAAGCACCAGAGGGCTCAAGATGAGTTCTTCTCTTTTCTTCTAGTGAAGTCTGATTTGAAAAAGTAAGGGAGATGAACTGATAGCTATATATGTTACAGCCACAGACAGGTTCTACACACCCAGGCCTACTGCAAGTTCTACAGAATAAAGTTAACTTGCTTTTTGGGGGGCCTTGCAATCTACATTCTAATCATGAGAATTTTAAGGTGAACCTGAGTGGGAGAATGCCCGTACCCCAGAGAAGGAATCATAAAACAGTGTATACACAAAAGGAACAGATTTGTATCAAAACTATTGGGTAAAATTGTCAATAATTAAAACTCCCTAATAATTCACAAGGAAATAATAATATGGTATGTGTCTTTAGGTGACTGTAAGAATACCAATAATAAACATTAGCATAAGAGTTTAACAGAAAAGACAAATATCAAATACATAATAACAATATTGTGTTGGGTGGAAATCACGATGACACAGAGTTCACATTAGGTGTCCATGATCTCCAGGGAGCTCTCCTAGAACGCGGGAGCACAGGTGCTTTTACTCTATTCCTGTGCCTTGCCCTAAGGATTTGTCATAGAGTGTATCCAATGCCCAGAAGCCAAAAGAAAGCATGGAGAAGCTCCTTTGCCTTTGTAAGCTCTGTCTCAGAAATGGTGAATGACTTGTCTCACATTTCACTGTTGAGAACTTAGGTCCTCATTTTATGATCAGGAAGAAGAATGAATATATATTTGACAACAGTGAGCAATCACACAGGCATATGCAACACACATACTATATTGGTCAAATTATTTTAGGAATGTGTTCAACAGTGTGGCTAAGGGAACTCAAAAACCAGACAGCTAGGGTTCAAATTCTGATGCTTCTTACCTGGTGTAGACACAGTGGTGCTTACCTAACTATTCAGCAAATTCTTCATAGTTAACAGATTCTGTGACCTTATACAAGGTCTATTCTGGCCAATGACTGTGGACAGTGGAGCCATTTTGATATATCAGCACGCTGCGGAATCCGAGATACTCTGTGTTCCAGAAGATGCAACTACAAGAGGCAAGAGCTTCTATCAACCAGGGTCACTGATTACTGATTGGAATAGAGCTCATCATATACCTGGCCATGAGGGAGAGATGATTCCAGGAACATTCAGTTAATTTTAATCAAGGAATCATCTGTTGCTACTGCAATACCTAGTCTACCATAATACATGTCACATAGGTTTTTTTTTTTTTTTCTAATTTCATCATCTATAAACAATAATAATAATAAAATTTTGAGATGACAGGATCCTTGTGAGTATAAAATTATTTAATGTATGTGCCACAGTCTGTCTGGACACAAATCACGAGCCACTCAAGCAGGAACAAACTTTATTTCTGAACTCCACCAGCACACTCCACACACACTCCCCGGGTACTCTCCCAAATGCCACGTGGCTCCTCCAGGAACCACCAACCAGAAATCCCTCCTCTGGCACTTCCCCAACCAATGCGAACTCTTCAGGAATCCCCGTGAGAGCTCAACCAGAACTCAAAGGGAACTCCGTGAGAACTCAAAAGTCATCATCTTAATGGCTCGCTGGTGTCACTTCTCAACCACTTCTTCTGGCAAAAATGCCATGCGTCATCCCGACTCGGCTGTGGCCCTCAACATCTCCCCCCTATTGTTTAATTAAACAACAAGCAATGTGGCTTAGGGACCATGCCTGTTAGGTTGTCCAATACTACATATGGTCCTTACCTGTCATCGGATGAGCTGACCTCAAGGCATCAGCCTCCTGTCTTAGGTTGGTATTACTGCAATTGGATCTTACCCATCACTGACTACCAGTCCAGCATACAGCCATACTTGTGGATAGGCCTATGCACCAGTGGGGGGGGTGAGGTTCTTTGCCTCACCTCTGTTGGCCCCCAAATTTGGCCTTGGTGCCAGTGCGGGGGTGAGGTTCTTTTACTCCTGTGGGAATGATTTGAACTCCCATCTCTGGAGTTAGTACTGCTCTGGCGGAGGCGCAGATGTCCAACCCTGTGCTCCCTCTGGTTCGTCTGATAAGAGATCTGATGGATAATGTGTCCTGGGCACTACCCTGATGGTGTCGCTGGGTTCCTCCAGTGCCCCATATGTATATTTGTGGTTGTGGGCCCCAGAGCATTGGGCCCCCCTGTCTGTTTTTTTGGCAATGGAGCCTGATGCCTTTCTCCACAATATCGTGGGTAAACACCTGGTCCTTGTCCATTTTTTGATAATGGAGTACCCTCTATGGTGGTTTGAGAACGGCATTCATTAGCCCAATGTCTCCCTCTACAGCATCATGGGCAAATACCCGGTATTCTACTCCTTTGATACCTGGCTTTGTTAAACCCTCCTCCTATGGGTCAACTCCTTTTAAAATGTCCTGTTTGTTCACAATTGTAGCATGTTTTTGGCCTGGCACCTAAAGCCTGTTGTACTGCAGCTGCCAAGACTTGCCCTTGTTCATTAATGTCTCTACATAATTTAATATATGTGTTTAAATCTCCATGTTTCCATGGTCTAATGACCTCTCTGAATCAAAGATTTGCTTGCTCATAAGCCAGTTGTTTTATTAATGGTATTGCTTGTTCTGTATCCCCAAAAACTCTAGTAGCTGTTTGAATAAGCCTATCTACAAATTCAGCGTAAGGTTCATTAGCTCCCTGTATTACCTTAGATAATTGACCTTGTAAATCTCCATGTCCTTGTAAAGTCTTCCATGCCCTAATGGCATCTGCAGCAATTTGTGAATATATAGCAGGATCATATTCAATTTGTTGCCGTTGACCCTCATAAGGTCCTTTTCCTAACAACATATCTAGATTTCTTTGAGGGTAACTGGCTGCTGCATTTCGCCTAGCCGTCTCCATGCAAAATTCCTCATTGGCAACCTTCCATAACAAATATTGTCCTCCATTTAGCACAGATTTACACATGCTAGCCCAGTCTGCTGGTGTCATGTCCAAGTTGGTAATGGATTTGACCATGCTTACAGTGAAGGGTGCTTGGGGACCATAGGTTGTTACAGCCTCCTTTAACTGCTTCACTGTTTTGAAATCTAGAGCACAGTGAATTCGCTGCCCTCCTGCCTGCTCTAGTACAGGGCATGCTAATCTTTGAGGTCCTGTCTCAGGATCCCATCTATCAACTACGGGGGTTGGAGGCCCCATAGGATATGTTGTCTCTATAGGTGGAGCAGTTGTTTGGACACTTACGCCCTCTGGTGATATAAAGGTATTAGTAGCAGCCTCCTGTTGTAACTTTTTCCCTGATAGTTCTTCCCCCTTTAAATTTTCTTCCTCTGTCTGACTAGCTCGAGAGCCCTTCTCTTTTACTTGATCTAAAATGTCTTTCTCCATGGTCTGAACCAATAACAATTTACTTAACACTCATTCAGTTTGTTTTTTACTAATTTCTAATCTACTATAAAGATAACGCACCCCAAAAAGATAACACAAAACAAAACTGAAACAGAATGAAACAAAAACGGAACAAAAAATCGTTGTATCAATTTTCCTGTTTTCTTGAAATGTATTTTCGTGGTCTATCTCTATCTCTTCCTCAAGGCTGAACAACTTCAAACCTTGAGCCAACCATTTTTCCCAGGTTGACTGAGAAAGTTCTAGGGATAGGCAGCTTGAAACAAAAACAAAACAAATCAAAACAAGAACACATTGTTTTTTGAAATGGTCACCCATTCTCTCGCCTTCCCTCAGGGGCGAGCAATTTCACTTACCTCCGAAATTCAGGCATTCCCCGCACGGGCCACCAAATGCCGCAGTCGGGCTGGGCACAAATCATGAGCCACTCAAGAAGGAACAAACTTTATTTCTGAACTCCACCAGCACACTCCACACACGCTCCCCGGGAACTCTCCCGAACGCCACGCGGCTGGTCCAGGAACCACCAACCGGAAATCCCTTCTCCGGCACTTCCCCAACCAATGCGAACTCTTCAGGAATCCCCGCGAGAGCTCAACCAGAACTCAAAGGGAACTCCCTGAGAACTCAAAAGTCATCATCTTAAAATGGCTTGCTGGCGTCACCTCTCAACCACTACTTCTGGCGAAAATGCCATGCGTCATCCCGACTCGGCTGTGGCCCTCAACATGTACGTAAAGTATAGAGGGCAGTAAATGTTTTGAACATAACTATTTAATAAAATGTTACTTATAAGTTATGAATATGGACTTAGAAGTCATAAAAGTGTTAACACTAGCAGCCTTCCATCATATAATTAATTGCCATATATATATGTGTATATATATCTATATCTATCTATATCTATCTATCTTTCTCTCTCTCTCTCTCTCTCTCTCTCTCTATATATATATATATATATATATATATATATATCACAAATTCAAGAAAGAAAGTGTTTCAGATTTTTACCACAAATGAGAAACATACTGTTTCCATTGTACCAGCAACAACAACAACAACAACAATATACAGATTCACCAATATTTAAGTAAGTTTCAAGATAATAAAGCTGATTAGCCATAGACAAATTAAAGCAGGACTTTAACCTAAGCAGTGTCACATTAGAGACTTGTATACCGTCACTTTGAATATGTATCCAACTTTTAGAACATTTTTTTAAAATTAAACTTCTCTGTTTCATTTACAATGTACAAAAATCATTTAGTTTATTATAACAACATTATGTACAGGGCTGGGGATGTGGCTCAAGTGGTAGCATGCTCGCCTGGCATGCGTGCGGCCCAGGTACAATCCTCAGCACCACATACAAACAAAGATGTTGTGTCTGCCAAAAACTAAAAAAAATAAATAAATATTAAAAATCTCTTTCTCTCTCTCTCTCTCTCTCTCTCTCTCTCTCTCTCTCTCTCTCTTTGAAAAAAATAACAACATTATGTAAATTTTAAAGTCTTTTCTATTAGGAGAAACAAAGAAATTTTCACAATAAATGTTTTTTTTTAAGATTAAGTGTACAAAGAAAAAATCATTGTATACATAAGCAAAGCAGAACCTAACATATAAAATAAACAGAAGGGATACAGAGCCAAAATTGAAGGTCACAGTAAAAACTTCCAAAGGCAGCCAATAAATTTTGTTTTTGTTTTGTCTTATGAATGTTTGTTTTACTTATAGGCAAATAAAAAGATGATAGAAAAAATAATATCAATTTTGGGCCCAAGGCACAAAGAAGAAAGGTGAAAAGCAAAGTAAGAAAAAAAGAATTTTTTGTTTGATTTTTTCTGAACTTCAGATAAGTTGCAAATTGATAAGTGTAAAACTGAAAAAAAAACAAGAGAACATCTAATCACTATTAGTGAATTTTTAAGTCTGTAATTTCAGAAGGTTTTACAGAAAAACAGTTAACAAAGTGAAAAGACAATACTGAATGGGAGAAAATTCATGCCAGTTATTCTGATAGGGAATTAATATCCAAAATATATAACAACACAAACACAAGTAATTTATTTCTTTTTAAATGAAAAATGATCTGAATAGACACTGCTCAAAAGAAGAAAAATGGTATTATGGCTTGGATGTGAGATAGCCCCCAACATGTTACTGAAATCATGTTCAGAGGTGAAAGGTTTAGATCATGAGAGCCATAACCCCCTAATCAGTCCATCCAGTTGATTGGAAAGACTGAGTAGAAACTGCAGACAGGTGGGCATGGCTGGAGGAGGTGGGTCACTGGAGGATGCCCTGGAGGGGTTCCTATTCTCTTCAGCCCATTTCCTTTCTCTCTCTCTCCCTCTCTCTCTTCCTCCCTCCTGGGTTTATAACTAAAGGAAATGAAGGTAGCATGCAAAAGAAAAGTCTGTGTACTCATGTTTATTGCAGCATTATTCACAATAGCTGAGATAGGGAATCAGCCTAGGTTCCAGTGGACAAAGGAATGGATGAAGAACATAGTGTATGTGTACACAATGGAATATTATTCAGTCATAATGGAGAATTAAATTCTGACATTTTCAGGAAAATGGACAGAACTCAAAAATATCTACTTAAATAAAAGTTGTCAGACACAGAAAGATAAGCCCTCATCCACATGTTATCACTTACACGTGGAAAGTTAAAATAAACAAACACACACACACACACACACACAACCTGGAAGTAGAAGAGGCACTGCTAGAAACCACTGAGAACTAGGAAGGATGCTGGGAGCAGTAAAGTGGAGAGGAGACCATGTGGTAGGGGACAAGGATAGAAGGACACAAGGGCATGATCAATGCATCAGGTATGATACAGGGGAAATATCACAATGAATAACATTTTTATAATTAGTTATTACAATTAAATTTTTTATAATTTGAGAAGTTTCTTAACATATACCCTTAGTGATTACTAAAATATGAAATTTTTAGACTTTAAATGATGGGAAAGAAGGCAGCTCTTTCCTTATTCAAATAAGGGGTGCATGAAGCAAGAATGGATTCTGACAAGACATGGTAGCAAATTTGTTGCTGAATTTTTTAAAAATTCTGAAATGACATAGTAACTTAATGTCATAATTACATGGTAAGAACACAGTAATTAGAGCAAGAAGAGTAAACTACAGAAAGTAGTTGACTGCACTTGGACTCACCTGCTTTTCTAGAGAATGGCAAAATCATTGTGCAACTCCAGGTCAACTGGGTCCTACAATGTCATAAATTCAGTTTTCTCATGATCCACATACTCACAACTTTTTGAATGGCTGATGCACCCAGTTGAAATGGCAAACATACTTAACGTAGCCGACATGGACGTGAATGTTTCTCTCTGGTCTTTTTAATTTTAGAAATCAATGATACAAACACATTAACATTGAAGAAAACAAAACAAAACAAAAAATAACTCAGTTACTTATCTGTGAAACAAGCAAATATAATGAAATGGCCTCTTTAATATAATCAAAGTTTCATAAGGACTAAATGAGAAAATATAGATGACTTTCCTTTGTAAAATGCAGTATACCAGTAAGAATAAATAGTTTGGGATTTGCCGATAATTCCACATTTGTATTGTCTTACTGTCGTTTCAACACTGGAGATTGACTATGCTATTATCATTTTTTTTTATTCATCTTTTTATTGCTTATTCTAACAATCTTGTATTTAGAAGTTAAATGCCTGTTTCTTCTTTTTGTTGAATGTTCCTACATTGTAGGTTTTTATATACGTGACTTCACACATCAGTCAGAAATAGCTCTATTAACTTGTTAGAGGATAAAATGCACCTTGCAATAATTTTCCTCCAATCATTTTCTCCAATTGCACATGTAATTATTATCTTCTATTTTAGTGCCATTTTCTTTTATTTTCCCTCCCCCTGAACAACTCATGATTATTGCTTTATATGAAAATTTTAATTTGTCCAACACATTTGTTTATTTTCATTACACCTTCGTTCTTTCTGGGAGGAAACCTATTTCCTGGGGACTTAATTTTATTCTTTCTACAATTCAAGTTCAAAATTCACTTATTGTAGAGTTGGGGGTTGGTAATGTTCTCTTTTATGAAAAATCTTCGTTTTTAAATTTATGTCATTTTAAATCATAGATCAGCTGATCACTAATTCTAGTTTGATAGCATTTCTCTTAGCACTCAGAAGAATTTATCCATTTTTCCACTGGCTTCTGTTTTTATTGCTCTAAAGTATCTGTGTCAGTTAGATTGTCCCATTTCTTTATGAGTTATCTTTTTAATCTTTGTTTTGATTTTCAAGAACTTATTTTTGCCTTTGTTCAGCATTCTCTAATATTCTCATTTATTAGAAACATGATGAGATGAAAATTAGATTTTCTCAAATACATTTTATAACTACTAATTATTCTCATGGATATCATCCCTTATCTATCTGTCCTTTATTCAAGATAACTTAGTTATTGCCAACAAGTAGATTTCAAGTGCTCTTTTCATTTATATTGACATTTTATTTGCCCTATTCCACAAGCTTTTTTATTGCTATTCATCTAATGAATACATTTTGGAGTTTTAGAATCTATGCTTTTTAAATGTACTCATTTAAATATAGTAGTAACTTACAGTTTTCTTATTCCTTATAATAACTTGGCTTCTTATTTGGTTTCCACCATCTAACTTTGCTGGCAGCTGAATTCTGCTGTTTGCTATATCTGCTGACAGATATATATTTCTTTTGATGTATTTTTGTCATTGTAAAATGTAAGATCCTGTTCAGTGGAATGTTATCAGTCAGGATAGTTCACGCTTTTTATTTTAAAATACATTTCTTTTCAAAAGAAATATTTTGAATTTCGTGTCATTAGGCACACAAGTGTTGTTCACAGTCTAGAACCATTTAATATTGATTTCTTGGTCTGAATGCAAATAATGTTAATTAAGCTCAAGTAGGCATCAAAGGAAATCTGTGATTATCAATTATAAAAGTGATTTTTCCTACCTGTTGTTCTCCTATAACCTAGAAGGAGATGCTCAATTGTGTTTTTCATCATCTTTTGCCTCTGAATGTATTTTCCCTAAATTCAGATTTTCACTTAGCAATAATCTGTTAAATTAGCCAAGTTTCTTCCTTTCTTTTTCTTTCTTTTCAGGACTCCTTTGTGTAAGGTACCAATTCCCCACTTCATGAATTTGTCCTTGACTTCACTTGTTACGTTATCTTTAGAACTTCCATCTCTTGGCTACTGGAATAACCAAACACTTGTCCACTCCACCAATTAGCAAAATAGTTGTTAGCTTGTTCTTCCTACTTTTGCTTTTTTTGGCACCTTTCCAATTTGGTTTCTCAATTTGTTTTTCTCAAAAGCTAAGCTCTGCATGAGACTAGCAATTGTCAAAAATTATCCAGTATGCTTAAGGTATTTGTAGAAGAATATTTTCATGTAATATAATGTGAATATTTGCTGAAAATATAAAAGATGTCCATCAGTGTTTCACAGAACTCTCTGCTTTAGTTTGTTTATATTTTCTTAATACTCTTGTATAAATGGAGATTTGCCAAGAACATTTTAGAATAATCAAGGCTATGAGAAATAGCTAATATGGCATAAAAAATCAGTGAAATAAAGATGGGAACAAGATAAAACTTAACATGAATGAAATTGTCAAGTGCAAAATAAATTAGACATGACAACAGTGTTTTTAGTAGAGGCTGTTGGAAAACCATGATTTCTGTGGAACAAATGCATGTATAACCAAACGAAAGACTGAAAGGTTTGCAAAAGTGAAGAGGATAATGAGAAAAAGTTCAAACATTTGTAATGTTGCCCTGTATGGCAAAATGAAATAAAAATACAGGAATTTGAAAGTCAGAAATTCAGGATCAGTGTAAGAAAAGCCCTTATTGACAATGAGAGATTTTATCCATTTGGCTTCTTTATAAAGCACTGAAGATTATTTCAGACAAAAATATATATGAAGATCTGCTGTGGATACTATAGACAAGGTTCCTACTCTAAATGAAATTTCATTAAGGGCATAAGGTTTCTTAAAATTATGTAAGTCTATGGTTCTGTGTTTATACATTTGTTGCTTGATTCCAGGAAAAATTACAAATATATCATTCACTAGTGGTTTATAAGACATACAGTCATCATTCTGAGTAAAATATTTTTCCTATTCAAATCCTCTATGCTACAACTTACATTAGGTGATTTAAAATTCTTGAAACAAAAATTAGGCATTATAGGTTACATGATATATTATCTCTGAGATTCTTTCATTTTCCTTTATAAAAATCCAATAACTCTAAATTGTTTTAGAAAAGCTTGTAAGGAATAAAAGCTTGTTTTAATTATTATCCCCCCAAATAAGTATCAATTAGATATTTTATAAGTTTGATATGATAATAAAGATGATCAAATTTCATGTTCTAGTCTAGAAAAATAATTATCATCTTTTAAATACAGTATCAATAGTTGCTATAGGTCAGAACTCTTGTGGACTATGTTACCTCATTTAGCATGTACATTTCCAATTTTTAGCTAAACGCATTCTGGTTAATTTTGTATATTCACTCATTTTACACATACGTAACAGTGAATCTGTTTTTTGTGAGAGACTGGTTAGTGCTGTGGATGCACTAAAAGAAGAAAAATAATCTACCATATTTCAATAAAGTTTATGTTCTAGTGATCTAAACAGTTATTAATCAAAGAAGTGTCTAGTAAAAAAGAAGAAGAAATTTCCAAGAAGCACTTAATCCAGTAATAACATTTACTAGAGGAAGTTTTCTTTAGGAAGATCAATAAAATCTTCTCAAAGTAAAGGATGATTGACATGTGCTATTTTCTGGATGTGTTGGAAGTTGGTCCCCAGGGTGGTAGTACTGGGAGATGTTGTGGATCCCTTAAAGAGATGGATCCTAGTAGGAGTGCTTGCATCATTGGAGGAGCTTTTGTGGAACCTCTGAATTCTTGCAAGAAAGAAATATTATAAATGCAAGCCTGACCCCTGAGTCTCCTTCTTGTTTCCTTTTTAAGAAGGTACTTCCACCATTCTGATGCAATCCACTAGAGGCTTTCACCAGGACAGAGCTGATGCTTGGTGCCAAATGCTTGATCCTCCAGAACTATGAGTAAATAAACAACTTTCCTTTATATAGTTACTCTGCATCAGGGATTTTTAAAATAGTAATAGAAAACTAATTAATACAATCTAAGACCTGAAAAATAGCAAGCATTAGTTACTTAAAGAGACATAACAGAGGTATGTAGAGTTCTTGAAACTTTTTCTGGTACAGGGAACATGTTGGAAAAAAATTATTTAGTGAATGATGGGGCTCATAAGGCTATAGAAACTAAATAGTCATCGTGTGTTTAGATTATAGAAAATCAGCAATGATGTGAATGAAATGATATTGAACACAATCTTATCAACATTTTGTCTCTATTTAAGTACTTTCTGGGTTTGATGTCTAGCAATATAAAATATGAAATTGTGGGGGTATTGTATATGAACCAATTTTTAAATTCAATTGTATATCTATCCATTTGAACTACAGAGCTTTCATTTTTAATCCAGATAATTGATAATAGATTTCCTTTGAACAATTCAAGAGTGGTAAACTAGCATCTCTTTCCTTGAATGTTTCATAACATTTAACTTTCCTTTTGTCTTGTGCCTTATTTGTCTTGAAGTTTACTGTCTCATCTTCACCTCATTACTAAAGTTCATAAACAGCTTGTTCACAGTTTCTGTTTTGATGTTGGGGATTTTTTGTTATTTGTTTTGCTTTGTTTTACCTTTTATCATATCTTCTCACAGTTCAAGATAATTCTGTCTTTATCACTTTACCAATACATTTTTATTTTTTTGTAGTACTAAGAATTGAACAGAGGGGTGGTTTACCTCTGAGCTACATCTTCAGCACTTTTTATTTTATTTTGAAACAGGATCTTGCTAAATTGCTGAGGTTGGTCTTGAACTTGTAATGCTCCTGCCTCAGCATTCTGAGGAGCTGGAATTAAAGGCATGCACCCCCATGCCAGGCATCAATACTTTCTTTCATAATGACTTCCTTAAAGCTAAATCCAAATGAAATATTTTAATACTACTTTCCTTGACCTCCACAAAAATTTGATACCGTTGACCTTTTTATCTTTTATAGTTTTACTTGAACTCTCTTAACTGATATTTTCTTTGTTGTTTTTTTTTTTTTTTTCTTCCATGGAAATCTTTGTTGTGATCTATACTCCACTTTCCAACATAATATTATCAAAAACTGTCATTGGCTTGTCCTGGGTCTAATTTTTTCTCACTTGAATTCTTTATAAATGCTTTTGTGTATCCTCATGCTTTCAATACCATTTGCCCACTTTACAAATTTCAGAGTCAACAACAACCACATCGTCCAAGCCATTATTATCAATTGCATGGTACATTTTTAATTTTATCTCTAAATTTAACTGGGCTACAAGACACCCAAACACTTGGTCAGATATTAGTCCAGTTGTGTCAGGTGAGTGGGTTTTGTACTGATTACTCTTTCTGTCAGTACATGATTTTAAGCAGTTGCTCTCCCCAAAGGGTGTCAATCTCATCTAATTAACTAAAGTCCTGGATAAAACCAAAAAGCTAAGGGGGGACTCCTCCATTTGAGCATTTAAACTAAAATATTCATAAGTCGTCTTCAGCCTTCACACAAAATCATGAACTCTTATTGGTCAAGTGACTGCTGATGTCAAAATTGGAGATTGCTCCTTTGGCTCTCCTGGTTCTCAGGGGTTCTGACTTGGAATGGAAATGCAGGTTGTTCTTGGATGCCAGTTTGCTGACTGTAGATTTTGGGACTTCTCAGTTTTCATATCACTTAAGCCATTTTTATTAAATGTATTTAACATACACAAACATCCATTTATGTTATGTGTGTGAATATTTTATTAGTTGTTTTCTGAATAACCCATACTAATGCACTCAGGCTTCTGAAATATTTTGCTTTTTTTAATTTCAACTTCCATCTTCTCTTTTTCTAGTATTTTCTCTATTCATAGCCATTCTGTGGTCAGAGGTTTAACTTGATCTCATTGCATCTGTTCAATAAACATGTGTTAAAGAATTCCTTTACATCACTCTTACCTCACTTGTCACATTTCTTCTCTGAGAAAATATATTCCCACCCCTTCTATTGCAGAGCATTATTCTTCTTTCAATATTATCTCCCTCTATATAATAATAGACTATTTTGTTTTCTATAATCTATCTTTTCTTCCTTGCCTTTTTTCCTTTGATACTTTGCATTCCAGTGATTTAGTAGCCCATGTTATATCTGAATTTTCAATCATTGGAGATTCTGCTTGATCTGAATGAAATTCCTTATACAACCCTGTTCCTTACAATTTTATTCATTTGGGCTGGGGATGTGACTCAAGCGGTAGCGTGCTTGCCTGGCATGTGTGTGGCCGGGGTTCGATCCTCAGCACCACATATAAACAAAGATGTGTCCGCCGAAAACTGAAAAATAAATATTAAAGAAAAAATTCTCTCTCTCTCTCTCTCTCTCTCTCTCTCTCTCTCTTTAAAACAAAAACAAAAACAAAAAAACAATTTTATTTATTTAATTCAATTTTGAGATCTGTTCAACCTCAAATTTTCTATGTCACATTAAATCATAATTTCTTGTTTTAACTTATTAAAATGTCATCCAATTTATATTTTCTTGGTGTTTCATATATATTGAACTTTTAAATTAGTCACCTACTTTGTGTGTCATGGTAATGACTCTCTCTTGCGGTTAGAACATAACAATTGATCAGTGTATCAGTTGAATTAAAATAAATTCCATGTGGCCTAGACTTTTACCAGCAAATTCTTTTTCTAATTTGAAAATTTTGATTAGGTTTACATACAACTAATAATCAGTGTATAGCTAAGGTGTTATTTCTATTCTAAGATATGAAATTCAAAAGAGATATTATACCATTTTTGATATTACAATCATCCATTGGCATCTGTGAAAGATCATGACAGGACATCTACTAATACCAAAATCTGCAGAGGCTCAAGTCCCTATGTCAAATAGTGTAGTGTTTTGACCTAAATTATTTTGATACCATTCATCTTTGTCTTAGTCCTGTACTCCTGGAAAACAGAAATAATGTAAAAAAAAAAAAAAAAACGTGGTTATGAGGCCTAAAGATTGGAATGGGGGTTGTGGAGATATTATTTAGCAGATTAAAAAAAATTTAGTTAAGAGAAGTAAACTCAGGAGTTTATTATACAGCATGATATCTAAAGTTACTAATGAAGTCTTGTATTTTTGAAAATTCCTAATGATTTTGATTAGTAGTACTAACCAAAAATGATTAGTACGGCCAAATAATGCATAGGATAGTTAGTACAAATGAGCCATTTCACTGTGTATACATATATACCTGTATCTGTGATAGAGTCCACCATAAATATACACAATTTTGTATATCTTAATATGTTCACTTGATTATATATTTGACTTCTGAGATGCATACAATGTTATTCATTCTGCTCTTTATTCTCTCTTTTAATAAAAAGGTATAGGAGGGCTGGGGATATAGCTCAGTTGGTAGAGCACTTGCCTACCATGCACAAGGCCATGGCCAAAAAAAAAAAAAAAAAAAAAAAAAAAGAATGAGAAAAGAAATTCCATTTCAAATTTTAAATCATATTTTAGTTAGAATATCTAGTGACTTTCCTTCATATATAATTTCAGAGTTTGCATTCTTTGCTGACAAGACTATGTGCTTCATTTCCACACTACTGAGTAGTATTTGTTCATCTTGAATTTAAAAGCAAATACTGAGCACAATACTTTTGAGCTTAATGATTTCTCTTTTGGAAATGATTTGTACATGATAAAGAAGAATTTCATATGTCATTGATCATAACATATATTCATATTTTAAAAGGATACTAGAACAGATGCACAAGATGAAAAATAAATCTCTATGTAGAATTCAAGCATTTATATGCACATCAATAATGTTATAGTCAATCTTAGTTCTATAACTAGGACATACTTTGAAAGCCATAGTTTTTATAACAAATTATTTCATTCCTTTTCCTCTTCCAGTAATTTTATTTTTTCAAAGAAAATAAATGTCAAGTCAGAATTAATGTAAGTGAAATTATACTTTAAGTAGTACTTTGTGCTCATCCTTTTATTCATTGAACACATTAATTGGTCACATAGACCAGAAAAATATTTATAATTGAATTAAAGGAGACATACTAATCTAAAATATTTCTGTGGAATACAAATACAATTCATTGACTCCTGGATTTGATTATATTAAAAATATAAATATGAACATGTTTAATGAAATTCCACCATACTGTCCTTTAGCATACTGGTTGGTAGTTGTTGAAGAATCAAATCCCAGTCAAGTTGTTAGTATTTCTTTGTTCACTAAATACTATTTTTTCAAGATATGGCTTTATCTAATTAATTTGTGTTAATTTTATTATTGTATTAATTTTTGGAGTTTGTGTGTCTTAAAAGATGAGTAGTGGAGAGCTTTAAGAATTGAGTGGCTCATAACCACTGAATCACGGCAGTACCATTTATACCTTTATATATATAAATTATGTTTCTGTTGTAACACTGACAAACATGATATTTTCAAGTGGATTATGATTATAAATTTCTTAGAGAAACTGTCTTATCTGAAAATATCTATGATAGACTAAGCTTATAGAAATCAGATCATTTTACCATCAGTAAACTAAAGAAAATCACAGCTTTCTGCATAAGCTAGAAATCACTTAAAATCGTTTAAATTTAATATTTAACTATTAAATGACCTCTTTAATCTGCTAAGATTATAGCAGCAAAACTTATTTTAAGTATTATCCATTGCTGTTCCCGATATTTATTTTCTGTACAAAGTATTTAAAGTAATTATAATTTAAAAATACTACCCACTTGGGTCAGAAATAAAATTATTATTCCATATTTCAAAAATCACACATGGTCAATATATTTAACTACACTGATCTGTGTTTTGAGCAATTTTTAATCCCCATGATGTCCAAGTGCTTTAAAATTCAGCAAACTTTTATACAAAGTATATTTAAAATTACTTCACACTTCAGTGAAATTCACTCAGCTTTAGGCTAAATATAGAAACGAAACAGTCTACTGCACTCATGTCAAAGCTGGTTAAAGGGAGAAATAGAAAAGGTAATCCATCCAGCTCAAATCTCTGGAGAAATGTAACATGCATGAAACAGTATGTCCCTTCCGGCCCTCTGCTATTATTATTTCTTTCACTTTTTACTGAAACTGTTTTTATAAACTACCCTAGAAAAGAATAATACACTTGTAAATGACATGAACCTTGTGTGTAAATTTATTAAATTCAGGATAGAGCTTCAGAGGGGTTCAAGCTTCTGACTAGCTCTCCAGTATAAGGCCTATAGGTCTTTTCTAATTAAAATTCACACACACACACACACACACACACACACACAAAATACTATAGCTCAACATTAATGTATAAAGTTAGGGATTTTAAAATGAATGCTAATAAGCAATTTGATTGCTACTATAGCTAACATGGTTTAAAAAGGGGGAAATAACAAACACCCAAGGCTCAGTAGGGAAGATTTCACTCTCTTTGACAAGCTGGAAAGTAGAGACTTGGGAGTCTATCACTTCATATATTTTGAATACTGTGATCTTGGCCATCTTGACCCTTTAACTTACAGGAATTATATCCAAATTTCTAATTCAGCTTATTTTAAAAACGTGACTGTAAAGTCTGAAGTGCGGTAAACTGGGTTCCAATCTGTGTACCCCACCTATAAATTGTGCATCACTGATGATTATTTTAGTTCTATTACATTATTATTATTATTATTATTATTATTATTATTATTATTATTTTGCCTATTAAGTGTGTATAATAGGAAGTGCAGTTTATAATCATTCAATGGATAATAAGAGAATGCCTGAAAGCTCTTACCATTGCCTGGTTCAGAAGTCCTGGACATCAAAGGTTAGATGCTCTTATTTCTCTTTCTTTTGAAAATTCTAGTTTGCATCACCAGCTGCCTTTATGAAATCTTCTTCTCTAACTTCATCTACAGAAATTCACACTTATCAGAGTCAAAACTAAATTTAAAATAAAACAAAATACAGCTCTCAAATAAAACTATCAAATTACAGTGTCTACAACTAGACAGTGTCACCTAATTTGAAAACAGAGACATGAGGTGGGAGGGAAAGGGAGAGAAAAGGGAAATTGCATGGAAATGGAAGGAGACCCTCATTGTTATACAAAATTACATATAAGAGGTTTTGAGGGGGAAGGGAAAACAAACAAAAAAAAAAAACAAGGGAAATAATTAAATTACAACAGATGGGGTAGAGAGGAGGGGAGGGGAAGGGGATAGTAGAGGATAGGAAAGGTAGCAGAATACAACAGTTACTAATATGCATTATGTAAAAATGTGGATGTGTAATCAATGTGATTCTGCAATCTGTATTTGGGGTAAAAATGGGGGTTCATAATCCACTTGAATCGAATGTATGAAATATGATATGTCAAGAGTTTTGTAATGTTTTGAATAACCAATAAAAAAAAAGAAACAGAATTTTTATTTGTCTGCTCTTTTAATGTAAAATATTATTGTGAGTTCTATCCTCTGGATATTTGCTCCCCAGAATCTTTTTCAGTGTTTTTTTTTTCTAAAATCCAAGATGAAATCTTCCTATATCCCACCTAGTCCTTAGCCTGTGACTTAACAGTCTTCTGACTGTTCATGAGCTTCTGATTATTTCTACTCTGTAATCTTGCAGTTAGATTCATCTTCCTGAAGCAACTCTTTGTTACATTTTTTCATTGGTACTCTAAAGCAAAACATGATACAAATTTTCTGTCCTATCACTCAATATTAATGTATTCCATGTACAGTCAGTCCTCCTTTGTCTTCTCACTGTGTTCTATACTGTGGGTTGCTAAAACAGAGCTCTGTGGGTTGGGCTGTTTAAACAACAGACATTTATTACTCACAGTTTGAGGGCTAAAAAGCCAAACACCAAAGTACTGGCAGATCCTATGTCTGATGAACTGCTCCTTGGGATATGCAGAAGGCTATGTTCTCTTATCTTCACATGATAAACAGAAAGAAAACTGGTCTCAAAGACACAAATTCCAGCATGAGGGCTCCACCCTCATGACCTCATCTAAACTTAACAGTCTTCCAAAGACTCCAATTCCTAATATGATCCCATTGAAGATCAGTGATTCAACATTTCAATTTAGGGAGATCAAAAACATTTAGTCCATAACTCTTATATCCTTACGAAACTTATGAACTATTGTTCCAAGTGTCTGTGAGACATTAGTTCCAGGACATCTGCAGATACCAAAATTTGTAGATGCTCAAGATCATTATATATAATGGCATAGTATTTGCATATTATATGTGCACATCATCCTGAATGTTTTAAGTCATCTTAATATCACTTATGATACCTCATAAATTATAAATGCCATATAAATAATTGTTATATAGTGTTGTTCAGAGAATACTGACCAGAAATAGTTTATACATATTCAATACAGATTTAATGTTTTTCCAAATATTTTTGATGTGTGTTTGGTTGAACCCATTTGTAGAACTCACTGATAAAAAGGGATCACTGAATTGCTATTTCTTTCAATATTTATCTTTCCCAGATTTATGCCATTTTGTACAATTTTCCAACTGTTTTCCTTATGTATTCAGATTTTTATTTTTATTTTTATTGAATGAAGGCAATAACTAACTGATAATTCAGAACAAAAACAGAAAGTCAGATAAAATACATATTTTAATAAGAGACGGTTGAGAAAATTTACCAGTTTCCTTGGCTTCTGTAACCCTGAACTTGGTGGCTTAAAATAATCAAACTTATTCTCCAAATTTTTAAAGTCTGTGTGTCCAAAACCAAAATGCCAGAAGTGTTACTTCCTTCTGATGGACGCCATCCCATCTTGCCTCTGGTGGCTACCATACTGCACTGGGGCTCCTGGCCATGTAGATATGTTGCTCCAATCTTTGTATCTGTTGTCACATAATCATCTTCTCCCAATGATTCTCTGTGTCCTCCCATTTTATTCTCCATCCTCCCACTTTCTTCTTTGTGTAAGCACACCATTCATATTAGATTAAGGGCCCAGTCTGACCAGTATGACTTCATCTTTAATAAATATATTAACAATGACCCTGTTTCCAAGCAGGGTTACATTATGAGGTCAAAGAGATTAGGACTTCAAAATATCATTTTAAGAGACATATGGATTTATATCAAAATGGCAGGAAAAAAATCAGAGATGCCAGACCATGTGAGAGGGTTTCTCACTTCATGAGTTGGTCTTTCTGTCTGGGTGAATTTCTCACACCCACTATTTACAGAAGTCTAGGGTGTTGAGACAGTACTCAATCTCCCTGCACTGAAATTGGCTCATCTACAATATGAAAACAATCATAGTCATGTTAATGCATTCTTGTGAAGTTTAAAGGGTTAGAATGAAGAAATGACTTTAAACAGTGTCATCAGCTTGTGTGTAATTTTTTTATGACTCCAGGCAGGTCAGAGGCAGCAAGTAGCACCTTGTGCCCAGGATTGGTGTTGAGGAATAGTCTTATGTGGGTAGCCCTCATAATGTGATGCTGTTTCTCTTCTATGGCTGCTCCTTTCTTGATTTCCTTGTTTGACTCAATGTTTTTCATATAAGTAATCACTATAAATATGTCCATGAAATGTCTCAACTAATGACCTGATTAAGGCACCAATAAAATCTGCATGAGGCAAATAAAAGAAATTATTTTCTTTTGTGCTCTCCTCAAGGTTAGAGTGCTCAAATATGAACACTGGTGTCCCAGCTCTTTCCACTGACACTCCTCATATTCAGATAACTCCTGGTTTCATGAATATACCATCTATATCAAAACGAATTCCTTTTACACCTCCAAACTGATATATATATATATATATATATATATATATATATATATATATATATATACAATTACTTAGATGATATCTACATATAATGGTGTGATATCTTAATTGAAAAGGGAACAATTTAAATTCACATTTAGCAAAAATAACATTATTTTTAAAACACTTTGTTTTTTTTGTAAATGAGATTGAACCCAGAGCTGCTTAATCACTGAACCACATCCCGAGTCCTTTTTATTTTATTTTATATTTATTTTTTGAGTCAGTTTATTTCTAAGTTGCTTAGGGCTTCACTAAATTGCTAAGGCTGATTTTGATTTTGTGATTCTCTTGCCTCAGCCTCTCAAGCCGCTGTGATAACAGGCAGGCACCACTGTGCCTGGCCTTAAAACATATTTTCATGTGAAAACGCAGAGTAAAATTGTTTTAAAAGTTCGCATATTCCCTTATTACCTTTTCCTTTCACACTATCAAAATTTTCACTACTGTCTTTTTAATACATGATTCATGGCATATTTGCCTTGAAATTTAGATTGGCAATATTCGTTATTAATTCATTACTGTGTCGATTCTGTGTATACATTGAAAACATAAAAAAGAGAGAATATGCTCACAACCAGTAGAATAATTCACAGTGATGGTCCTGTATAGACCAAAAAGTAAAAAGAAAAAAAAGTAATAATTCAAAATGAGAATACATTAGCAAATTAAATTCCATAAAGGTTTAAGAAATTATACACATTATCAATCATATTTATTCTTATATTTAAGACAGTTTCTGAGAGGAAATATTATATTAGAGGTCATTTTTATTTTTGCTGCAGGGGATCAAACCCATAGCTTCCTACAGGTGGTAAGTGTTCTATGACTGAACTAGACCCCTGTCCTTGGATGGCAGTTTTAAGCTAGTTAGCAGTGTGTAGGATAATAGACACATTTTCATTACCATATATAGTTAATGTATCTAAATAATGATACAATTTAATCTTACCTGTTCAGGACCTAAATGTTTCTTTTTTAAAAAATCACTTATAATATACTAATTTTTTATTATGAAGTACTAGGTTGTTACTTTTTATAGTGGTTTGAAATTTCTGTTTTATTTGATAAAATGTTTCTAATTATATATGGAGCTCACTTTTTTATGCTTATCTTTGCATTTACATATTCATTATTGCTTTGAATAAAATACATTGTGATTACTTCATTTGCAAAATACTGTTATTGTTGAAACAAGATACAAGCATATAGTGTTTTTCAGATATATCCAGTTGTCAAATTGATCTGTTTGTGGACACAAATGGAATTATTAATAAGACATTCCTTGATCAATGAAGGATTTAATAATTATAAATATTTCTTGAGGCATATTTATATTTTGCAATTTTACTTACAAAATTAACACTACTAAACTGGCCTAAGAAGCTTTTATAAATATGGAAACATTAATTGTAAAATTTAAAGTTTGTGCCAGGTTTTGTAATGTCATTGTTTTAGAAAAATCAAAGACTAAAATAGATAATAGAAATTGCAAATCTGATATGCTTTGATTTTTTTTTGTTCTAACTATATATATTTATGAAAGTAAATAATTTTACATGGAATATCTGCAATATTTTTAATGATTCAAAGGGTATCAGAAAATGTAAGTTATATATGAGATTATTAAACCTTACTAAATATTAAAATTAATTAATGCATTTCCATTAATATAAAATAATATGTTATAACTGTGGGCAGTGATTCAAAAGAAGCAAAAACTGAAACAAAGAATCCAGATTTTTATTGTTGTTGACCATAAATATAGTGTCTATTATGTATATAGTTTTGAACAAGCTCTGAGGATCTATGTACTTTATATAGACTCCTCTTAGAATGTATAATCTAGGACAGAAATTAGATTTATATGTAAGTCATTATTTAACATAATTTTAAATACAAGGTTAATGATGAAAGAACAAAAGTTATTGTGTGGTTTTAGAAGATTTGCCTCCAGCTGTGTAAATCAGGAAATGTTTGACCCTAGGTCTCCATAATCATAAAACAGACTAGTGGAGTAACTCAAATAGAGTATAGTGAACAGTTTAATTGGTTTGTAGTTGGGAGCAAAATAAAACAGAGAGATTTTGTACACAGAAATAAGATTAGATATGATTGGAAAAGTTAGCTTGGAGACACATAATACTGGATTTCACATTTAAAAAAAAAGGTAAGGTAATTTCATTTGGTATGTAATGAAGACTCTTTAAGATTTTATGCAAAATGTAACACAATTTTAGCAACTTTAGGAAAATTAATCTGGCACCATTGTATCATCTGAATTAGAACAGGAAACAAGGAGTCTATTGAAGTTTAATGCAATAGTCCAGGAAAGAGGCATGAGTTTGACTGTTGCATATGGAGTAATGGCTATAGAAAAAGAAAAGATTACATTGAACATAAAGTGTTACTAAAAGACGTAAGATAAAATTACAAAAAAAAAAATGCTGAGAATGCATATGGGAAATGTATAGATACCTTATGAAAATGCCCAGATCAAGTTACATAGCAGTTATTTTGAAATACTGAATGATATCAGGCAAATCATCTAACAGTTAGACCTTTGTTATAATTTTATCTTTGGAAGTTGCAGGACAGAATTTTAGAAAGTGAAAATTTTGACTGAATACACATCAGAATTCCTTAAGATACTTATAAAGCAGTAGGTTTCAAAATCATTCCCAAAACTACTAATTAAATTATGCATTTTTAATTCACTAATTTAGAACCTTATTGTATTTCTTCTCACTCTACCCTATCATTGAGTTAGAAGTGATAGGTTTGGGGCTATAACATAATTCATATTCTCAAATTGTAATTAAAAAAGAAATCATGAGAATAAGGGCCTATTTTTAACACTTTGGAACTTCACTTTAGGTTAATGAGTAATCTATTAGACTAAATAATATTTAAATGAATTTAAACTCAAAATGTAATGTTTATTAGTAGATATGGGGGATGTATTTTTATCTGAAATTATTTTATTAAAATCAGTATTATAAATGGTCAGTTTTGTATTTCAAAGCAAAAATAAAACAGACATTTGCTTTTATTATTATCACTCCAGTACTTATATGTTGGCCTATACTTTACTCCCATTTGATGAACATATTTTCTGTTTTTTCTAAGTCCATTGCAGTCATAATACATTCATTTTAATTTCATATTTTTATCATATAGTACATGGCTTTAAATTGTGTAGAACCATCAAAACAGTTGTGAAACATTTTAGCATATTAAACACAATAGTATAAATCAAACTTTCCTTTATTGAGGTGAAAAACATTTTGACTAAAAAAAAAGTGCAGCAAGGAGTTATATTTTCCCTTGGTTAATTTCTCAAAAATTTATATGTCATTTTAAGATCTAATGTGAAATGGAAGTGAGAGAAATTGGAGACATTTAATTACTTGGATTTGTGATCTAACAGTTCAGTCTTTACATGCCTTAAAAACAGACAGTTTTTTTTTAATAAGAAGTAATGTGAAATTACCTTAACAAAATTAATATTAATCTTTTCACAATAAGCTATAATAAAATGACCAAGTTGAATGTATGCAGATATAGAAGATAAGTCTGTATCTTTTACAATGATAATTTTTTTTTCTGTGAGGCCAGAGTTTTGATGGCAATGAGAAAGAAGTTGACTGTGGATAAGGTCATTCTAGAAATGATAATGTTACTGGAAGATGCTCATACATATACAGTTCAACAAAGCAGACCCTAAGGCCTGAGCACCTACTTTAATGAGAAGACTGGAAGATCATGCTGAGTTTGTTTTAGTAATGATGAAGTAAAGAGTAATTTGAAGGAATGTAACAGCAACTTTCTGGGAAATTTTTAAGAAAAAAAATGAATTATTTTACATTGAATGTAGGCAGGATAAAAAAGATGATGAATTTGGATAAAAAAGATTGCCATATGGAGATAAAAACAATGACATTTTCCTGAAAAGGAAATTTATATACCAATCTAGATCTGGATCTGGATTGGGTTGAGTCATACCAATTGCAATCCTCTTCAGAATATAAATATTGAATGGGGACCAATGTTTATGAATTTATCTGAGAAAAACCTTAAAATGTATATTTGGAAGAAAAAGAATATTGGCTCTCCAAAGACTTATTGAATCATTTTATATCAGATCTTACATTAAGCTATAAAGAAATCAATCATTAGTCATTTCAAAATGACTAATATAGAGTTACAAACCTAGACTGAAACTTACACACAAAGACAGAGTTTATAGTCTCAGGAGATGGAGGAATATCTGCTGATGTGAAGGGATATACAAACCAATTAAGAAAAGATACACTCTGCCTCTAGGACTGTGTCATTAAACCAATGCAAAACTCATGTTTTGAAAGAAACTCATGCCTTACACAGAGCCTCTGTACTCTGACAAATCTTCATCATCCTCTTTCTCCTATACACAGATTGTTCTCCTGGCAGGACGGAAGGAACCCTTTCTCTTCGGTAGGTGGAAATTGCAATGGTGAAGTTACCCTGTGGGTTAAACATCGTAGATAACAGTGAATGTTTACAGTTTTGGTTTCATGTGTATTTTACAGTGTTAACAACTGTTGTACTTGAAGAGAAAAGTGTCACTTGAAAATAGAATATATACTCCAGAGGAATAACCCCTTTATAATGGATTGCTGCCTGCATATTAAACCAAGTGTTTTCAGCTATATCTCTTAAAAGATGAGTTGACTTCTGTGCAAGTTAATCTAAACCTCAGTTAACATCCATTCACATATACTTTTCTAGTGCCATACATACAACATATTTGATCTAATTTTGAATAAGGATCAAAAAAGAAATTTAAAAAATATAAAATATTAAGTAGTAAATAAGCACTATTCTGAACACACAGAAGTACACAAGTTCAAAAGATACCCATATACATAGAGGAAAAATGGTTGAAAAGTGTTTAGTAACCTCAAGTTAATTCAATAAAATATTGCCTTCCAAAATCTCAACTGCAACTTTTGTAGCAAAAGAAAAATCCATCCTAATATTCACATGAAATCCCAGAGGACAAATAATAAAATTTTTTTTGGAAAAGAAGGACAAATTTGGAATCACATTAACTGATTTCAAAGCATACTACAAAAGTATAGTAGTAAAAATAGTATGGAATTGGCATAAAGCCAAATGGACTAATAGAATAAAATAAAAGCCCAGAAATAAACCATAGCATATATGGATAAGTGGTGTTCAGCAAATATCAAACCATTCAATAAGGGTATGATAATCTTTTTAATAAATGATGCTGAGAAAATCAGATATGGGTATGCAGTTTATCTTATACCATAATAAAATTAATTAAAACTGGAATAAAAATTTAAATATAAGACCCAAAACTATAAACTCCTAGAATAAAGCACAGATTAAGAACTTCATAATATTAAGCTTATTATTAAGTTCCTGGGGAAAAAAACACTAAAAGTTCAAGAAACAAAGAGAAAAAAATAGACAAATGGAACTGTTAACATACATACAAATGTCTGTATATCAAAGGACACTGTCAACCTGTCAACAGGTGAAAAAGGAATCTACAGAATAGAAAGAAATATTTATAAATCCCATAGCTAAAAGAGATTAATATTCTATATAAATGCAAAAACTTAACATAAAATCAAATAATTCAATTTGAAAATTTGGTAAAAGATTAGACTATAAATTTTCCAAAGATAATGTCCAGTGGCCAGCAATCATATAAAAAGATGCTTAGCATCACTAATCACAGAAAAAATGCAAGTAAAAACTAAAGTGAAGTATCATTTCACACCTATTAGAATTGCTTCTTTCTAAATAGGAAATAACAAGCATTGACTAGGTAATAAATAAATTGCAATCTTGTACATTTTTAATGAGGTTGTAAAATGCTTCAACCAAGATGGAAAGCAGTGTGACTATCATTAGAAATTAAAATGACAACTATCATATGATTCAATAATTTATGAGTATATACCCCAAATACTGAAAGACCCATCCTGAACAGATTTTTTTTAATAACAGCACTGTTCACTGTTGGCAAGAGGTGGTTAAAAACAAATCCAAAAATTCATCATCAACTAATGAATGAGTGAATAAAATGTGGTCTATCAACTGAGTAATGAATAAGCAAAACATAGCATATTAATTACTTTTTCTTTCTTTTCTTTTTTTTTTTTTTTTTTTTTTTTTTTGGTATGGGAGATTGAACCCAGGGGCACTTAACCACTGAGTTATATCTGCAACTCTTTTTTTTTTTTTTTTTTGATAGAATTGAGACAGAGTTTTGCTAAATTGTTTAGGGCCTTGCTAAGTTTTTGAAGAGGGCTTTGAATGCATGATCCTCATGCCTCAGCCTCCTGAGCTTCTGAAATTATAGGCATGTATTACCATGCCCAGTTTAATTACCTTTAAAAGGAAGGAAATTCTGTCACATTTTTCAGAATGAGTGAACCCTGAGGATATTATGCTAATGAAATAACCCAGTCGAAAAAACACAAATACTATGTGATTCCAATGATTTAGTTAAATGACTAAATCCATAGAAATAAAGTAGAGCAGTGGTTAGCAGGAGTTGGATGAACAGGAAAGCGGAATTGTTTAATGTACAGTTTCAGATTTACAACATGAAAAAGCCTGGCATTCTGCTACACAACAATATGAATACAACCAACATTATGAACTTAAAATGGTTAATATGATAAATTTTACATTATGTGCTTTTAACCATATAGTTAAAAGAATATCACTAATTTAAAGAGCAAAAGAACACATGAAACACAAGATTATAATTTTGTGCACAATGGGGTGAGATTAATACAATCAGGGTCACATTGATGAGAAACCTAAAAATACAAAGAATACAAACGAAGAGAATAGAACAATAAGTGCAGGATTTGCATTGTAGAAAATGGAATCAGGGCTGGGATGTATAGCTCCATGGAAGAGCACTTGCCTGGCAGGCACAGGCCCTGGGTCTGATCCCCAGCACTCAAAGAAAGGAAAGATGGAATCAAATGTAGTGGGAGAGAGAGAACACTTCTCAGAATACAGATGAAAGGTCAAAAAGATTTACAAGATTATACTAAAAGATTACACCATAAAGGGCAAAGCTAACCTTGAGATGATTCTCATTAATAGAGAAATAAAACGAAAACAACAGGAAAAGTCGAACCAAAGAAGGAAACTTTAGTGAAATAACACTTTCTTGTGATGAAAACCAGTGCATGTAAATTGAAAAAGGGAGATTCATTTTAGAAAAATAAGTAAAAGAGGATCACAGCTTAGATATAACTGCAAATTATTCTGACAATAATAGAATTTTTTTAAAGCACTGTTGGAAATCCAAGCAAAAGTGAAAAGTGGGATCCCAGTCACATGCTTTGACACTTTAATGGGTGTGTAGAGCAAAAAAAAAAATATTTCAAAAATTGTATACCTACTCAAACGCTCTCCTATGTGAAGATTATACAAAACTCTCAATATCTCATTCACTTAGCTCTACTTGAAGGATTTCTTGAGCTTTTGAAATAGACCTGAAGTTTAAAATTTTCCATTTTTAAAAACTTCTTTCCACATATTATCTTGATATAATTTAAATCTCATTGCTCTTCATAAACTAAAAACTGGGGAATTCTAAAAGTGTTTTCACTGTTTTCTCACAGACTTCTATATTATCACATTCAAGGTCATAAAATATACAGATTCTGCCTGCATTGCTTCAAATCCTCTGTCCAAAGGCCTGATCATGCAGGCTTTTAAAGTCTCAGTTGGAAGAACTCACCTTGCATAATAATATAAAAGGCAGAAGACAAAGATGTTTGTGGGCTATGACCAAGTGTTTGGAGGGATTATTGTAGATCTATCATAGTCTATGTAAGGCCCATAACAGAATGATGGCTACCGATTGTTATTCTGATATCTTCTCTGTCCTAGTTGGACGTTAGCCTATGAGAACATTCTATCCAATTTTCTCACACACATAAGGAAAAAAAAAGTGTGGTATCTTCCTATAATGTTATGGAATTACAAAAACAAAAGAATTAGTGTGATTTTTAACACTGAGAATTATAAAAGCAGATTTACAGTCATCGTAGTCTTATTCTCATTACAGGATAGAGGTTTATATTTTGATAAGAGCCTAGAAATCTTTTATATTTTGCCTAAGACAAATAAACACTGATTTAATCTGTTGCTTTTGCTTTCCATGAGGAAAGAGGATGATAACCTTCTTATGATGTCAATGAATCTGAACACCAGCTTGTGATTGTTTTTCTCTTGATGGTCTCTAAAACCTCAAAGAATATGCCAATGACAATGGCATTTTACAAAAAAAGAAGACATGAAGAATGAAGCCAGTTAATCAGAGAAGTCCAAAACCCAAAGCCATTAACATAGGCTTATTAATGTATTATCTACCTACCACAAACATGTATTTAATTGTACAAGACAATAATTTTTAGTAAATTTACAGTCATGTTACCATTCAGGCTGTCAAGGCTTAACATAGTACTGTCACTCTGAAAAAAATCTTTCCAGCCAATTTGTAGAAATTGTGTATTTCCACAACCTGAGGTAACCACTGATTTTTCTCTTACTTACAAGTTTCTCTTGTAAAAAAAATATGTTCCAAAAGTGATTGTTTTAATCAATATTTGAGACAATTGCTAACTGAACCTCATATTCCTGAAGCAAGTATCCAGAATCCCAAATACCTAAGCTTTCCTGACAATCAGTCTTGCTACATTTCCAGGAAACAAGAAGAAAGCAGTTTAAAAACATGCTGTGATTGTGTGATTGCTCTCTGTTACTGTTACAAAATACCTGAAATAAATCAATTTATAAGAAGAAAAATTTTATTTTGACTTACAACTGTGGAAACACTGATCCATGCTTTTGAACCTTGTGGCAAAATAGTACCTCACTGTGGTAACAGGTAACAGAAGAAGTTGTGGCCAGGAAGCAAAAGAGAGAGAAAAAGGAGGGACTGAGACCTTAGTATCCCTTGCCAAGAGCAAGATTACCAATAACATCTTTATCTTCCACTAGGCTTCACCTCCTAATGTTTAACTGTGTTCCAGCAGTTTCATGGGTTGGGGACCCAGCCTTTAACACTTTTGGCTATCTAGACCATAATACTAACTTACTATTGCAGGACACTAGATTCATTTGGTTTTGCCTCGAGTATTCTGATCCCCAACACTATGCTACAAAGAGCAGAAATCCTTATTTCTCTAATGTTCCTGTGTTAATCATCAAAACAGGAGGTTGGGAAACAAAAATCTCTTCTAGGCAACTATTTTTCTGCAATTGTTGATTATTCATTTAACTCAGATTGTGCTTTGCTGACATTCATTAATTTCAATGTTGCCCACAATCTCAATGCATCACTGTAAGACAAATTCTGTGTGAGTGGAATCAGACAAAGATGAATCTTATGGATGCATCTCCAAAATGTCAAATGTTCACCTTCATTACTGAATAGCTCTTTATTGCCCAGGGTAATAACTACACATACTAGCTATAGTACTGACACCTCATTTTAACCAGCCCATTCTCAGACACCATAATGAATCATTTATGAAAAGTATTCACCCGCTAGGTGCAGCTTTCGACATCTGCCTTTGTTCCTTCAAAACCTGCAGGATAACAGAAGGCAGGTCTTATTCCGGGTTCTAGCCTTGTTTTGTCCTGTTTTCCCACATTGGCATGAAGTAACACTTGTGTGTGTTAAATCATCCAGGAAATAAGGAAGAAATCGATCTATAATTTCTGAGAATATGGTGCAGTAAATAATCATTATCCCAGCTTAAAAGTATATTGTTTATATTCAATTTCTATAAATTAATTGTTGGGGGAATTAGACTGATTAAAATACCACCTGCAAGGGACCTAGGGAGTAAACCTAGAAAATATGGCATTTTTTACAGATGAGAAAGATTATCCTAAAAAAATGCCAATAGCATTCTGTTTTGTCAGAAGGAGAGGAATATACAAGCTGTTATGCAAGAGAATTTGGTGTTACCTGGGAGTTCGGTGACAGGATGACAGGGTTATGAAAGGATCCGTGTAGACCGTTCTCTCTGTCTCTCTCTTGTTCTCACTTTTGCTTTTCTTTTTTCTTTCTTTCTTTATTTTTTTGTTAAGTTTCAAGGCATCAGACTATTATCTCTCATGAAATAAATATCAACTGGTAAATCAAAATCGCTGATGAGAAAATCTGGTACTGGCATGGCAAGTTGTTTTGAGGCCACTGAGAGTTCAAATGAATTAAAATTTGAAATATTTTACCCTTATTCCTGGCTAAAAAAAGATTCAGTCTAAGACTGATTAATAATAGTTGATATTTTCTAATCATGATTTTAATATGCCATCATGTAATAGTTTTTACTCATTGCAGTAATGTGTAATTCTTCCTTTCAAAAAGTCAGTGGGAGTGGCACAAAATGAAGTCTAAAGAAAAAATGGTGACTTTTAGAATCAAACTTTATTTCCAACTCAGGGCTTATTAGGAATTGGAACTTTAAACAATTAAAAATAAAAGCTTTATGGTCATTATCCAAATATCAGTTCTCTGAGTTCACCAACACAATTTTTAAAATGTAGGTGTCCCATGCCACTTCCCCACCTAAAATCACAAAGTGATTTAAACCAAATATTAGTGAGGCATTTACACATAAGTGTATATGGCTTTAAAATATATTTTACTTTGATTTCAGGAATTTTTAGTTGGCTGAAATTTTAGTGAATATCTTTGTAAGAAAAAAAGTGCATAAACAATGAAAGTACAGTCCAATAAAATTTTACAAACTGATCACATTTTTATACCCACAACTCAGATCTAGAAGCAAAAAATCATCTGCTTCCAAAACCTTCCACTGTATTCTCTAGCAATCCTAATCTTTAGCCTAACTTCAAAAGCACATCATACTTTTCTCTGATTTTGAAATACAAGTTGTAAACACTATACACAAATGGAGTGATAATGCTATAAATTGTTTGCCTTTTCTAGTGTAACATTATTTCTGACAGCTGTTTTTCTTGCTACATGAAATTGCACTTTGATCATTGTCATTACTTGAGATCTGGTGTGAAACTATCCAGTTAAATACCTGCAGAAAAAAAATATGCATATATAACTGGGCAGAAGTATATACATATATATCTTGTAGTTATATTCAGCTTTGTATTTTACAGTTAAGAAAATGAACATTTGTGCATGAATTTTGGTGAATATTAGAACATATGTTGTTGAATATATACCAAGGAATGGAATTGTGGTTTAAAGAGTATATAGATAATGCCCCCCCCCATACTGATAAATGTTTTCAAAACACCTATTTAGGGTCTTTTAGTTTAAGTTTCTTGTCCTGCTATGTCCAGAATCCCCTACTTTGCCCTCCACCAAGATATTTCACCAATCTAAATATAAATCTTCACAATTAAAAATAAGAACAGCCTTTTTGGTAATGGTATGAGAATTCAATCCTCTAGCAAATCAGGAATCATCTATTTTGGTCTCACTGGAATTATTTGAGCAAGTATTAGTAACTTCCCTATATGGATTCCATCCCCCCACCCCCGCCTTTTTTTAAAATAAAACAAGATCAATTATTTCAAATAATTTATCTTATGGTACTAATTCTAATGTTTTAAAAATTTGCATACTTAATATGTCCAGAGAGTATTTCCTTCAACAAATATATGTAAAATGTCTAAAAGAATTACCTTTAACTTGACATATTATGAAGATGACAACATACTACTAAAATAGCAAGCACGCCATGTAAGATCTAGGGAACAATTTCGCTATAGCTACTGTCTCTGAGGAGTAACCAAACACCTTCTTTGCTCATGTCATTTAGAGTTTGTCTTCATAGTACCAAGCCATATAATTCTTATAATTTTCCCAGAAGAGTTACCAGCTTAAGGACTATGAGTACATGGTTAGATGTGTGTCACATCTCAAGATAAACAAACACTTTAAAATAAAAAATAAATAGTAAATTTTTAAAAATAAGAAATTTTTAATTTAATAAAACTTTATTGATCATTCAACTGAGAATTCTGATTACTCAAAAAAAATAAAAAATAAAAAATACAACACAATCACTCTCATCAAAAAAATCACAAATTATCTCAGAATTTAAAAGTTGCACCATAGTATATGTATGATTAAGTTAAAGATGACAATGATAATGCCTAGAAATTTCATGACCTTTTAAAGCTACTAGAAAGAGTAAAAATGACCAAAAAATCTGTTTTCAGAAGGTACATCTTAATGTTAAATTTTAAAAGAAGAGTGTTTTATTATTTTCTGTAAAATTTTATAAAATTATTATTGATAGAACAGTTTTTAAATTGATTTAGTCATACTCAAATAAAAGGATTCATAAAATATAATATGGACTAAGAAGAGTTTACCAGAATATTGAGCTTTCTTTGATATTCACAGAAATCAACACAATGTCCATTAGTGCAGAATAAAAGACATAAAACAATTCAGTGTAAAAAAATACCCTGCATTAATGGAACATTAAAGTTATGATTTAAACCCACAGAAGTCAGGAAATTCAGAATTAGAACTCCCAAGGTAACCTTAACTGTGACCTCTTGTACATAAACACTGTTTAGAAAATTGAGATTTTTGCTGTCCTGATCACATATCACTACGAAGAACAGTTTTAAAGGGGGGGAAAAGGCAGTACCTTTCCTTAAAACCACTGTATATGTTTAAAATTTTATACCTACTTAAAAATTCAAACCATCCATCTTATATGACCATATAAGCTAATTATGGCATAAGAAAGAATTTTTAAGATACTATAGAAAGCTGTTGAAGCTACAACATAATGAACTATGTATCAAACGTATGAATTTGGATTCTTTTTAAAATATAGTCAAAAGCTCTTACCAGATAAAAAACATAATCATACTTGCTGCAGAATGACAGTGGGGGCATTATTAAAATTATAAAGAATTACAACATATAAGGAAAAGGGATCAAGGAAATAATTGAACTGAGGATCAGGAAAAAAAATCATCCTTTATATATCTCAGCTTTCTAGGGAAGACATTTTATCTGTAATTCATCACCTCTTCATTTGTAAAAAGAAAGGTTTAAGGTAAGTGACATCTTAGCCTCTTCTAACTTTAAAAATAGAATGATTCTATGATTTTATATAAATTTATATTCAAGAAGAGGATCATAAAACTTATTTCAGTTATTCCTTTAGAAACTTAGCAAGCAATGGTTGATCAACCAAGAATGAGACTGATGTAATAAACCTGGGATTCTCTTAGATGGGATGAGCCTGTATCACTGCTACAGCCCTTTCCTTTAGACTGTTTGTGATGAGTCAAAAAATGTAAACGTGTTCATCCAAAGATTAGTTCAGTCTCTGTAACTAGAATGGGTAAAGTAGATGTTTTACTACAATGAAAGACATCTATCAGCTCTGAGACTGTCTCCCAATAGTATGGAGGTGAAAAGAGTAAGGGCTCAGAGAAAGGCATGTGCATGGGTAGGTATCAGCAACACCAGAGTCACCTTTCAACTAAAGTCTCCAAAACCAGTCTCCAGTCCTCCTCAGAATCTCTGTACTGTGGGAGGTAGCTGGATGATGGATGACACAGACCCATACACTAAACAATATATTTTTAAAAGCAAGCAAGTAACAACAATAAAATCCATGACTTATGGTTCTAGTTAGATCAAAGGAAACAATTATGCTCTGTTTCTAATTGTATGTGTTTGAACTTTTTGTTGGGGTGAAAATGCAACTAGTTTCCAATAATAAAAATTAACACAGAACAACACAACAATGTCATCTCAGGGGGCAAATCAAGTCCAATAATCATCTGTGAAATTGGAATTTTGTGCTTGAAAATTACTTTCACCTAAGAGTATAATGTGATCATCCAATATCCATACTATCTCTGGATTTTCTTTGTTAGATCGGGAATAGCTGAGATCATTCATGGAATCCTATAGATAGAGGCTTATATGGCCCATTTACTTAACAGCATTTGATTCATTGAATCATTGATAAATATAGTGAAGTGAAAATAATATTAAAATGTTATCTTAATGTCATTTACAAAAATCCAAGTTGTCTTTTTATTATAGTATCAGAGATTTAAGATCTGACTTTTTTCTTTTACTGTTTTTCTTATATGCATTTGGATCCACCTAGAGAACAGCAACAATGCCTATGATGTAGCCTCATGTTATTGAAAAAACAAAGTGAATTTTGAAAAAAAAATATTATATAAGTCAAAAAATATATTTCAGCTTAATATTTTAAACATAATTTTCATTTTCATATTTGCATAATATCTTGCAAATATTATCAATATGAATGTACCCTTTTATGGTACAAATGGTAATGACCAAATCATTCTGTAGTCTACTTTTTAATGGAACTTTAAATCATCATATTTATAAGTCACAATTTTTTTCTTCTTATTTTAAAGGCAGAATAATATGCTATAAAGTTAATGCACTATAATTTACTTAATTTCCTTATTGTAAGATACTTCAGCTCTTAGAGAATACACCTAAGGGAATAACCATTACATATTGCTTTTCTTCTTCTCTTGACAAATTTTCAACATGAAATATTTATGACTTAATATATAGAGTGACATTGTAACTAGTTGAAGGTGAGGAAAGGAGTGTTTAAAAATTAGACTGTGGTCTTAATGAAAGTGACTGTCAGTGATTAATTGTCTGCTGGAGGAGTGGGACAGAAGACATGTCTGCTGATGGCATGTAGAATCTCAAAAGCCATCTCCCCTAGACGTGTTGAGCTACTTTATTCCTTACCCCAAACCAGTTGTTGCTGAAAGAATAATAGATATGCTTTAGATTTAAACATTCAGATTCACAAAGTACTTTTAAGGGCTTATTAAAGCATTTTTATCACCTTAAAATTCAGTTTAGAATATTAGGCACCAGCTCTGGAGGACTCCCACTGAAATAAAAGTCTGAATGTTTCAAATTTTGGCAGAATAAGCATGGATATTTTTAGAGTGAGCACTTTGCATTGTGTAGGTAATAAAATCATTTAAGGGATATTGTTTCATTATGCAAAACAAGTATTATTCCTCTGAAATATCACTGCATTTGAATTAAATTCCTTTTTAAGAACCCCCCCTCCACTTTCGTGAATGTTCATAGCTCTTTTCTTCTCTTTCTCCACAAGCTGGTTTCCCCATGGAGGACCTGTTCCTTTATAACTGTTTTTCTTCCAATTACTTTTGTGGTCAGCCTGCCATCCATTCCACTTGACTGAAACCTCTCCACATGTAGGCACCAATATCTTGTGTGTGATGAAATTTAACAACTCTTTCAATCTCTGTTTTACTTGTCTTCCCTCCCACGTTTGATATTTTTTGATCACTTTCTGCAGAAAATTTTATTTTCCCTTGGCTTCCATGTAAAAAGTGTCTCTTCGTTGTCTCACAACTTTGCTGTGATGGAAGAGAGAGAGAGAGAGACAGAGAGAGAGAGAGAGAGAGAGACAGAGAGAGAGAGAGAGAGAGAATTTTTTTGCCATCCTTTTAAGTTGAAGTCAAGGTAATGTTGTATCCTCTTCTCATACATTTTTTTTCTCTGAAAGCTAATTCATTTTAATTACTTAAAATAAACCTCCTACATACTGATTCCTTACATAATTGAGATTTCTAGTTCAAACCTATATATGCTAATAGATACAGCAGAAAGACCATTTTCTCTCTGCATGAATAGTTGTTTAGAACTTGACCTATTACCTCATCTGAAGACCTGCTAATCATACTCCACTTCTTGTTGTGGTATGAAATATCACTTTCTTAATCAGCCAGAATCATGTCATCTTCACCACCACTATCACCAACATCCTTCTCTCATCATAAACACCCAACTAGTTGTTCTATACTATCTAAATATCTCTGTAATATGTCACTTTCATTTTAAAACTTATGATATTCCTCCATAATGTTCTCTTTCCCAAACTATTGAAATATCTTCCTAATTCATATTCTGATAGTTGTCTTTTCACCTTATCTCTTCCAAAGTTTCCTCTCCAGGTTCAACAATGAAGATTTTTCTAAAACATGTGTTGGGTAGAATCATTTGCCTTTTTCATTCATTCCATTTCAATCTCTGGCAGAAAAGAGCCTACAGCATCCATGCACATTTTTAGTCATCCTTTCATAAATCCACTCACCTAATTCTTAGCAATAGAAGTGAACATGAAGCTCCTGGTCTCATGAAGTTCACAGTCAAAGATGGAATATTTAAGTTTAGTGATCAATAACACAAAGAAGGAACTCTAAGCAGAGGAATGGCAATGAATTTGGGTAAGCCAGAGGTTTTGTGATTAAATTTAATTTGCATACGCATTTCTCAGGTGAACTTAGGAACATGAGACAGTGTGTATGGGGGATGGTGTTGGGAATGTCCAAATATGAGGTACAATTTTATAAGGTTCTCAGGCAAAAGAGAACATAGAGCTTTGGAAGAGCTTGTTGGTGATAGAGACAGAATTTTACCTCCATTGAAAGAATGAAGAAGAGTAGATACAGATAAAATTTAAGAGGAATTTGAGGATAAGAGATTGGTGAACACTATACTCTTATTCAAGAAATTACATTCTCACATTTCCATTTTAAGAAAAACAATGGACAAAAAACAAAACACAACTATCTGGCTGCAGAATATAAAGGAAGAATCTTCATGACCACGTTCTTGTTTATTGCCCTCCTCTTCTTTCTCATCCTACTGGCTTCACACCTCCAACATGAAGTTAACATGGCATTTTCCTAGAGTTAGCTTTTTTGTGCCTCCAAGACCATGCAAATGTTTCTTTTCCCCCCTAAAATCTGCTTTCCCTTTTCTCAAACTATCAGAATCCACATACAAACAGTGTAGATTCTAGCATTTTCTCCTTTGTGAAACTGTTTTGCCCTCCTCTGTTTTCATGTGGCTGTGACCACATATGTTTGAAGATTTATACACCTAGTTTTGAGTTCCTGCCTCTACCCTAGAATTACACTACCTAAAATCACTGAATTTTTACAACTCTTTATTCACTGTGACAAGCACAGTGCCTGCAACTTGATGAAGGACAGAAAGGATCCAAGAAAAGGGAAGGAGGAATGGAGAGAGGAGAAAAAGAGTGAAGGAGATGAAAAGGAGGAGGAAAAGAGGATAAAGGAGAGAGAAAGAACAGAAGAATTTATTTGATTAATATGTTATTTTCCTACTATATTCCTATAACAAGAGTAAAGTGCTAGAGTAGGGAAAAAAACCTTCTATGAAATAACTAATCGCCTCCACAGAATCCTTGGCAGATGGTCTTACAGACTTTGCTTGAACATTCAGTTACTTGTGGTTCATTTTTTTTTTAACTAAATCAGTGTTGAAAATGTTGAATATTGAGAGATGATATTTGCCTTCTGACTTTGATCCTTTATAACTAGTTGTTCTTCCTGAGCGTAAGTGAACTTAATGAAAAAAACATCTCCAGGTACATTGTGTTATACAGTGCACTTTTCTGGGCAATTTCTATATGATTAGTGCTCAGAGTAAGATGCGTGATTGTGAAACTACAGCTTCGGTGATACATATTATAAAAGCCAAATGCTATCATATGATGTAATATAAAATAACATAAAAGCCAAATGCTAATGCTATCAAATTATTCCATCCTTCACTCAGTCTTGTTGGTATCATCTACACTTGTTTTTCTTTCTTGAAGACTTTCACCCTTAGTTTGAGGACCCTTTCCCAATATTACTTCTATCCCAGACAGTGATGAATTTAATATTTCCATAAACACTTTTTCTAAAGTCTTAAGTCCTAGAGCCCACAGCTATCTTGTTCCTCCTCTCTCTCTTTCCTTAAACGTTTCCTCAACAGCTACATCTGCCTCATGACTTTGCCCTAAATGAGAAAAGCACATTTCCTCTTAGGGCTCTTTGTAACTGTTCTCTACCTAAACTATCCTTCTTCCATATTTTCCCACAACTGTTCTCTACCTAAACTATCCTTCTTCCATATTTTCCCACTCAATCCTTTATTATTTTAATATTCAGTATAGAAATGCTTATTGAGGAGAATACAAAATGAGAATTTCATTTTGATATTTTCTCCTAAAATTGTATTTAAACTATGTCTTCATTTTTTATGCTTAAATCTGCTTTCTTTAAGCCTTCACCCTTTGATTAATTATATTTTTTCACAAGAAAAAAAGGGTAAGATTTTTGAAACACTTGCTTTTGTGCCACGGAAAATGAGAGAAGTTTAGGGAAAAGCTTGGTTGAACGACTTTGACTTCACTTATTCCATTACTTTTTCTTGCACATCCGTCTTGGAAATTCAGACTATAGCAAAATGGAATCAATGCAAACACCTGAAATTGCAAGTGATAAGTCTATGAACTCAGTTTTTGTCGGCAGTCATGCAACTTTAACTCTTGCAATGATTCATAATTGGAATATCAATTCTCACTTTATATTCTCCACAAATTAAAACCTTTCAAGTTATACTTCAAATATATATATATATGTGTATATATATATATATATATATATATATATATATATATATATATATATATATATATATAATTTATTTATTTTGTATCAGAGATTGAACCCAGGGGCAGTTAACTACTGAACCACATCCCAAGCCTGTTATTTTATTTTTTATTTTAAGACAGAATCCTGATAAGTTGCTCAGGGCCTTGCTAAGCTGTTGAGGCTGGCTTTGATTATGATCTGCCTGCCTTAGCCACCCCAGTCACTGGGGTTATAAGCATGTGCCTCAGAGCCTGGCTTACTCTAAATATCTTTTATAATACATCATTTATTTCTGCAAAAATCAATAGATTTGCTCAAAGTTGATGAAAATTATAGGGAGGGGGGTGGTCAACAAACTCTGCAATTAATGTAAGATTAATTCTTCAAAATATGTGGTCATATATAAACAAGTCAATTATTCAGCCAGCTTTTGTGTGCTTATCTATAATAATTGATTGACAGATAAATGGATATTATTTGATGATAAAAAGATGGGAGTCATTGCAAATAAAATGAACTAATGCCTTTATTTTATAAGGAAACATCAATAATTCTGTTCTTTCCACTGTGTAGGTTGAAATAAATTTATATAATTGTATAATAATGCAGTTTTTTTCTCTCCTTCATTATGCCACTATTTTTATCAAACTTCTTAAAAACCATGTTTTTATCTCCTTATACTTATTTCTTTTTTCTTTCTGTTCTGGCCTACTTCTTTAAAGATTTCTTCCATTCTATTGGAAAAGCTGACTTCCTTTCTCAGAAACTGGAGCATATGGTTATTTATTTTAAGACCTTACTATTTCTTGTCTATCTCCGTGATCATCTCCCTTTATTGTTCACAACATTTTTGACAGTATCAGTCAGGAAAACAAAGATAGTGTTGATTGAAGGTCACTTTATTGATTTCATCAGAATCTATATTTCCTGGATCTCAAATTGAACAGTATTTCTCTGAGTCCCTTTTGAAAACAGCACTTGTAAATTGCCACTCCAAATTATCTGTGTTTCAGATTTAGGTCAAAGGATACAGCACAGCAGATATGTAGGATGAACAATCTTGGAGATTTAATGTAGAGCATGAGAACCAAATTTAATAGAGTTGTATTATAGTAGGGATTTTTATTTTAAGTAGATTTTACCTACATTTGTGTCAAAACAGTAATTGAATGATAGATATGTTAATATGCTTCAGTATGGTAACAATTTTACTCCCTATATATACATCCCGTAATATCATGTTGTTACCTCAAATATACTAAATAAAATTTGTTTTTAAGAAATCATTTCTCATGTACACTTGTCAAGAAATTCATATCAGAAAATTCTTATATTTATGCATTGGTATATTTTCTGAGTTGTACCACAAAATACTATAATACATATAGTTATCAGTTTGTAGCTTATTGTTCTTTCAAAAATGTGTTTATCTGCAAAGATAAATGATTCACTTATCTTTCTCTTAATTTTTTTGTAATTAAGCATCAATGTTCATGGATTCTTTGTGCGCCCTCTCCTCATGCTTTCTAAAGATAAAAGCTATGATCTGCTAAGAAATATATTTCACTGTGGAAGCAGGCATTTATTTCTTTCAAATTAGTTCACCAGGATGCTAATACCAGTTTGTTTCTAATGATTTTATTAAACTATTTAATGCAGTGCTTAAAGGCTAATGACTTTCTTTATTATTTGTATTGTTTTCTTTTTTATTATTTGTATTTTAAAGGTGTTTTTGCTCTATTAGAGATCTAAAATATGTAAATATTGTTAAATATTCATCTTTTATAACACAATGTACTTGTACGTATTCAAGAAGCCTAACATAATATTATTTGATGATTCTCCTTGATTTTATTCATTGATCAAAATGTATTGACTCTAAAACCATGGCAATATGTGCTCTCCTCTTCCTCAAATAGCCTAAAATGCAATGAATGAAGATATGTGAGTAGATAAACATTTAAAGCAGGGAAATGTTGCTGATATAAAGCTATTTAGGATAAATTACAGTTTAATATTAGGAAAGAATAGGGTCTTAAGGAGCACTGTCAGGTACTTTAGCACATGTGTTACATAAATTATCAGAGGCCGGGGACTAGAAGAATGATAAGAGGTGGAGTTGAAGAAATAGATATTTACCTTAGTAATTTCTTGTGCTATGTCAGGACTTCTAACGATATTTTCCAAATAGTAGATAATTATCAAATGAATTAGAAGGGGGGCACATTTATAATTGTATGCACATTTTAAACAATCACTGCAACTATAATGTAAAGAATACATTATAGGTAAATTAGCCTGGCCAAACAGGCCACTTCAACAAAGGAAAATTACAGTTAAGAGAAAGCCTTACTTAAGGATGGCATGAATCATGGTGGTGCTAGTACAGAGGGAGAGAAACAAATAAAGGGCATTGAAATTAAAAAAGTAATTAAAACATGGCAAACCTATATTCATGCTTTAAGCAGAAACAATAAAATAAAGAAATATCTTTAGATATCTTTCAGGATTGTCAGATTTGAAGGGCAAAAGTTAAAACACATGCAAAAAAAAAAAAAAAACTTGACATAAAATATCAGCTATAGTCATGATTCTAGCTCTCTTTACTTTGAACTCACATGCTGTAAGTATCCAACAAAAGCTCAAATTCCATGTTCAGAAATGATAGTGTAATTGGTGCCAGCTTTCTCAAGATAAGCAAAAAAAAAAGAGTTTTAGACAATGGTAGAAAGATGTGATCCTTGACAGAAGAGAAGTATTCCAGTTGAATACTTCTTGGGTGCAATTCCCACAATAGGGCACAGAGGAGAACAGGAAGAGCTCAGAATTCAGAATACTGAAGTATTAGAAATTTCCAAGGCAGAATACTCTGAGGAAAGAGAAAAAGAAGATACACAGAGTGAATATCAGATATACACATGGAGATTTCTATGAGTTTTTGCCTAAGGCTTATCTGTGGTAGAATGCTATTGGGACTATGTACTACATAGAGATACCAAATGTCCCACAGTTCTGGGGGATTTTGCAATCATGGCACCAAAGACAGTAATTTGCACCATAGTAAAGTCATGCCTTTGAAACAAGGACTATAATATAAAGACTAGTTCTCCAGAATAAAGGCCAAAAAGAAATAGCATTTACAAACAAATGAGAGAATCAACATTGTTGTAATAAAACAGTTCACCCATAACTTAATGCTACCAGAGCAAAACTTTCCAACCTTTAAAAGAATACCAAATGATTCAACATGTCATCAGAAGTATCAGGCAGGGCCTTGGGTTTGCACCTGTGGTAGCAGTTATTTCTGCAGATGGGGCATGGGACTAACCTCAGCCCAGGAATATAAAGCCAGCCTGGGCAAAAAGAAGACCTCATTTCTTAAAAATAAATAAATAGAATTAAGTAAATAAAATAAAAATTTAAAAATATCTGTCACCAAATTGGAAAACCACTACAACATAACAAGATATAAAAAGCAGAAAATAGTGGTAATCAATTTAAAACACATGAGATGATCTAGATGTTGAAATTAGCTGCCAGCTTTAAAAGGTGCTTGTGCTATTTTATGAAAAAAAAATATTTCACCTGATAATTGAAGTAAAGTTAATCTTGAAAAATAATTGAATCAGTATGAATAAACCAAGTAAAAATTTCATAATTGAAGATAAAAATTTAGAACATGAAATTTTCTAATTTACAATAATAGCAAAATGGAAGCTATAAAAAACAGGAAGGTAAACTTAAAGACAGATAGAAATGATAATATTTGAAAAATAATCAGAAAAATAAAATATGTGCAAACAATGAACAATATCTCATTTTGGACAATATCATACATTATTATATAAGTGCAAATGAATTCAAAGACAGAATTATGTAGCAAATGTTGGAATAAATATTACTGGAAATTTCACAACATTTTTTTTGAAAAATAAACCTATATATTCAAATATTTGACTAATTATAAGAATAAAACTTTTTGTTTGTACCAGGAATTGAATCCAGGCATGTTCAACAACTGAACCATATCCTCAGTCTTTTTTTACATTTTATTTAGAGATGTAAATATTCTAAGATGCTTAGGGCCTCACTAAGTTGCCGAGTCTGACTTTCAATTCTTGATCCTCCTGCCTCAGCCTCCTGAGCCACTGGCATTTCAGGAGTGCACCACTGGGACCAGCAGGATGTTTTCCTAAGGTCCTTAGGAACATTATAGTTAGCATATTGGAAAATATCTGTACATAAAAAATAAAAGATAATCAACAATAAGCCATATTAAATATATGGGAACAGTAATAGTAACAATGCGTATATTTTTATCAGAAAAAATAATTTATCCTAATCATTTTCATCAGAAACAGATTACAAGGACAGAAGAAAACAGGATAATATCTTTAAAGTGCAAAAAGCAGACAAAAGTAAACCAAAAATTCTGTATCACACAATATTTAACTTTAGAATTGTTCTTATTTAAGATGAGCTAAAGCTCGGAACTTTTTACAAACCAACATGCACGTAAAGAAAACTATTTGGAAATCAAATTAAACACAAAATAAGACCAAAAGAAATAATAAAGACATGAGAAAAAAATAATGCAATACAAAACAATAAATAAAATCAATAAACAATCATGCTAAATATTTTAAATTATAGTTTTAACATGTCTGTAGGTATAATAATCTAGGGCAAAAAGAAAATTGCAAAGATATCACAAGTGGAAAGAAAAGGAGATATTTTCACAAAACATCATAATATTTTTAAAAGAAATGTTATAAGAAATGCCAACAAATTCAAATCTTAGAAGAAATTGATATTAAAATATTAAATTATATTTATGTAATATTTACATAACATTTGAATTATCATTTATATAATATTTATTTTTTTAAAGAGAGAGAGAGAGAGAGAGAGAGAGAGAGAGAGAGAGAGAGAAGAGAATTTTAATATTTACTTTTTAGTTCTTGGCGGACACAACATCTTTGTTTGTATGTGGTGCTGAGGATCGAACCCGGGCTGCACGCATGCCAGGTGAGCGCGCTACCGCTTGAGCCACATCCCCAGCCCCTATATAATATTTAAATAATATAAATAATATTAAAACCAGGAAAGAGTAAATCAGAGGAGTCATTTATCAATTAAAAATATGATGATAAAACACTTTTCTACAAAGGAAAAATATGTGTGGTGTTCAGTACATGATTTTGCTGATAGATTCCTTGCATCATTTAGAGAAGGAATACTATAAGTCCTATGCAAATATTATGAGAAAGTAACAGAGGATGTAACTCTTCAGAACTAATCATAGAGGTACAGTATTACTCTTGTATGAAAATCATAGGACAAGGGACTGGGGGTGAAATCTCAGTGGTAGGGCAAGTGTTTACTAGTTTGAGCCCTGGATTTGATCTCTAGCACCAAAAAAAGGGAAACAAACCAGACAAATTATAACCACATGCATTATAATGACAAATATTGTTGGCTATGACAGGAAAAGAACTGAACTGGTCTGATGGAATAATGTAGATAACAGCAATTCAATAAAATTTAAAAGCAACCCTGCACAGATTTTGAGGACAACAGTCTCTGTACAATAAGAACACATAGGTCTGAGTAGACGTACAAGAAACTTTAAAGAAAGATAAAATTGAAGTTACTCCTGTTAAAAGTTTCAAAGTTCAGGGGAAGAAAGTAATATGAATTCCAGGTGACAAATTATCTCATCTTACATAGTCTAAATTCAACAGAAACTATCTTAATAAAAGAAGAGATTCGAATATGATATTAGAGTCTGGAGCCATCAAGATGGGTAGGAAAGGTGCTGAGAGGGGCTGTGGATGGGTAAAGGAGAGATTTGGTCCAAAGAGCATAGTTTCTCTTAGGCAGAAAGAGTGAGTGCAAGTGATCTATGTAACACAGCATGATGACCATAGTGAATAATAATGTGTTGCATATTGTTAAATTACTAAAAGTACACTTTAAATATTTTTATTACAGAAAAATAATCAAAATGTGAGGTGATGGATATGTTAATTAGTATGATTTAGTTTTTCATATTACATACATGTATCATAAAAATCACATTATATCTCATAAATATAATCATTCTGTATCTATTAATAATAAAGTTAAAATAGAACCTTGTATTTAAAAAAACAAGAAATAATATTGTATTGAATCATATAGGAGATGAAATAACCTGCTAAGAAATAGTACCTAAAATTAATGCCAAGTGATTAAAATAACACCAATAAGAGTTAAAAACAAATTGTTGAATATGTTTGTTTATTGAGAAGTTTTGGTGTGTTTGAAGACAGACATTTGAAATGATTTTATGTTATTTTAAGATTGTCAACATTTCTTGATTGAAAAGGTACATATATTAGTTTAAAAATGAAACAAATATAATAAAATGAGATTCCAATACAACTGAAAAAATGCAGAATGATACTAAAACTAAGAGATATAAATATCTACCAACTAATCAATCATGAAAGTAGCAGCTATCTATTATTTGCATGATTCTACATTAAACATAAAACAATAAAAAATTATGTTGAATTATTTATTGAAGAAACCTGAAACATAACCCAGCAAGACATGTGCTTACATACACATATGTGTAAAAAATACATGCAACTTGAAGCTACTTTATTACCTCTAAGAATACATTTCATTGCAACCAGATGTGTTGCAATAGCTAATGACAGTGATCTTCTCAATGCCCAGAAGACAACCCCAAAACTCTGTTAGACAATTACATATTTTAAATGTATAGATTCTAACATTAATTTATAATTAAAATATTTGAAATGCAAACATTACAACTCTAATTCAAATGATAATTCTAAATAACATGAAAATGTTAGCTTTTCCAAAGGCCCCAAATCTTCACAATGCATTTTGGATATGATCTTTTTCCTAGTCAATTTTCACTAAAAGAATATCAATAAACCGAGCCACTGTTATGTTTTGACAGGAACTTTTGTCCATTTTGGTCAGACCAATGTTCTCATGGTTTATTTTCTTTTTTAAAGACAATCTTCTCAGTTATGACTCCAGCAGATGCCCTGCAAGTCTCTGGGAACCACCCACACCCACTGACAGCTTTCAAAGGAGCTTCTTACAAAAGTGAAAAAGCAACCAAATCTTCAACAAAGGCTAATGTGTTTTATGCTGGCCATGGTATAAATCAAACAAAAACTCAGAGGATAGTAATTCTCTTTCTCTCAAAAACTTCAGTGGCTTTATTATGTCTATTAGATTCTTTCTTAGATATGTTTTCCTCAATATTGTTAGTTGAAACAAAAAGTATTTTGGAAGAATAGCAATTATGTTTATCTGTCTCTTTATTGTGTAACTCTTACATCAGTTCATCATCACTTTGTCTGGAGAGACTTCTTTTTCTTTTTTTAGTCCTGGTACTGAGGATTGAAACTCAGGGACATTCAACCACTGAACTAAACCCCCAAGCCCCTCCCCAATTTTTAAATTATTTTGAGACACAGTCTCACTAAACTTCATAGGCTGACCTTGAACTCGGGATCTCCCTGCCTCAGCCTACCAAAATGCTGGATTATATGCATGTAACACCATGCCCCCAGGCTTGTCTGGAGAACCTTAAAAAATGATTTTTCAGGTCAGTTTGCATCATGAATCTGCTTTTAATTGAGATCTGCCCTGCTGCACTCAGGTTCATGTATTACTATGGTGCCAAGTATTTTGTTATATCTTACCTGAATTTCACACTCTTTCTTGATTGCAATCTACTGAATATGTTCTTTTCTTTGTCCAGAAGAATCCAATTCCTCCCCACCCCTACACCCAAGACTCTTTGGTTTCTCATTCTGAGTTTGCCCATGCCCTAAAATCTGGTCAGGACTGGAGACTGATGTAAATATTGGCTCAATTTCAAGATGAAATTGCTGTTTCTGTGTTTTAATACTATCTACCCAACTAGATAGTAGATTGACACTCACAGAAAACAATGCTTGTGTTCCAGTACCTATTGATGTAACAGCCCAATGCTACATCACAGTGCCTGCATCAGCCTCTTCCCCTCCCCTCACCACTTAGTCTTCTCACATCCTAACAAGAAGGGTGAGATTGGCACAATAAAATATTTTTTAAAGATATTTTTCTTTGTTTTATCATTAAAGTGGTTAATTTTTTACTGTGCTTAATTTGTCAACTTAAATTGATCATTGATATGTATGTATAGGAACCAGCATAGTATATAGAGAGTTGGTTTAGTATATCAGTAGTTTCAGGCATCCGCTGAGGGTCTTGGACCAAATCCCCTGTGAATAAGGGAGGAATACTGTAAATAGTAGGCACAATGCTGAGAGGTTGTCAGATGCTTATGTGAAAAACACATTTTAAAGTAAAGAATAGAAAACTACTCAGGAAGCTGTGAACTTTAAAAAGTGACTTTATGCTTGCAAAATAGAGACCAGAAAGACAGATGTTTTCTGGGAAGGAATGGGTGTAAAGCAGGAGGGGCAGTAATGTGTTAATACGATTGAGCTTATTGTTTTAGGTTAAGTCTTAGCTCTGCTGTTTCCTGGAAGCATGGCCATCAGAGAAGCACTACCAGCTGCCACCGCAGACTCCTGAAGCAACTGTGGAATAGCAAATAGCTAGACTGTCCCTGAAAAAGTGCCAGTTTTCTTCTCTCTCCCAACCTCCCCTGCACATTATAACGAGCAGACTTACAGCACATTCTTTTTAGTCTGATGGGTATAATGTTCTCTTCTTCTTACTATATGAAATTTAAATATATATGTACATGAGAAAAATAATCCTCTCTTTAGACAGATAAACTGAACCCATCTCAGTATCTGAGAAAGGATTTAGATCTCAGAGCCCACTACAAAACAGCCCTCAGAAATCAAGGATAATTAAGCAGTTTTTGAATCCAATGGGAAAGAGTAGGAGCAAATGTACCCCCAGCTGGCATGGGTAACTGGGAACTGGCATCTGTGGCTTATAATTTCAACCCTTATGGTGTAAAGGAAAATGCACATACTCTATTAGGGTCTATTTTCAATTGATCATTGTCTCTTTTCAGTTGTTTCATTTAGAAGCCTTGTAATTAACCTTCACCCAGAGGTTTCATTTGCTGAAATGGATGGGATATTTTTGGCTGTGTTGTTTGAATAGTAGAATGAGATCAATATAGTCAATAAGATTAAAATAGAATGTGTTCAAATTGTTCAATACAATTGGACACATTTGACATATCTTAGCATATTAAAGATGAGATTGAGGAAATAAGTTAATTTCAATTTATAATAATAATGACAGAGCAAACTAAGTGAAAAACAAGCTACCCAAGGGGAAAAATCCTGCAGAGCTTTCCTTTTTCTCACTAAATTGAGGTGACAACTGTGCTAGGATTTCCATTTCACTTATTATCACTATCATCACTATCACTAGGTCACCTTGTCATACATCACATTAGTTACACACGTTTCTGTAGAAATTGCAATAATCAGTATACAGGCAGACAAGTTTCAATGTCATGTCTCCAAAATGTCTATTGATAAGATGGAAGCAATGCAATATATGAGCCAGGATTAGAATCTTCAGATTTCTATCAATAAGTTTTTTTTAAAGACATACTTGATATTTCTAATCAAATTTTATTTTTTCATTATTCAAGATTACTTTAGATCTAAGAAATAGCCATGAAAGTGACTACTAATAACTAATGATGCTGATAAACATTAAACACATCTTCTGTAAACTTGTCCATATAGGTAGTGGAAGTGAGGCTGTTTCATGATTTTACATGTGAATGAAAAAAGATGCCCACTGATTCATAGCACCTTTGGACATTTTCCAACTGTGGATATATTTTGGTAAGGTCAAATTCACTAATCTATTTCTTCTGTTCTCTCTTTTATCTATCACTTGGGAAAAGGTGGTAAAAATCAGCATGTTAGGAGCTGGGGTTGTAGCTTAGTGGTTGAATGCTTGCCTTGCATGTGTGAGGCAATGGTTTGATCCTCAGCACCACATAAATAAATAAAACAATGATATCGTGTCCATCTACAACTGAAAAAAAAACGTGTTAGTAAACAAATTTCATGAACTAACTTTATGCCCATTCATGAATTTTGCAAGATAGTTTTCTCTCTTTGTCACTTAAAAGGTAGTACCAAGAATGATGCATTGGAGGTACTGGGAAGATAGCTACTTACCTACCATGCATGAAAACCTGGGTTCAACCCTCAGCACTACATAAAAATAAATAAATAAACAAACAACAATTTTAAAAAAAGGATAAAGAATGATGCAACAAAGAGAGGGAAAAAAAAGAGATAATATAAAGAAAAAAACATTATTAATATATAAAATTGTTATGTGTATAATTTGGAAACAATCACCTTCAAAAGAAGGAGACATTTCCACATAAAGTATCATGTCCTTAAGCAATTATATTATTTTGCTAATTTATAAAATACGACACAAGCCAAGAAAGAAAGAACGAAAGAAAGACAGACTAATTCTAGAATTTACTCACTTTTCTGTTATTAAAATAAGCTAGTTTTGAGTTATTAATAGATTCAAACAGCTTTTACTAGTATCACTCCCATGTCACAATGTGTTGACACATTATGTATTTTCTAACACATTTGGAATGCTAGGCTTCCCTAGTGAATCTCAGTATCTCAGAGGATGAAAACAAAATCTGAACACTGTCAGAAACATCCAAATGTGCTCTAATTTAGGGACTCAGTGGACCAACCCAATTGCCTTGAGATGTCCATTATATGAGAAGAGATAAAATTTTATTATTTTAGTTTATACTTCTCATTATTTATATTTTCTTTTTGGCATATTGTCATTCCTAGTAATAACTCTTGTTTCCTAGATCATATCTCCAAAGCAAGTTAGAAAGAAAAAAATATTATATCATTATATATCATATACATGTATTAATATTAAAAAGTGCCAAATTTTTTGTGTGTGCTTATTTTCATCATTTTCTCCCTAAAAATGCACATATAGAGGAAATGTTTAAAATATGCATATCATTAAATAGCCTTTGAACATCTAATTTCAGTAGGTATATTCTATCCAATATTTGGAGTTGATAATTTTTTAAATATATATTTTTAGTTGGACACCATATCTTTATTTTATTTATTTATTTATTTATTTATTTTCATGTGGTGCTGAGGATCAAACCCAGCACCTTACACATGCTAGGCGAGTGCTCTACCACTCGCCTAGCCACAAACCCAGCCCTTTGGAGTTGATATTTCTATTGTTTAACTGTGTGAATTGTTTCTATCTTATTGCATTCATGGTGGCCAACTACAATCATGTGCAAAACGTGTTGTCTTTATTGATGCTTACTTCCTTAGTAGAGTTTCCTTTAAATGAAATAACATAATCTAAATGGCTGATGTTTTTAAAAGCCATATATATACTATTTTCCTTTTATCTGCAGAGGCTACATTCCATGATGTCAGTGGATGACATAAACCTGGCATAGTATCAAAGTAGATATACTATGTTGTTTTCTATATCTGTGTTCCGGTGATAATTTTAATTTATAAACTAGTCACAGGAAGACTGACAACATTAACCAATAGTAAGTAGGGTGATTATAATTGAATGAGACATCATCTTAACCTTGGACTTCCCAGCCTCCAGAACTATGAAAAGTACAAGTTGTTTGTGTCTGCTCAGTCTATGGCATTTTGTTTTTGCAGCCTGAGCTGGGTAAGGCTTAATAGAAAATTGTATGACAAACTGTCAGTTTAATAACTACTACTCATTTTAGAATGAGTCTTTATTTTATTTATTTGTGATTATTTCTAACTTATATCAGCTGTTGCATCTTTTTTGGTTGGGTACATTTTGTAATAGTGTAACAAAATGCCATGAAGTAGGTAATTTATACAGAACAGAAATTCATTTACTCACTGTTTTGAAGGCTGGAAAGTCAAATATCAATAAGCCATCAGGTGTTTGTTAAGGGTCAGATGTTGGCTTTCAATGATGTCTTGAGTACTGTTTCTCTCATGGCAGCAAAGAAGAAAGAGAACCAATTCCCACAAAGCCCTTCTTATAATAGCATCAAATATTTCATGGAGGTAGAGTCTTCATGACTGAAATACTTCCCAAAAGGCTTCACTTTCCAAAAGTGTTGAACTTGGAATTAACACATAAATATTGGGAGACACATGTAAACGTTAATCACTGATGACTCATTTTCACAGGGCCACACTATTTTAATTTGAATCACATCTATGTTTTTATGTGAGACAGGACAATGTATTACAATTTGCTCTTCCATTCTAAACTGTCTTTGCTGTTATTAACACTCATTTAATTTTTCCATAAGAATTTAGAAATATATATATGTATAAATGAATAGTAAATGTTCTAATTGCAATGACAATGTATATTTTGTTGTTGATATTTGCTAATTTTTATGATCTTAGAGAAGAGAAAACTTAAACATTTTAATTGTAAAACAAACTCTATTAAATGCTTATAATTCTTCATACATAAATAATATTCCTAAAGTTACTGATTTCTTATTATCTGATTATTACATCACTTTCAATAAAAAGCTCATATTTATAATTTATTGTAGAAATTAGAGACAGAGAGTAAACCAGAGTAATTTGTCCCTTCCAGCCAGTATTGTAGAAGACTCTATTTAATAATATCTGTAGCAAAAAATGATTAAAGCCGATCATGCCTGCTACCCAACTAGGAACATTAGTAATTCATTTAATTAAATAGAAATGGTAAAAACAGGAAGAAAACTTCAAGATTAATTACTTAGAATAAAAAAAGTGTGTATGAGTGTTGGCAAAAATAATATGTACTGTATCTGATCTTTCCTAATATTACTGAGAGCAAGTTTTAAGAGGTCTCAATATGTCTAGTAGACATCACACATCCACTTCTCTTAGTAAGAAACATAGATAACAGCACTACATTGGATAGATGGTTTTAAGGTTTTTTGTGTTATCTACAGTGTTTTAAAAAGCATAATCAACACATAAGACTCCTGCTTTAATTAGTGCTAATTTCTAGCTGAGAAAATATTAGAAATAATTATCTGCATAATGTCACTAGTTTTATATATAATAATTAATGAGAAGAGGGTGCTTTACCCAACACTTATGAAACACTAATTTAATATTAATGAATGCTCTTCAAATACACTGAGTCTTTGAAATATCCAGCTTCCATATTTGTGTTATTTCAAAATGCATTTACTATACAACTTAAATAAAAACAATGATCATGTCATTATCTGTGAATGCAGTGTCTCAAGCTAGAGGTAAACTATGATTTCTTCCTGTAATATCACATACACATAGTGCTATTTACACAATAATATTTTAACATGGTTTCATGTTTGCATAGTTCATTGAAAATACAGGTCTATTTAACTGGGTACATAAATTTTATTTCAATAAATAAAGGATCACTCAACTGGTTAAAAAAGTTAAAAATTAAATATGTCAAATGAACATTAATTAACATACTCCAAAGCTTTCTTTTCTTTTTCATTTTCTTGTTTGGATTATGAATCTGATTTTGTAGAAATAATTTTTAATCCCATGCATGACAAAATGGCCATTCTCTGAGTCTTATTATTAAGAAACTTTATAAGAATAGCCAAACTTGAAGTTCACTGATTTTCTAAGATCATTGTTTATAGAATCAATTTGTGAATGATGTTATTATGTTGTCAACATAAGTTTCACAGAGGAAAATAAACACAGTTTTCTGCAAAAATATCATAGAATACAATGTTCTTGATATATAATTTAATTCTTATCCATTTCAAAAGTAGCATTATTCACATATACCATGGCAGAATTTTGAACTGTATGATGTTTCATTATAACAGTAATAATTGTAAATAACAGATAAATAATAGTAGTCCACATTACTGTTAATCAAGATGATGCTCTAAGAGTGTATTTAGGTACAATTACCAAACACACACACACACACACACACACACACACACACCACAACCTGATAGTTTCAATGAATACTTAATGATTTAGCAGATAACTTGCTGAATTCATCTATAAGGTAAATATTTTTATAATATATCACCAATACTTAAGCATAAATCAGAGCAAGGGGGTGAGGCTTCAAGACTTCTGACCCCCCAGCTGGCAGAAAATAGAGAACAGAGAAAAGATTCCATGTGAAATAATGGTAAATAATTCTATTTCAAGCACAAAGCAAAACAAGAATCCCTATTCTAAACCAGCATCAAGAGCAAGCATTATTATTGAGAAGAAATTTGAAACAGCAGCTATTTGCTCATGGCTTTCTGAGACTTTTAATTATTTGGGGTCTTGGGAAATGTGGAGCCTGAGACAAACCACCATGACGGCTTGGTGATCAAAACTACAGATATACAAAAATCCAATGTTTTCTTCCATATATGGAAGCTAACTCAAAATAAGTGGAGAGAGGATAAGAAAAAAATTGAAGAAGAATCAATGGAGTAGACAAAGGGGAATGAAGGGAAGGCAGTAGCAGGATAGGGAAAGACAGTGGAATGAATCTGACATAACTTTCCTTTATACATATATGAATTTACCACAGTGAACCTCACCATCATGTACATCCACAAGGCACTAATTAAAAAAAAAATAACTATAAGTAAACAGCAGAAAGATCAGTAGAGGGAAGGAAACAGGGAGATGGAGCAGGAACGGGAAGAGGAAGTACTAGAGATTAGATGAGAACAAATATTATTCCATACTTTTAAAATTGTGTAAAAATAAATTATATTGTCTTGTATAACTTAAAAGAATCAATAAACAAAAAAAACTATAGATATACAATATTTATAAGTGACAAAGTTCCCAAGACAATTTTGGAGCATTAGACACACGGGCTGCTTGAAGCCATTGCCAAGATTTCTAGACACAGATAGAAAAACACAAAGAAACATAGATGCAAAAGGGACAATTTATTTACCTCTACAATAAATCACAGCCACATTTTTTTTTTTTTTTGTGGGGGAGTTGTATCAGAGATTGAACACAGAGATGCTTAACCACTGAGATACATCCTTGGCCCTTTTTACTTATTTATTTATCTATCTATTTATTTATTTTTAATTTTGAGGCAGGTTCTCACTAAGCTACTTAGGCCCTTGCTGAACTGCTGATGTTGGCTTTGAACTCACAAACCTGCCTCAGATTCTCTGGCTGCTGGGATTACAGGAATGTGTCACCTTGCCCAGCTCACAGCTATGCATTCTGAAACACATGAATGATGGGCAATGAAAGAAATTCTAAATATAGAGTTTACTTCCAATGAAATTAAAATTAGAATGGCACAAAATCTGTTTTCATTAATGTATAATTGTTAATCTTTAAAATGAGTGAACAAGCTCAAGAAAGTATGATATGAATAAAATAATATTATAAAATGAAAACACAAAAGAAATGAAAGATATAACATATATAACATATTTTAAATGAATTCAGACACCATAGTGAGGTTAGGGCTATACAATGTGTGTGTTTAAAAGAAAACTGGGAGCGCTAAGATAAATATGATAAGAATTTAGTAGACGAATAGTGAGAGTAGAGATATTGTAGCAGAAATCACCACAAAATTTTAGAATTCAGAAAATGAGTCCTCAAATTGAAGAACCAATCTGATTCACTCATACTTTCTGAGTTCTAGATTGAGTCAATGGGGAAGTTTTAAAATTATTGTTTCAGAAGTATCAAAATATCTCAGACATGTATCACAAGTATTAAATCCTTTTCTTTAATGTGGAGGTAGATCAGATTTCATAAGATATGCTGAGAGTATAATCACTGCTGTTGCAACCTATTCTGCTATCTGCTTCAAACAGCAAATTCCATCTTCTCACTTTCAGAACAAACAGATTCTAAATACGTTAGACATTATAATTCAATTTGTCAAAGACCATTGCATCTGAATACAGTTATCATTAGATAGTGAAAGTGAGACTATTAGTGGCCCTGCCAGTTGAAATTTATCCTGTTCAAGGAAGAGGAAAATGTAGTTTGGAGAAAAAAGAAAAAAGTTGACTCTACTAGGAAAAAAAAAAAAAAAAAACTTGTTTATTGTAATTTGTCAAGCCACACTCTTCTCATATCTAAATAACCCTTTTTTATACTTGAATGATTTAAGCATACTGTAAAACTTTAATCACTATTTAGAGCCACTAGAAGGATGTTTATAAAGATAGCAGTAACCAAGAGTAAATAATGCTCATGTGGCCTAAGGAATTTAATAAAACTTCCCAAGGAAATCAGCTTCACAGAAGACAGTACTCAAGGCTGCAAGAGCCTTTGACTTTCTTTTCTATCCTTGTGATAGGAAAAAAAAAAATCCATTAGTGTTTCATTCCCTTCTAATATTATAGGCAGTTCAGATTGTGCAATGTTTGGCAAGGGGAGGAAGTAAGGAAAAAAATAGGCAGAAAACTAATCAAGTGACTATCTTAAAATACTTTGTATTAAATATGTATTGTAAATCAAAACTTTCATCTTTGTTTGCATTGTTATATCCCCTTAGAAGATACATATTTTAGATGCTGAAAGTAAATTGAAGAAAAATGTTAAAATTACAAACAAAAGATTATACATCAGATTTGTAAACAATTATATTTAAGGATGGGGAGGGAACTCAACAGGAAAAGAGAATTTCTAAGGAACCCACAGCTATGTTTTTTTCTGATCGCTAAAATGCTGACAGGGCCAAAAATATACCTGGGAACATCACTTAGTACAGCTGGCAAAAGGCAAGGGAACAGATATTTAAGTGGCAAACAGTGGAAGGTCACACACTCATAATTGCACATGCATATGCTGGAAGTCACCAGGGTGTCTGGGGAAACAGAAAGTTCAGCTGAGCTAATACAAGAAAAAAAAAATGTACAGAGACACATCCTTTGGCCTGGAATATCAAGACAATATATTCACCAGTTCCTGTTTTTAATTGGTTTGTTCTCACTAGCAGAGGATAGAATGCAAAAACTGATATTTTCCCTTATGTAGTATTATTTGCAATGCACAAGGGTCACATTATACTTAAACTGGGTACTATTAATTTAATCTTTGTCATAGAGGAATATATTTCATGTGTTTAAGTTAGTTGCATAATAACTGTGCTGTTTTTAATGAATAAATTTTCAGCCTCTTTAACTGTGAAGGGTATGGGTTCCCTTTAACTGATCAGATTCACAAATGGAAGGAGACAGACCATAAGGAAAAGAGAGAGGCAGAATAAGAGCTAAGAAAACAGTAAAATGGTTGCTGTGATGATTCTCAGTGTGAAAATATAGTATAAACTCTGGAGGAAAAAGCACTCAGCAGTCCATGTTCCTCTGGCAAGTGATGTTTTGATAGCATGTCAAAAGCAAGAGTTACATGGTTTTTGCATTGAGTCTCTTATGCTTAAATCTCTTTAGGTTTTGTATGTGATACTCAGCATCTGTTTATTTGTACTGTTTTGCACAGCCATAGAATGCAATATTTTTTTTCAAATTAGTGGGCATATATACTCCAGCTTACCCTGAAGCAGGACAATTATCATCTCCTGGGAGTTATATCCTACATTTATGCCCTATTATTGAATACATCATTAGCTTGCTCATGTGAAGTAAATAGAAATATAACTTAGCCACTGGCAGCGGTTCCTATGGATGCCCAGCCCATTCTGAGCATGACACTAAGGCTTTAATCACAGGCCTGACTCCCAAGATGACCCATTCCTCCAATGCATGTGCTCATTGATGCTGTGGATCATCTAAAGGATCAGCAGAGGAAGATCTAGGACAAATCTCTCCTGAGACTGTTGCTTCTGTTGCTGCTCTACTTGGAAACACACACACTTCTTGGGCAATCTAGGAATATCCCAACTGACATCTAAAAGTATATTTATTTTTGGATTAAATACATTGTTAACTTCAGCAGTTTTGATACACAGACATAATTTAGTGAGCAAATTATAGTTCCCTCCCTCCTGGGACTTACAACCTATTGAAGGTGAAATTAAGGGTAGAGAATAAAGGCAAACAAAAATAGACACAATAAAGAATGACGATTCTAGTGTTTCTAACTCATTTTATATCTCATTATAAATATTGATATGAATAGTTCAATATTAGTTCCTATTTTACCATGAACATGCACAGAAATTCTTCTGTGGAAAGCTATCCTATTAAACGGGTCAAAAAGCTTAGACTCACCATTTTTCTCTTGATGCCCAAGTATGATCAATAAATTACAGCCTAGAGCCAAGTCAGACTCCTAAGTATCTCTTCAATCTAGATTTATTTTTCTCCATTCCCTTCATATTAGCTCAAGTGCCATGAATTGGAACACTAGGTCACCACTAAAAAGTGAGATTCCACACTGATCACTATAAAGAATCCTGTAAATAAAGAAAGAAGTGACTGCAACTGTGTACTTCTATGTTATCAACCAGGGCAGTGGCTGTTCTAGGAGGGAGGTCTCTAATGGTAGACTGGCTATTGGCTCCTCTGAGACAGATGGCTCAGCCAGACAGCTAACGCTTTTTGCTTTTTTTTTTTTTTTTAATCTGAACAGAATCAGAACAATACATTTAAATCTTACGATATTTTATAAGCTAAAAAATATTTTATAAGCTGTAGGAGTTCAATATTCTGAAAGTTAGAGCATGATGACTACTTCAGTGTTTATGTCTTGAAAAGGTAGTTTTATCAAAAGCCAGAGCACATTTATTTCGGCTTATTTCTCTCTAGGTCCTTGTGATGTAATTAGAATGGAATCATAAGATGAAGTTGAAAAACTATTAAGGTTTCCTACCCAACTGATGAAGAAAATACTGTGTAATCCTTGTCTTATTTTGCATTTTAAGTTAAAATGTTCTCAAAAATTGTTTTAGTTTGTAAATGGTAGTTTTGTGAGGACAAGCATTTATTGTTGTTGTTTTATTTGTCTTTTCACCCTCAGAAAAATACCAGTCACAGGACAGGTGAAGGATCAATGTACATTGAATGAATAAATATACACATAAATATATTTTCTGTTTTTCCTTCATTAGAGATAAATCATAACATTCTGAGGATATTTGTTTTTTCACATTGGTTTCCACTTTCTTTCATTTTTTTCCACTTACCTAAAAATGAGAATATTAGGAAGAATGCTTGAGGAAATATAGGGTAAAACAACCAACTTTCTGAGTTTATAAAATCCAGATTGCTTAAGAATTATTTTAGACACTATTAACAAAAGTTCAACTGAGAAACTAAATAACAACAAAACTATTATTTTATAAAGCTGAAAATAAACAGTGATATATTCTTCAGTCATGGCTGACTAGGTGCTCTCTGCTCATGACCTTTGGGTCTGGCTTTTTTTCTCTCAGGCAAACTTCTGCATATGGATTTAAGATGTCCACTGGCATCTCCAAACTTGGATGCCATTATAGGTTCAGTTCCACTGGAAGAACAAGCATGCTTCCTGTACACCACTCTACTAAAAGTCCCCAGGAAATAATAGCAGGTCTCAATGCAGTTTCAGTATGTATCCCAGAGCCAAACACCAGACTGCTAACCAGGGTCTATTTCTGATCTTTGGGCTGAAGGCCACCAGTTGAGGAAAGGTCAGCTCCACCCACAAGCTTAGATGACAACAAAATATTGCCAACGACTTAGTACCTGCAGCCCCACAAATTTTCATCTCTGTTTATTCTCATGTGACATCCCCTATCCTTTCCTCTCCAGTTCTTCATTCTCTTGTCTTAAAACTAAATTACCCTTATTTTTCTCCCTCAAATATATCAGAGCTTGTTCACTCCTGAAGGCATTACTGCATGCTTTTCTCTCTCTAGGCTACCCTTCCTTCTTTCCTCTTCATCCTGGTGAGTTCATATTCAGCAAGCAGCCTTCCGTTTAGCTATGACTTCCTAGGTTTGTGAAAACCCATTGATACATTGCTCCCTTAAGAAAATGTATGTGCTTCTTTTCAATTTTTTCATTATTTTAATTACTTGCTTTCTAAACATTTGTGGACTTTGGATCTCTTTAACGTTCAGGAGGACAGCATCCTAGATTGCCATCCTCCATACTGCTACTCCAGGATATGACTTGTTATCTGGCACAAGGTATGTGACATTAAAAGTATGCACTAAGGAATCAAAGAAAGCAGGGAAAAGAAACCAATGAATTAACTAAATATCTAATAGCTGATTCACATAGACGGAGAAAAACTTCCTAAATAAAAGGCTAGATAGTAAATATTTTAGACTTTGCAGCCACACAGTTTCCGTGACATATATTTTTTTTTTTTTTTTTGGATTTTGGTCTTTGTCTGTCTGTGTGTCTGCCTGTTGATCTTTTTATAGTCATTCAGATTATCAGCCAGATGTGTCCTGTGAGTCATGCTTTGCTGACCTCTGCAAGAGCATACTGGTAGTTTTCATGATTTGTGCGACTGCAGAGCGTGAGATGCTAACACCAACTCTTCCACCTTTTGCTTTGCTTTTGTTTCTGAGTGCTTAACTTTCTACTCTACATGAACACAATTTTTTTTTTCCAGCACTCAATCCAGAATCATATTGTTGTTTTCTCTTCTCAAATCTGTTTGGTACCAACTTTTTCTCCCTATAAACTGCCTGTACATTTCTTCTAATCTCCTGCTGTCGGTGCCACACTGTGCCTTTTTCATTCGTTAGCCAAGTGCACCTGCTGCCCTGGCTTCTTATTACTGTTTCAAATTTTTATGCTGCATCATCATGCCTTCTGCTTTCTGAAATGCACAGTATAATATTTCAATAGAAGGAGAAATTTTATTTAAAATAAACTGAGTAAAGCAGACATTCCTAGATTCTGACACCAGGAAAATAGCACACCATCTGCCCTTCATAAGGAGCTTTTGCCTGAGGGACATAACTGTTTCACCCAGGTAAGCTCCTAGGAATATAAAAATTGTACAGCCACCTACAAATTCTGATTGCCATTCTAGACCCTCTGTCCTTTTGCTGCCCTCAATTCCATGCTTCATTTTTAATACACTTTTCTCCCATTTTATATATTTTGACATCACTTCCCCTGGAAAACAACCTCCACTAGTCTTCTGAATGGGAAACAGAACACCTTAACCATTAATTCCTCGTGCCTTCAGTTTCTCAGTGTAAATTATGAGATCTTTTTTTTTTTTTTAAAGAAAAACTTGTGCATTCTATTTACTGATGTTATATTCTTAAAGAGTAATAAGGCAGTACCTATTATATATGTGCATATAGGTATTTTAAATTACATTCTCTTGCATGCAAAATTTACAAAACTAAGTGAGGATAAAAAAAAGGAACTTCATGAAGGCACTCAAGAACCTCAAATAAAGTATAGCAAAAATAAGTTGTTTCCTAAAATTTACCACAGATGTTTATAAATAATGCATAATTTCAACATGACAAATGCTACATTAAAATAAACTTAACATACAATAAAAATGCAGAGATCTAAATTTGATAAGTGTCTATAAGTGCAAGCATCTTATAAGGAATACCACAATTAAAACAAAACATATCAACCCCTGAAAAACACTTTATCATATCTATATGTTATTAGTCCTTGATCGCTTTTAAGTAAGCACTATTTTCATTTGTAACTCCATTTATATTACTTTTCTTGCTCCTGAATTTCATAAAAATGGAATCATTTACTATGATGTTCTCTTCACATACTCTAATGATCTTATTGCTATTATAGTATCTTTTAAATTAATGCCTTTTGTATATGCATAAAGAGTTCCATTCGTTTTCATTGCAAAGGATCATTTCATTGTATAAATAATGGTAATGAATATACCACAACTAGTTAATTCATTGTCCTATTAACTGAGATTGAGTTTTTAGGTTTTGTCTGTTATTGATAAAGCTCATATGTCTATTCATATACAAGCCTTTTGGTAGATACCGGCTTCGGCTTAGTTAAATTCCTAGATGTGTTTACTTCATTATAAGTTAGGTTAACATTTTATTTGATAAAGTATTGCCAAGCACTTCTCTAAAGTTGCCACAATGTTCCACATATGCTTCAGCAACCCATGTGAAATCCAGCAGCACCAGTCCTCAAAGTCTTTGGTGTTCAGAGTGTTTTTAAATTAACTTTGTTCACTGGCTATGAATTAGCCTGATTTGCGTGTTTCTGACATCTGATTATTTTGAGAACTCATTCAGCTGCTTATTGGCTTTCATATACTCTTCTTTGGAAAATTGTCAGTTTCCTCCTTTTGACCAATTTTATTGTGTGTTATCATTATTATTGTTATTATTGGTTTATAGAGAATCTTTACATAACTTAAACATAGGTAACTTTGTATATATCTTGGTTTATTTGTTCATTTACTTAAATGAGTCTTTTAAATAGCAGTGAATAACTTTCTCAAATAAGATTTTACTGTTCAACAAGTTGGGATATATAGAATGGAAACAATAGTACAAATGCTCCCATGAAATTGACACTCAGTTTTCCTACTATCAACACATTACAGCAGTATTGTTATTTGTTGTAACTAATGAACCAATATCAGTAAACTAGTCTTAATTAAGAGTCACTTTTTTTCAGGTTTCCTTTCTTCTCACCTAACATAATTTTCTGTTTTAGGATCCCATCAGTGATTCTGTATTGTCTTTAGTTGCTGTGTATCCTTAGGCTTCCCTTGGTTGTGATAGATTCATAGGTATATTTAATGACTATGACTGTTTTTTAAAAAATGCTCCTTCAGGATTTTGTAGAATCTCCTCCAAATGGTATTTAAGATTTTTGTGGTTATTAGACTGATTTGTGAAAATATATATATATATATATATATATATATATATATATATATATATATTTTTTTTTTTTTAAAGTATAGAGCCAATGTGCCACTTTCGCCAAATCATTGAGTACATACTTCAACAGGACTTATTACTTGATATTGACCTTGAGGGCCTGTCTGATGTAATCAGTTACATAGTTCCTCCACTATAAATTTACTCACCTCAAGCTCCCCTGATCCACACAGTTTATAACATATTTTTTTGGAAGAGAAACACTATGCATAGTCCAAACTTAAGGAGTGGAGAAATGGCACATCACCAGGAAGGCAGAGAATCTATGCAAATTATTTGAAATTCCTTGACATTATTCATTTTTTCAACAGCTTATCATGATGGACTAAATGGACATGTTGTTAATACTTTGGATTATAAGACAGTAATGTTTTTTTTTTTTTGTAATTTGTTGATCGAGTTATACCTCTGGCTACTGGGATTTCTTTCAGTTGGTTCCATGTGTTCCTTTAACATAACCCAGTATTTAGTTGGTATGTGTGACTTATTTATTAATATATTACAAATAGGCTTTACTTTTGGAGCAGTTTTGCAACTCATACGAAGACTTCCCATATTTCTTCTTTAGCTTTTTATATAGAATGTACTAACATTTTGCATTAGTTTTGTGTATCTATTACATTTGATTAGTAGGTACTGATGCATTATTACTGAGCCCATAGCATATATTAGAATTCATTCATTGTGTTATGCAGATATCTGGCTGCTGAAAAGTACATAATGTAATGTGTCTGCGATTATAGTCTGATCCAGAATAATTTCACTGCCCCAAACATCTTTTGTGCTCCATCTATTTGCATTTCACTCTGTTTGCATCAAATTTTTCGAAACCATTAATTATTCTCCTGTCTATATAGTTTTGTCTTTTCCTGAATATATTTTAAATGATGCTTTCAGACTGTTTGTTTCACCTAAAAATATGTATTTACATTTCATCTATAACTCTTTTATGACTTGACAACTCAGAGCATTCAACTGTATGGGCATACCATAATTATCTTATTCTTACACCTATTGAAAAACATTTCCATTGCTTCAAATTTTGGCAGTTATGGTTACAAATAAGTTTTGTATGATTTCCATGTAAGTTTTTTTGTGTAGACATAAATATTCAAATCATGTGGGTAAATACCTAGAAGAACAATTGCTAGATCATGTGTTAAGACTGTGTTGTGTTTAGGTCTGTGAGAAACTGTAAGCTGCCTTCCAAAGTGACTGGAATTTTACTTTCCAATCAGCAATGAAGGAGAACTCCTATAGTTGCATATCTTTACAAACATTTAATGTGTGGTTTGGATTTCAGCTGTTGTATCAGATTTGCACTAGCATTTCAATGATCCTTTAGTTTTCAATTTCGTAATAGCATGATATTTAGCAAATTTTAATATGCACACACACACACATACACACATATGCATACTAGATTTATGTGTCTGTCTTGTCTATCTCTAAGCACTTCTTTACTTTCTCGCTATATAGGATACTTTATCTTCTTTGTATATATTACCTGTCCCAATATTAGAATCATATTAGAATCATATTGCCAATGAATTCTTCACTTAAAGATGGTTTTGGAAACCAAGATCTCTGTGTTGGGCATTATTGTTTACAATAAATATTCACTAATTTCTAAGCCATTTTCACAGACAGAGCAAGGAAAGTTGATGTATATGCCAAATCATGTATTTCCATGCTTTAGTCCATTTTCTCCCACCATAACAGAGTATTAGAAACTGGATATTTATTTGCAATAGAGATTTATTTGATTCAAAGCTCTGGACATTCTAAAATCCAAGAATACCACAAGGTATTTGTCAAGAGCCCTCAGGCTACATCATAGCATAGTGGAAGGGCAGGAGATCACTCATGAGACAGAGAACAGGGCAAGTGTATTCTTTTATTTGAAGCCCTTTCCCATGATGACATTAATTTATTGAGTACAGAGTCCTTATGACATAATCACCTCTTAAACGTTCCACCTCTCAACACTATTGCAATGGCAATTAAATTTCAACATAATATTTGGAGTGCACATTCAAACTATACCAACACACATCATACACACACACACACACAAATTCCAAAATACAGTTTTCTATACATAAATTAAGCTAAACATGAGTGAATATTGATGCTTTCTACTCTCATCCACTACCACATGAGTCATATTGACATTCTCAAGTTGAACTTCCTACCTGATCATTAAGAAACTGAGATCCCACAATCCATTGACAACATATCTATTTATTCAATTGCAGTACACAGGTAGAGGAATAACAAGTTTATTATTATTTATTCCCATAGAAAATAAATGTATCAACTAGAATACAATGCTTATGCACAACTTATTTTGTCCTTAGTCATATAGACTCCACTGATTTCCAAATTGTTTAAATCAGAACTTCTATCCTTATTTCCTTCAGTGAGATTGTTTCATATATTGGTAATACAATTAGATTGTTCAGTCATTCTATAGAATGGATCCTATTCTCAGATGCTTCGACCTGCTAAAGAAATTTATAAGTTCCTGTATATAAACATTTTACTTTTAATCTTGTATTCTTTATGGGTTTTAACAAATGCAAAGTGTCTTATCACCACTGTCATCTTATATAGTAGCATCACTCTCTATGCTTCAACAATTCTTCCCACCAATCGTACCACCTACTCTCCTCCTAACAACTGCTATTTTACTTTCTCTGTAATTTACCATATTTCAGAATATCGTAGAGTTGTCATGCAGATTACAACATATATCCATATTCTAGATATTAATCCCCTATCATAAATGACTTCTTTCATTTATCCATAGCTAGTTAAGATTCATCCAAGTCTTCTATGGCTTAATAGTTCAATTCTTATTACCAAATACTATGCAACTGTAGTAATACACCATAATTTGCAAGTAGAGCATGTGCCTGCTGTTTTGGGATAAAGTATTATACAATTGTCAATTAAGTCAATTGAGTGATAGTGCTGTTGAGGTCAACTGTATCTTTACTGATGTTGTCTCTACGTTCTCACCTCTGACAGAAGTCTGTTTAGGCTCCTTATTATAGTAGTGACTGTCTTTATTTCTATACCAGTTCTATTAGTTTAAATGTATTTTGATGTTCTGTTTTTTGTTTCATAAGTGATTAGGATTGCTAATTCATCTTAAAGAAATGGGTTTCTTATATAAATATCTAATATTATTGTTATTATTTTTTACTTTTGAATTCAACTTTGTCAAGTAATCAATTTAAAATTTAATCTCATCCAAAAATATTCTCCAATACGACACAGAAATTAACCACCATAACATGAACTTCAATAGTATTTGCTAAATCTCTTAAGCAATGTTATATAACAAACTTTAGTGTGATACATCTTTACATCACAAACCTAGGACTTAGAACAGAATATCTTGATAGTCATTTTTAGATTTGTGTATACCACATGTTTTAAAGCTGTTTTCTGTTAACTCTAATATCATGTCATCTCTATTTCATTTTTTTCTAGCATCTATGTTGTCTCTATTTTAATATATTTTACCTGCTTTTTCTTTTTATTGATGATATTTCCTTTTGCTTCAGTCTAGTTACTTTTCACTATAAACTGTGAATGATATGTTATAGAGACTTGGATTGATTGTTCGCATCATTGATTACTTCAAACATTATTTGAAATGTTTATTTTTGCTCTAGTATATAATGGATCACTGGAAGTCATTTTGAATACATGGAAGTTTGGTATTATCCTTTGTTCCCTGTTTGGGGAAAGTCCTTTTGTCCAGCAGTGTAGTCATAATTTGAAGGCATGGCTACACTAGGTCTTAAATGATAAAATTTGACTTCTTACCAAGTGATTTTATTTTTAAAATTTATTCCTACTATAACATCTACAATGTTTTATTTATTTATTTACTTACTTACTTACTTTTATTGGTTCTTTTTAGTTACATATTACAGCAAAATCTATTTTGATACAATTATACAAGCTTGGAATATATCTTATTCTTGTTAGAGTCCAATCTTATGGATGTACATGGTGGTGAGATTCACTATATTGTTTTCATATATGTAGATGGGAAAAACTATGTGAGATTCTTACCACGTAACTTCTAACGGTTAGGGACTGAAACTTCACATCTCGCCTTGACTCTCCTACAGCTCAGCTCCTTTTGCCTTCCAGTTGTTGCTTTCTATTGGGATAAGTCTCTTTTCATAGGAGTAGGACAGAATTTATTTAAAATTATGAAATTCATTATTAAATACCACAGAGTGAGAGAGCTGGGTTATATGATGATCATTTCTATTTTTTCATACTGATTTCTAGAGTGGTGATGCTAAGTTATAGTCCAACCAAAGATGTAAGAGTGTATGTACCTTTATCACCACATTCTTGAAAACATATGTTATAGTGCCTGTTCTTATTAATTGCTAATCTGTTTGGAGTGAGATGAAATCTTAGTGTATTTTGATTTGCATTTCCTTAATTATGAGAGAGTTTTTTTTCATATATTTCTTGGTCATTTATGTTCCTTCTTATGAGAAGTTTCTGTTTTGTCGTTTTGCCTTTTCGTTGATTGCCCTATTTGGTTTGTGGGCATTGAGTATTTTGAGTTCTTTATATATTCTAGATATTAATCCCCTATCAGAGGAGTAGCTAGCAATGATTTTCTCTCATTCCATAGGATCTCTATTCACTCTCTTAATTATTTTCTTTGCTGTGCAGAAGCTTTTTAATTTGATGGCATCCCACTTATTGATTCTTAGTTTTATTGCTAGAGCTTTGGAGTCTTGTTGAGGAAGTAAGTGCCAGTACATACGTGATGGAGTGAAGTATGGAACTTGCCCCTGAGGGAAGCTTTCTTCTCCATAGGATTTCCTTCTTCAATTTTCAACCCCTTTGGCAAACCAGAACCCTATCTTCCAACAACATACATTAATAAAACAGTATCGTTCTGATTGAGTTCTAGCAACTTATGAACCATCTACTGGAGTTTTCAATCAGATTAAAAATTATTGGAAGAAATTTCATCTAGTGCTAGTCTCTTTATTTCAAGGACGACATTCACCATATTTTTCTGATTCTTTTTTTCTTTCAGCTGCATTGTTTCCAGTAACTTTCCATGTCCTTCACATGTTTCACTTTTTTTTTCATTTCTTTGATTTTACATTTTGTTTGAAGTTATAATGTCTCTGTAAGATGTGTCTCAAACTAGCGGATCATAAGCCATGTTGCTATAATCAAATGAGACCTCCCAATGATATTTGATCGAATTTACTAACAAAATATTTAGATGAAGCAGATAATATTAATTATAATTTTATCATAATTTGTCCCCAAACTTGAAATTTACACAATTTTCATATTATACTCACAATTTTCATGTTTATATACATGTGTGTATATATATATATATATATATATATATATATATATATATATATACATATAGACACAGACACATGTAAACATAAACATTTTTAATAAAAATTAAATTTGTTTAAACTGCACTGTAAAGAAGGTATCATAGGGTCCTTTAATTTCCATTATTCAAATTAAGTACAAATGGTCTTTGCTAATCATGCTTCCTAAACTATCCAAATTATTTATTCTTGTTAGATCTAATTAAATTTCTATTCTACGACTGTTAACACTCACTGATATTTAAAACAGGATTTAACACTACATTTCATACTTACTTTGCTTTCTCGCTTTTTGAGTCACATATATTACTCATACCACCTCAAGTTAAAAGAAAAATTCTTTAAGATAACTACAAAATGTAATGCATTTTTTAAACTGTTCATAGTGGAAGGGAAAGAGCTAAAGATCTTGAACACTCAAATAGATATGTTATACTTGTGGCCTAATGTATGACTCTGATACATTTTCTAATTTGATCTAAATTTGTCCTTTGAAAAAATGTATTTGAGCAAATTCTATAGGTTATAAGCTAGTCTATTTTGTGTTGTTATTTTTTCTTGAATCATATAAATGTTCTAAATGTTCTGTTTTCAATAATCATTACCTAATTGAGTGATAACTCTATTATCTTCTTTTCCCAGTGTCCTCTGTGTACTAAAATTGAATTTGATCTGTGTTCTTCTGTTTATTTCAGCACATTTGCCAACCAATTTTAGTGCTTTTTAATAGTAATCCTAAATGATACATCCAAAATATAAATAATGGTGAATGAATTGATATTTTAGGACACAGGATATCAGATTGGCTATAACACTGTTGCTGAAATTTTTAATGTAAAATTGATGAGAAAGTATTTCTAAAACTTTAAGTTTTATTTGAGAAGCTCTCTGTTATAAATAAGTACTTTTTAAGTTTTGTGATTGCCTCAACTATGTAGATGAAATGCCCATCTTTTAATAAATAGACACATTAGAGGGAAATTTTTTTTAATTATTGGAAAGAAAAGAAAATCAGCTTTCCCCCCAAAAAAAAGTCTTATACAAACCTTTCAAAAAATGAACTTTTGCATTTCAATAATTAGATTATGATCAGAGAGAAATGGGATAGGGCTTTATTTAGTCTTGCATAACAAATAAGCTTGTATATCATATATTTTATTTTTATACACAGCTTTTCTCAGCATTCATAAAAGTGTGAAATAATTTGTACTAACACCATATTAAGTTAGACCTATGTTTTAGATAAGTTGAAATCATTCATTTGATTTAGTTAAGTTGTTGTCCTAAACGCCTATGCTTTATCATATAGCTTTCTGCTCATGGCAGCCATTTTTCAATCTTTATTAGGTAAAAACAAATCTGGAAAAGTGTGTAGGCCCTGTCTTGAGGATTATAGAAATAAAAATCATTTGGGGTAGATATGTTTGTGCTTTTATAATGGAATACTAAAATTGCATTTTTTTTTTTTTTGATTAGCACATTTTTAATTCTGAAATTTTAAATCAAACACATGGATTTTCAGAGATCCAGATTATAACTATTTGAAATCGTCAGGGAGATACACCAGGTTCTGATCATCAATGTGTTTTTAGTTGGTGAAAAAATATGTTGGGGATAAGTGAGAAAGCAAAGGCCAGTTTTAATTTGAAGTTGTTAAAAATAGAAATTTTATCTTGATTTTCTTTTTAATTCCAAGGAGAAAAAAGTATATTTTGCTAATGAACATTAAATGTTGACTGGACTTTTTCTTATCTCCTTATATTTTATTCTCATTTTTCTCTCTTCTAAACTCATATTACTCTAAGGATGCTGATGACAAATGTGATTATTATCAGCTAGGTTATTTGAGAAATGTTACATGATCTTATGTTCTATCTCTGAAAATCTTCAAGTAAATAAAAGATCACTTTCCCTATAGCTGTATTGTTTTGTGGACAACAAGCAGCCTGAATATCTGCATCTGAAAAAAGAAGAAGAGAAAAAAGTCACTGGCATTATTTAAAAAAATAAGAAATTATAACATTTAAATTTGATTACAGGGCTGGGGAGGTGGCTCAAGCGGTAACGCGCTCGCCTGGCATGTGCGGCACGCTGGGTTCAATCCTCAGCACCACATATAAATAAAATAAAGATGCTGTGTCCACCGAAACTAAAAAATAAATATTAAAAAATTCTCTCTCTCTCTCTCTCTCTCTCTCTCTCTCTCTCTCTTTAAATAAATAAATAAATAAATTTGATTGCACATATGCTGGGTTTAATTCTGTAATACAAGTAAATTTCACATTTTGTGTGTGGTGAAAATGGAATAGCATACACCCCTTTTATTTCAATTAAATAGCTCAATCCTGATTATAAATTAAGTTACTTAACTCTCATAGCTGTGAAGTGGGGAAGAGTATTTTCCCCATTTTACAGGTGAGACAAATGAGTTGCATAAAGAATAAATGACTTTCCCAGCATCTCATACCTACTTGGTGACAGAAACTATATTTGGAGCCTGAAAATTTGGCTGCATTATCTGTTTTCATTCACTTCACTAAGCTTCCTAACAGTTTGTGGGACTTTCATAGAAAAGTAGCTTCAAAAATGCACAGGTTGCTAAGCATGGATAGACAAGAAGATGAACACTGAGGTGGCCATGATGTGGGTGTTGCAGAATATCCTCTTTTCCTGCTCCAACTGGACCCTGAGGGACTTCTTAGATGCTGATTTGATCAAAGGAAAATAAAGACTGAAAATCTGTTATTTCTCAGGGTATAAGTTTCTTCCCAATTTTAACATGTATGATTTTAATATGTAATAACTGAGGTTAAGATGAAAAAACTTGCACAGTTTACATCCTAAAGAAGGTGAAAGAAGGAATATATTATAAATACCCCTAGATATAAAGATTTGGGATTGTATTATTGGGTAGAGGTGAACCAAGGGGCTAATTATGACATATGAGGTACCTATAGATTTTGAGGGCAGCTAAATGAAATGGAGGGAAAAGATTCATTGTCCATCAAAATTCCTATCAGTCGTTTACATCATTCAGTCTAGAGAATTCCCATCAAAGAGTTAATGGTCCTACTTCTTTATATATATATATATATATATATATATTTTTTTTTTTAAATATATATATATATATATATATATATATATATTTTTTTTTTTAGGTAGAGCAAGTTAGCTCCTGTTCAACTTATTCCCTTCTCTGCACCATTCAAATCACTAGATTAGAGGCTTCTCTGAGTTCTTTTATAATGATAACCATCTAATGAAATTACCTACTTCTTTGGAAGAAGGAACTATAAACTACTATGAACTATTTTTTATTTTATTTTACCTTAATTATTTTTGTAGTCCTGGGGATATAGCAAGCTAGTTAAGTATTCTACAACTGGGCTATCTCCAGCTCTTAAGGTAACTTTTGGACTTATAATAGTCATGTTTACATAATGAATATATATCTATGTATTGATTTTCAAGAAAAGATATCTATATTTTACTAGTTCAAATAATTTTATTCTACTTAAATGTTTTTTTCCTCTGATAACTTTAAGAAACAAAGTTTTATGTTTACATATCTCTTATAAATCTTTGATTATTTTGAAGTGAAATGCTTACCTTTCCGAATTGTGTACATATTATTTATAAAACAAAGCAAATAAAAAATGATTTTCTCCACATCTTCTTCAGCATTTATTATTGTTTTTATTCTTGATAAATGTAATTCCTTTATTTTTTTAACTTTTTTTTAGTTACACTTTTATTCTTTTGTTGGTTTTATATACCAGTACAACCACTACAGAAATCAATATGAAGATCCTCAAAAGACTAGAAATGGGATGGTATGACAGAGCTTACCATTCTTCAGCATTTATCCTAAAGAACTAAAGTCCCTATACTATAACAATACATGCATAAACATATTTATAACAGCTAAATTCACGATTACCAAACTATTTAACCAACCTAGGTGTTCATTAATGTATAAATGCAGTAAGAAACATTAACACAATGCAATTTGATTCAGCCACGAAGAAGAATGAAAGGATGTCATTTGCAGGCAAGAGGATGGAACTAAAGAACATTATGTTAAGCAAAATAAGCTAAACTCAGAAAATCATGTCATGTATTTTCTTCTATATGTAGGAGCTAGAGGGGAAAAAGCAAAACAAAGATGGGGGCATCTCATAAAATTCAAACAGACATCAGTAGTGTAAAAGAAAGGGACCAGGGAGAAGGAGGAGGGGAGGCAAAGGCGAACTACTAGACAATGACATTGGGCAAATTATGTTATTATATTTTATGTGTGTATCAATATGAAACAATGAATCACACTACTGTGTATAATTGTAATGAACAAAAAATATAAGGAAAATAATTGAAAGTTAGAAAAATAAAAATTGTACATAGAAAAATATTTAAATTAAAATAAATAAATAAAATGTTTTTCAAAAACTAACAATATCTCATTTTTAATAAAGCTGTTTTACTGTCAATAAATATTCATATATTCATTTTTTAAATCAAAAATGAAAAGGAGACATGTGTTTTCAAGGACATTAATATGCTGACTTTGATTTTCAACTTATTTTGAAATGAAAATAACAGTTTTTAAAGTAAGCCTTAACAATAGAAAGGTTTTTGTACTATTTCTTTGAACCAGATGGTTTTCAAGAAAGTTAAAGATTGGCAAACACATTATTAAAGGAACATTGTTTTTCATTAATAAAGAAGATAAACTGGGGTCATCCCCACAAAACTTAAAAATTTCAAATACATTTTCAGGTTGTTTTAATTTTAAAGTATTGAAAGAAATGGAAAGTAATATGGAAAGAAATAGGGTAGTTTTTTTCTGCATTTTGTAGATGAGAAAACAGAGAAAGGCAGAATTTTTGTCACTTGTACAATGTCACTTTGCCACTAAATGACAGAGTGATCTGGCTAACACAAGAACAACTGCACACTTTCTCTAATGCAAAGTATGATAAAGTATTTACCTGTTTTTCACCTCAGTGAAACAAATTCTAATTACCAGCATTACATCACTGCTATTGACCTCAAGAGAGAAAAAAAAAGAGATAAGAAAAATATAACATATAGGGCTGTACTGATTTAGCTCTGAGTATGAGACTGTATAGTATCTTATAAACAAATATATCTCAATTTATACAGTATCAACTAAGCACCAAAGACACATACATACTTCATTTAGAATATACCTTTCTAAAGGAAATCATGCTAATTTCTCTGGATAAACCCAGTAAGTGTCTTCATTAATCCATATTTGCTTAAATCAGGACTGAAAATCAGTGGAACTTTTCCAAAAGCTGTCAAAAGATATTATTTAGCACTTTGAAAACAAGTTGAAAGCATTTTTTTAAAAATTCAAGTAGTTGTTTTGTTGCTATAACTAGAAAGCACAAAATAAGACACATATTCAAGTAGCAAAGCGTTGCTTCATGTTGCATAGTACTTTATACACACTGAGTTATTGTATATATTTTCTTTCAGTTCCTACAAGTGTCATTGAGTGTGTGAATGATTGTTTGGAAGATTTACACTTATAATTGGCCAGTAATGAAAATGAAAATGATGGGGAAAATGCCAGATATTGTCAGATGATTATCAATTTATACTAGAATTGTGCCATATAATGTTGTATAATTGAAATAATATTTAAAAGAAATTGTCTCAGGAGAAAGTCTTCCTGAAGGCATGTATATGGAGATTAATACAAACTCCCTGTATTAGAACTTTGTTGAAAACAAGTAATTTTTAAAATTTTACTAACATCAACTCTTTAAAAGATTGAGATACACTTTTATTATGATAATAACATTGAGTAGGCAAACTGTCTTGAAGTAATTCTGTGCTTAAATATGGTTCTGCTATGAGAGTAAGAAACTGAATAGGTTGTTCCCTGACATAAGTTTAATTCTTAACTGTGGATTTTTAAAACAGAAACATAGGCAACATAAATAAACAAAAACAAACATATCTGAATCTTTAAAGCTTGGGTTAATAATTTCCCATGGGGTTTCATTATATTTCCTAACTTTATTCAATATCACATGTTAGAAATTTCCAGAACTCAGAATTGAAGGAGCTGGTGCATTTTTTCTTGGGAATCCATGAAAGTAAAGGAAGTAGAATGAATTCCCTCTGCTGCTTTCCAGATTGTAGACGAAAAATAAAGGCCACTGCCCTATAAAGTCTTAATTCACTTTTGTTGTTTTATGTGAATTAGTTTTTTGGAAAAAAAAATAGTATATACATTAGCTTAAGCTAAAACTCTGTATTATTTTAGCTTCTTTATGGACTTATTATTCTGTGCTGTACAGTGCTTTTTGTAGATAAGAGATAAAAATTTCTTTGGGGAACTGAAACATGCTGGATCAAAAATGATAATATTTCAGAACTCTATTTCAGGGAAAAATTATCATGATAAAAGCTTCTTTCTGGTCTACATTGACCCATGTGCCTTAACCTTTGTCAAATAAGTTATAGCCTACAGAGGCACAACAATTCTGCATTGTACATAAAAACTAGTTTCTCAATCAAGAAGGTCATAGTAAATCAAAACAAAATGGCTAAGGTCATTGGTTTATTTTCCACTGTACCCTTAGTCCCTTCCATCAGCCATAGATTGGTACCCTAACCTTAGAAAATGATTTTGAAAATGTAATTTTTTTTCTTAAATTTAGAACATGTAGTAAGAGTGTAAATAGAAATATGGAAATAAAAACACCAATATTTCTGTTATGGTTTAGATATATATGTCCCCCAAAAGTTCATGCATGACACAATGCAAGAATATTCAGGGATAAAACAATTGAATTTCAAGAGTTTTAACCTACTCACTGGATTAATCCACTGAGGGCTAATTGTAAACGGGTAGGATGTAACTGGAGGAGGTAGGTCACTGAGGACATGTCTTTGGGTTTTATATTTTGTCCCTGTTGAGTAGAGCACTATCTATGCTTCCTGATTGCTGGGTCCTGAGCTGCTTTCCTCTTTCACACCTACCACCATGATGTTCTGTCTCACCTTGGGCCCAGAGAAATGGAGTCAGCTATTCGTAAACTGAGATCTCTGAGACCGTGAGCTCCAAAACACTTTTCCCTCTTTTATATGGTTTTTGTTAGATCCTTTGGTAACAGTAGTAAAAAACTGACTAAAAGACTTTCATTTATGGGCTGGGGTTGTTGCTCAGTGGTAGAGTGCTCGCCTCGCACGTGAGACCCTGGGTTCGATCCTCAGCACCACATAAAAATAAATAAACAAAATAAAGATATTGTGTCCATGTATAACTAAAAAAATATTTTTTAAAAAGGATATATATATATAACTGCGACAAGGAGTATCAACCAAGGATTCTATAAACTGTGTGTTTTATGTATACACAGGTATTTTCAACTATTTCATCCAGCTCCTATAAGGAAGTACCTTAAACACCAAAGTAAACAGGATTCTGTGTACTTCTAAATCTGTTAAGGCATGCACAAAAACTAATGAGTCCTTGATTATTCAGCTATTACACATGGCCCAATTTTGCTGAAAATCTGCATTTGGATATTGAGTAAGGAATAATATTTTACTGACTCAATTTACTAATTTTTCAACAATGATTTTGTAGTTTACTCCCAAGTTCCCAATGAGACCTGATAAGTTATGATTCAATGAGTTAATTAACAATCAATATGTTACAAATGTCACCTTATGTAGTCACAGATTAAAAATTGAAAGAAAATATTAACAAGCATAATCAGAGAACAGCATTGAACACCACAATTAAGCATTTCACAAATGATTGCTGTACATCAGAAAAATTTTGAACTAAAGTAAGAGACAAATACCCAGATTTAAAACCTGGTGAGTTAACCTATAGCTGAAACATCTTGTAACAAATGTGTGACATTAATTAAAATTAATAATATCCCGATTCAATTTGGTGAGAAAAATGAACCTACCTTTTAGAATTAAATTATTATATCAACTAAATATTTGGGAAGCAAAATAGAACATTTTTATTTTAACATCTTTAAATGTCATGTACTAGATAAAGAATGACAACAACTATTGGTTAATACTTATAATTTTTAAAATTTTCTAAGTATTTGTTTAATTATTATCTTAATATAATAACCTTGTGCTCTCTCCAGAAAGGCTGTTGATGTCATCACATATTTTTTTTTTCTTTTAAAAGCAGTGATATTTATAGAACTTATTCTGCATCAATAAATGTTAGATGATTTCCACAAATTTACAGACTATTTAATACTGTTATTCAATTTCAAAATTTTATGTCATCTCCACTTTTTATTGTAAAACGGAACATAGTAAATTTTTGGTATAAGTGAATTTTATGCTTAAACAATTAATAAATATATTTAATAACTATATTATTAAGTGTATAAGTGGGTTGTGTCTACATTGGTACTAATATTCATTAACTATTTGACAGGACTTTATAGTTTTCTACCAATGATGATCTTCACTCTATGTCCTTAGAAGAATTCACCTAGATATGTATACCTACATGACAGTAAAAATGATCATTAGTAGCATGATGAGTCTTGTAGGAACACTGATTTGTTTGTAGAGAGCTCACGTGCCCAGACAGGGAAGAAGACTTTTACAAAGATTTTCTAAGTTCTTGGTAACACTTTAGATATTTGGCAATAGTCCACAGAATATATAATCAAAATAATTTTATTAAAACCATTGAAATTATTTTTTCAGAAGATGACTTAATGGGATTTACATATTATTTAAAATATTACTCTGCTTTGGTAAAATATGAGATATACACATTTAAGTGACATTAACCTAATTATTTTAAATATAATTTTAAAATGTATGTCTATGTTTAGATAATTCCTGTGGGTTTAAAGATAGTTTATTACTGAAATTTACTTTGTTAACTAAATGGCAATTCCTATAAATATTTTAATTAAATAAAACAACATTTACTTTTATCCAAATTTACTTTTTAATCTTAATAAGTAAGCATGCAATGCAGGCCTTCTCGAACTATTATTTTTGTTTTTCAAATATATAATACTGATATTTTTTATTTAATGAAAAAAATATAACTTGTATTTGATGTTTGAAACTTATCACCTAAATGGAAAACAAAAATTGCTCATTTCCACGTAGTGTGTCATAAGAATTGACTGCTCTTGGTAAGGAAATTCAAAAGCAGAAATTCTCATCTCAATGAATTTGCATATACTTTCAAATATCATTCTTATTTAGATTTTCAAATTAGGTTTTAGCTCAAAGAAGCATTGGCTAGAAACTACTCGAGTGAAAAATGTGTAGTTTGCAAGGTAGTTAAGTAGCAAACAGTGAAATAGGAACTTCTGAGTGAGCAGCATAGCAGTGATTCAGGCATGAAAATCCTGATGGTCTCTTCTAAAGTATTCATTTGAAATTTTTTAATTAATGCTAATAATAATATCCATATGTGATGTTGAAGGGAAAGTATAAGAAAGATAAATGCAGCATATGTGAGGTGTGGAAAAATGAGAAATATTTAAAATCATAAAACAAATTTGCAAATAGTTTAGCTATCCCTAACCCATTGTTCCTTAGTTCTCATCTCAGTAACACAACTACATTTTGCAGCTGGAGTCATTTCTCATCTCATTTTTCTCCTAATACTAATAATTAATTCATTATCAAATCCTATCATATTTAACTTCCAAGTGCATCCCCCAAATCTAAGTATTTCTCTTCAACTTACTCAAGAGCCCATTATATTCTAGTTGGACAAAGCTCTTGGTTGGTACCAGAATTTGACCTCCCTTACTCCTGTTCTTTCTATGATGTGGTTGCCACTAGGTAACAGAAATATTACTTTCCAAATTAAAATGAAATGATGTTTTTCCTCTTCCCCAAATCGCCAGGCACTCCCTATCTCGGTCAGAATAAAACGACATGACATAACAGGTCCTATCATGTCTGGAACTTTGACAACAACATTCACCTCACAACCTTATCATCTGACTCAGATTTACTGATTTTGAGTCACTGTGGTCTCCTTGCTATGCCTCAAAGTATTAAGGATTAAGAATTTTTCTGCCTCAAGATGCTTCTACTTACTCTTCCCTCTGCCCACAGCACTTTCCCTGTGTGTATAGACAGCAGGCTTTGTAACTTCATTTTATTTTATTTTACTTGTACCGAGAATTGAACCCAGAGGTACTTGACCACTGAGCCACATCCCCAGACTTTTTTTTTTTTAAATGTTTTCTTTAGAAACAGAGTCTCACTGAGTTGCTTAGGGCTTCACCAAATTGGCTAACTTTATGATACCCACGCCTCAGCCTCTCTGGCTGCTGGGATTACAAGTGTGGGCAACCACTCCAGGCCTGACCAAATTTATAAAAAGGAACATAATATCCAGTCTCTATGATCTCTGGTATTTGTTTTTTATTCTGCTTTCACAAACATTTTAAATTTGGTGGCATAAGCAATACAAATTATGATCAACAGTTCTATGGGCCATAAGTCCTACCCAGATAATAACAGTGTCAGTAGCACTGCTTTCCTTTTGAGGGGGGCTCTAGGAAGAATCTATCTCCATGTTTACCCAGTTCTTAAAGAATGACCACATTCTTTTAATCCTCCATCTTTGAAGCTGGCATCAGTGGGTCAAACTCTTTTCTTGCTCTCATACAGCTAGTTCTTTTCTGTTTTCACTTCTATTTCTGAGCTAAGCAATGTTCTTTGCTTTTAAGGACTCAAGTGATTATATTGTGATTGACAAGATCATGTGGGATAAACTCCCCAACCCAAGATCCTCAACTTAATCACATCTGCAAAGCCACTTTTGTTATGTATGTGATTATATTCACAGGTTTTAAGGAGAAGGGTTTGGACATATTTAGAAGCTAATATTTTGCTTACCTTATCCTTCTTCGTTTTTATTTATAGGACTTATCACCATCTGCTTAGTTTTTTTGTCTCTCTTTTAATTGAAGGCATGTTTTGTAATAATAGTCTTTGCATATTTTGTTTACTGCTCTATCCCTACAGCTTAGAATAATACCTGAAATCTAGGAAACACTAAATAAATATTTGTCCGGGGCAGGAAGAATGTGTGTAGGAACCCAAATCAAGATCAGGAAAATGGAGGTAGAGCAGAATGGCAACTGACTAAGACCCTGCAATAATCATTGCTGTCCCTACACACCAAATGAACAGCTACTCATGTACGGAACTACCTTCACAAAGCTAAGCAAGCCAGGTGACAGGCCACACTCATTAATTATCATATAGTAAGAATCATGTTGAAAAGTGTATTCAGAAGGAAACATTGTCCCACTTCATCCTTCCCCCAACTCCAAGCAGTGTGGACATATAATCCTCCTGCTTGGGGAAAGGAGAGTGTACCCAGGTCAGGCTTCAAGCTTGAAACTCAGTATTGGGTCTATCATGATGAACCCAGTGCTAACTAGAGTCCCATGACTTTTGCCCTAGTCCTGTACCTACAGAATGAGCTTCTGTTACTGTGTTAGCCAAGTGGCTAAGGGAATCCTTCTTACACCCCCCTGAAACCTCAGGAAGCAGAAAGGAGAGCAATATTCCCAGCACACTGTGGAGTAGGGCACAGCACTTTGCCTTGGAGCTCAGCGATGGACCGCCTCCCCTTCCAGGTGAGACACAGAACCAGACAGAAAGCAAAGGAAGTTATACTCAGGCCAGACCTTACATGAGGAGACTGTAAACCTGCTGTAACACTCACTAGTGACCTGTATGATGATGGAACCAAATAGAGTTTGGGCCTGCACCATTGATAGTCTTGGAATGGAATTGGGGCACATCTGCCTGTGGATGGCACGAATACTAGGGACTGTGAAACTCAGGCACATTGCAACTTAGCATCAGCTTTTGTAGCCAAGGGACTATCTATACTACCTCTATCCCAATATGTGTTATGTTATGCATCACCATTGGATGCAACCCTGAGACTAGGCGGCTTATTGTGACTGTAAAATTCAGGCATCACAAGGCTTTAGCTTCAGTCTTGAGCCAAGGGACTATCCTCACCAAAACCCTTCTAATCTCAGGCAAATAAGTCTGGACCAAGACTCCATTCAGTGAGTGTAAGGCAGAGTCATAAGCCCAAGATTCTGTCTTGAAACTCAGCACAGAATTTGGCACAGTTCAAATTCTATTTGCCCCCATATTATGGTTGGTGCTTATGCATGGAGCCTCTGGATCAGCATCAGTATCGACAGAGGCATGTAGACCCGTCTAAAAGACTTCTATCCAAGCCAGCAGCATGTGTGGCTGGTTGTTGAAATCTTGGACCTCTTCAGGAGTAGGCAGCCAATAGCCAATAGCAATATGGTCTTTGGTACTACCCAATGGTTATCTCAGGGACTATGGACTCAAGTTTTGACAGTGTTGTGGTGTTTATGGCTACATGTGTGGCACAGGAGCTGGTCCCTCCACCATGATTCTGTTGAGAACTAGAGAGGATCCTGCAGGGCCAAATGAAAGGATGGTGACCATGGGTAAGGCATTTGGGACTACCCTGAACACAAAGACAGACTTTGGGAAACTTTTCATATGCTCTTTTCAGATGCTTTCCAAGATCATGCTAAACAAAACAAGGTAGATTTGACACAAACCTGGGTTTGGATTATCCTTTAGTGCTGAAACAATGACAACACATTGATTCACATCAAATCTGGACTTTCAGTGCCATCTGGTGCTGACACAGTAAAGCAACTAAGAACTCCGAAAATAAGAAGTGTGCTTAAAAGATAGGCACAAAAAGAGTCAGTTAAAAAGACTGGAATAAGTAGCTAATCATTCAATAACCAGAGTATTCATACACCAAATATGAAGAACTTTCAAGGAACCCTGACCACTCATGACTGTTAAAATAAGGTGCTAGAAACTAACCAGATGATAACCAATATGGAAACATTGTCGGATAGAAAATTTAAAAATTTTTAAGGAAACTTAATGAGTTTGATGAGAAAACAGTGAAAAAATTCAACACTTAAACAGAGGAAATTATCAGAGAGATGGAAGAAATATAAAACAGACTAGCATAAATTATTGAGGTGAACAAATATCTGAAGCAAAACTAAAAACACAACAGAAAAATTAATAAAGAATACATCAAACAGAAGAGAGAATTTGTGTGCTCAAAGATAGGCCATTTGAAAATGCACAAAAGGAAAAAAATTGTAAAGAGAATGGAAAGGAATAAGAAAAGCTTACAGGACCTTTGACAGTATTAAAACAGTAAATATGCAGGTTATTGGGATTGAAGAGGTAGTTGAGAATGCCAAAAGGCTATAAAGCTTATTTAAAGAAATAATAGCAGTGACATTCCAAAACCTGGAAAGGATACAAATATCCAGCTACAGGAAGATCAAAGGTTACCAGTGAGATTTAATCCAATCAGGTCTATACTAACATGTTTTATAATCAAGCCCTTAAAGGTAAGAGATAAAGAAAAGATTCTCAAGGCAATAAGTGAAAAGAAATAACACACAGGAGTGTCACGATTCATCTCTCAGAAGACTTTTCAGCATGAGATTTTCATAGCACTAAAGGTAAAAAAAAAAAAGTTTTAAGCTGTCAACCAAAAATATTGTATTCATCAAACTTATATTTAGAAATGAAGAGGGATAAATACATTTCCAGGCAAACAATATCTGAGAGAATATATTTCAACAAGGGGCACTTATACAATTGTAATGATTACTACAAATTGTCAAAGGAGATGCCAAAAATTAAGAGGCTTCTGGGTGTGTCAATGAGATTGAGTTTAGGAATGACTGGCATGTGGGATAGCCAACTGAAATGGAGACTCTCCCTAAGCATGGGTTGCTCCATCCAATAGGGTGATAGTGTGGACGGAATAAAAATTGGAAGAACAAGGAAGCAGCAGAAGATGCAAGCTCCATTGTTCTTGAATGGGTTCTTGATTACTGCTGCTATCATCTGAGAATATTGGACTCTCATTTTTTTTTCCCTCTGCCCTGATTCTCTAGAGAGTTTCCAGAAGCTTTCCTGTGTTGGACAAGGCTATCACCTTTCATTCCTCTTGTTCTGAGGCAGCTGCTGCTCTCCAGTCTGCAGATGGCCATTGTGAACTATCCAGCTTCTGGTCGTGTAAGCCAACTTAATAAATTCCTTTTTATAATTATACTTCCTGTTGATTCTGTTCCTCTAGGGAACCCTAACTGATACATACACTTTTGGTGGCTATGTAAATTAGTGTAGCCATTATGGAAAACAATATGAAGGTCTCCAAAAATTAAGAATAGAACTATTATATGATCTAGCAATCCCGTCCTGTTTGCCCATCCAAAGGAAGTGAAATCAGTATGTAGACGAGTCATCTGAATGCCTATACTGAATGTAGCACTATTCACAATAGTCAAGAAATGGAAACAATTTGTCAATTGAGTCAATAAAAAACACATGTAGTACATATAATACCATGTTGTATACTATTCAACCCTTTAAAGATGTGAAATCCTGTCATTTGTGATAACTCAAACAGAACCTGTGATCATTATGCTAAGCCAGGCACAGAAATTCAAGTACAGGATCTGAGTCATGTATACTCTGGAAATGATGATCTCACGGAAGTTGAGTGTAGACTGTTCGTTACCTACCAGAGGCTCAGGAAAGGTTGGTCAGTGGTTAGTATTTATAGTTAGGAGTAGGAGGTTCTGTTTCTGATGTGCGGTTGCACAGTATGATGACTATTGATGATGATAATGTAGTAGGTATTCTAAAAGTCTTGGATTTTGAATGCATTTATCAAAAATAAATTATACATGATTGAGAAGTTTGATATGATTAAACTGGCTGGAACATTACAGAACATAAACATATTGGAATGTCACAAGTTACCTCAAATATGTTCACTTTTAATGTTTTTATGTATGAATTAGATATAAATTTAAATTTAAAAAGAAGTATTTGCTAAGTAAATATATAAGTCAAGTATATTTAAAAAGTAAAATGAATATTTATGACCAGGGATATTATACTCAATATTGAAATCAGTAAATATTACTCAAGACATGTAAGATTTCATTTGAATAAGACTAAAATTAAAGTAAGTGTAGTAAAATAATATATGTTATATATTTTTCTTTATAACAATCTATTTGCAAGTTACCCTATCTCCTGTAACCACTCAAGTAATGATATGTTAAGTAAATACAAATAAAAATCAACAATTTTTAAAATTTATTTTTTGTAGTTGTAGATGGACAGCATGCCTTTACTTTCTTTGTTTCATTTTTATATGGTGCTAAGGATTAAACCTAGTGCTTTACACATGCTAGGCAAGTGCTTTGCCACTGAGCTGCAGCCCCAGCCCCCCAAATGAACACTTTTTTTACTGGGAGTTTTCAACCAGATGAAATTTATATTTGTAAAAACCACTTCACTACCACAGCAGTATATTAGCTCTAAAATGTATTGCTCTCAAGAGTCTAGTGCATAAGAAAGAGGAAAGAAAGTGTTAACACCCATTAAATAATTAAATAATCATCTGAATGCATTACTTTTTTATATTCATAAATCTATCCTCACTTTTATCATTTAACTTGACTCTATTATTTTTCAGAAATTGCATGCAAACAACAATTAATTCTTTCTTTCTATTGGCTCTTAAACCTTGCCTATACCAAACAGCATAAAGCATTAAGGTGAACACAAAAGATAAAATGCTAAAAATCCTGACAAATATTTCCAAAGCCCTGATGACTAATACTTGCAATCATTTCCATTCATGATACCACATGGTCATTTACATGTGAATATGTATTTTGTCAAACTAAATAAGTTCATATATTACATAGCTGTATTGATTCTTTTAAAAAAACAAATATTTAAATAATCTGATCTGAGTGTAGTTGCATTATTAATTTTTAAAATTTCATCAGTAGTTTATATTTTTGTACAATTGTCTTTAACACAGATTAGAAGAAATTTTTTAATTAATATATTTATAGATTATACTGATTATAGAGATAATGGTAGATGCACTTAGAAATATATGCAGGATTTTAGGATCAATTGATGAGATAGTGGACCATAAACTTTTATTTTAGTATAGTTCACCTTATTCTCTATCCATGTTCTACAAAAGGAAAGAGCCCACTGTTGATGGTGACTATGACCCCTCCCAACTCAGGACTACAGTCCTGCAGGGATAAGTCCAAATGTGTAAAGTTCCCTATACTGGGCTTCCAATTTGAATTTGTTCTCTTCTACTATGTTCTAGGCCCTCTGCACCTCCTTCCTGACTCTCCTTGCTATGCTCACCTCGACACTAGATCCCAGTGCACAAATCAGTATCCCCAAATCTAAATTAATTAACGTTAGAATGAGCATGGACTCCTCAAAAAAGAGATAAAATCTGAAGTGTTTATCAAAGGAAGTATGAACAAAAGAGAAAGGCAGCTCAGGATGAAGTTGGAGAAACAGATTCTTTTATATTAAAAAAATTCACATTAGCAATTTTCAAATACACTTTGATAACTGCAATACTGTGACTATGTTTATCCAAATATATTTAGCAGTTTTACAACTATTTTGCTACTTGAGATTAATTAACATCAAAAGACCATAAGTCATTCCCACCATTTGTAATTCTGTTTATCACTACTCATTTTGATAAATAGTGTTGTGCTCTCTCTCTCTTTTAACACTTATCATTTTCTTTCTATTTTGGATAAAGAAAATTCAACTCTAATATTGTGATTGCAAGTTACAAAATAACATTGATAAACAGGTGCACCTAAAAATTTTTCAAATCATGGAGTAGAATTTATAGAAACCATTTCAAATGATAAGTCCTTACATCTTGATTTATTGTTTTTAAATTTGAATTTAATATTTTAATTAGGGAATGATTAAACCTTTAGTGATTTTAACCAATAAATTCTCTTTGACTATATATTTTCCAGAAATGTTTTATCCATTCTCTTTAATTGATTTAATAAGAAACACAAAGTGTTAAGCAAATATACTTAATTTAAGAAACTGTATTCAGTGGAATATTGACTATTAATACTTATTATCAAAATATTTGTTCAATCTTGGTGCTTTTACAGTCAAAGGGTACTTTGTTGCAGGGATCATGGTATAAAATAATAATAAAAACAGATCTTCACAAAAAAATCACCAAATCTCACTGTATAAACAAATTGTACCAACACAGATCTTTTTTCCTCTGTTTTTCTTGAAATATGATCTGATACCATACAATTAACAAATGATTCAACAGTTTTTTTTTTTCCTCTTGTTATTATTTCATTTTTATAGTGCTGAAAAGCTGGCAAAGATTAAGTACTTCCCCAGGGGCTTGATAGATGTGACATTTGACACATGGTAGTAATAGTTGAAGTCTGTTTTTCTTTACTCCACTTATACACATCATGTAAGTAAGAGGTATATAGGATAACCAAAACAGTATTTATATACATAATATATCTGATAAATTAGTTATCTATCCATTATGATAATGGTTCCAGATTTTGGCAGTAATGAATCTTCTTGGCCAATTGTATATTAAAAGGGTAGTATGTAAGTGCTACCAGGCAAAACACAAATTTATAAATTCCTAGGAGAAAAGGCATTCCATCATACTTATAATTCACTCAAAACCCCACTACATCAGGCTGGGGTTGTAGCTCAGTAGTAGAGCACTTGCCTAGCACATGTGAGGCACTGGGTTCCATCTTCAGCATCACTTACAAATAAGTAAATAAATAATGAATGTATTGTGTCCATCTACAACTAAAAAATGAAAAAGAAAAAAAAGAACTTACTACATCAAGAACATCAAGGAGATGTCTCTAATCCCCTTTTCAGATACTCAATTCTATCATCACTCCCAGTTAAATCAAGACACTTATGAGTAGCAGTAGAATCAAGAACTGTAGTGGAACCCCCTTTCTCCACAGAAAAGTCTTACTTGGGCTTCTCCAGAAATCTTCACCATGGCTGATTTTGGGACTATCAGCAAAAGAGTCTCTGCAAAAGAATTCAATGTAGATAAACTTCCTATTTTTGTGCCGCCCTGTTTTACTTGGCCACTGGCTGGGAAAATATCATCACTCCAGGTGCTGGACACCCACTTACTAGTTTTTCACAAACATATCCAATATAGTAATTTGTAGAAATGTGCAAACCCGGCCTCTGGCCTTGAGCTGGGCTTCACAGAGATGTCTCATTTTTAAGATAAGAGAAGTTACCAATTGGGCTCCATGTTAATAGCTGGCAGGGAGAGGAAAGAAAGGAGAGAAGAAGCTCTCCACTTCTCAGGTGTTGTCTTTAAAGGGTTAATTTGCCAAGAACAATAAAACAAACAAACAAACAAAAAAAACTGCTTTTATGTGAACTTCTGCAGACTGTGAACTTCTGAGCTCCTCCCCTTACATGCTGGGTATAAAATTCTGAAACTACCTGAACTCTGTGTTCAGAGGATTGATTGATTATAGCAAAAGTTGTGCCTTCTGAACCTGGCTGCAGCCAAATAAAGCTGTTTCCTGCTATCTTTGGTGCTTTGCCTGTCAGTCCCTACAACAGAACCATCTTTTGGCGCACTTACCACCATAAATATTGGTAAAATTACTTACATAATCAAATTATTATTTTCCTTGCCAGAGCATGAGTTCCATGAAATTGAGGACTCGGTGAGTCAATTGAATATCATCAGATACCCAGTATTAAGTGAAACATTAGGCACATTTCAACTGCTCCATACGTAATTGGAGAATGAGTAACTAAATATAAGGAATTATGAAATTTTGCATTCTGATTTAATGGAAACTTCCAGTGACTTGACTTTAGAAATTGAATGTTACAGAGAACGAGGCCTCCTCAGTAGAAGTCAAATGCAATTTATCATCCTTGTTTACTAATGACTATCAGATTTATCAATGTGTTTGTCTGTTAAATGTCAATATTGATTACTGTTCAAACATTGACCTGTGATGAGACCTCTCTAATCCACAGCTGCTATCACACTACTTCAACATTATTATGAGAAAATAAGTAGTTCAGCTACAAAATTGTGTGTTGCAATGCTGAATGGCAATGTGAAGCCCTTTGTTCAGAAAAATCATTATGAAATTTAAGTATACAACAGAAGTAAACCAAAAAGTGGCCCTGTTTATCTACGTGGAATACTTACCCATAAAGCACTCCCTATGGATAAGGAATAAGACTCTTGGTTTATTTTATTTTTACAATAGAATTTTATAAAAATTATCCTTTTTCTTTGTGTCCTCTCACCCTCTCCTCTTTCTCTTCCATAATGTCACACTCTGAAGATTATATAGGGCAAGTATTATTGGCAGAGGAACTGGTGAAAGGACAGATATTTGTATGGAAAACAAGCAATCATCATCATTGGAAATCAAAAAAGAAAGGAGTTAAGAGCGTTTGTATTGTCAACAGGCTGTTTGAGTGGAACATCACAACTCTGGAATTTTCACTGCCATTCTTCCCCTAGAATGTTGACGCTGAAATGAAAACCAAAGCTGACATTCATCAGAGTTGTAACACTCTATTTTGGAACCTCGAGAGTCACTACTTCCACATTCATCACCCACTTGGCAAAATTCCTTCTTTTTTCCTCTTCATTTGTCTTAATTTCTGTTTCTTTCATTAGATAATTAAATTCTTATTTAGACAGAATTATGATTATAGCGCTCCTTCACAATCTCATAAATAGCATAATGTTTTAAGATGATTCTGCATACGATATATAATTGTTAAAATAATAAGTGATGAATAAACAAATTTCTCATTTACAAATTATGAGTCTTAATTCATTTTTTTCTCTCTTTTTTTCCATTGCCTTAAAGCAATGTGGGAAAAACTTTTTCTGATCTTAATTCTCAGAATCACCTTGATACTTCTGAAAACAAAACAACGACAGCACTTCCGTTGTTTGTGATTTAGTAAGTTTGAGATGAGACCTTAGAATTTTTAAGCTAATGCTATTTGTGGCTAGACTCTATTTTGAGAGCCATTTTTATGAGTCATAAAACTGCTTATGGAGAGATAAAGTCTACTCCTCTGCACAGTTTTCCTAAGAGACAGGGTAGACATGTGGTTGGTGTAGGTGAGTTCCCCGGTGGACACATTCAGAAAGTCTCAGAGCTGGAAAACTTGAGTGGCGTTCCACTGAGCTATCATGTACTTCCTGGGATATTTCTGCCAGAGCTCAAACTGAGTGTAAGGGCTGTGACATGCTTTTAGAATGGGGGAAAAGAGTGAAAAGGTTAGGAAGGATCAAAAAGAGATCAGAGTTTATAACTTTGTAAAACAAAATTCATCTTTCCCTTTTTCTCAACAATTGAATTAGAATAGTGGAAGTAGCTTCAAGAGTAAGAAGCACTGTCTAAGAAACAACACCTTTACATGTTTAATGTCTTGTGCACACATAAAATTATACAAAGAATGACCCTGTTTGGTACCTTTCTGCTGGGTCAAAGTGAATTCAGAAAATAAAATCATGAAAATAATTACATTAGAATAGCTTTATTAAATTTTCTATATAGACTATTATGATAGGCTAACTTCACAGCCTTTCTGAAAAACATGCTCATTAGGCATTATTTTCACCTTTGGCCTCCAAGCTGTGTTGATCTGTAGCCTCTCTAGCCACATGTTGTTGGGGTGATGGATGTGAATATAATGACTTAAGAAAAGCAGTGGCTTTTCTTTTTTTTTTTTTTGACAGAAATTCTGTGTATTCGTGCAGCATGGTGTGATGTCCTCATCTATGTACACATTGTTGAAAGATTACATCAAGCTACTTAACATATCTGTCACTTCAATTTATCCTTTGTTGTGATAAGAATATTTTTAAAATGTAACATTGTACAAATTTTTAAAACTAAAATACATTATTATGAACTATAGCTACTGTCCAATGCAGTAGGTCACCAAAACTTACTCCTCCTATCTTACTGAGTCCATTTCCTCTAATCACATCAACATATTCCCTTTCCCATCCCCCCAATCCTGGATCTGCCTCTGGTAACTACTTCTGTATTTTTTTTTCATAAAATTGACTTTTTGGGTTCCAAATATATATGAAAACACATACTATTGGTACAAAGATTTTTAAAATAATATGGAATCCCTCCCCCCCCGAAAAAAAAACAAAGAATAGAATTATAATATAATCTGCCAATCTAATTGCTAGGCGTATATCTCAAAGAGTTAAAATCAATGTGTTGAAGGAATATCTATACATCCATATTTATTTTAGCTTTATTCACACAATAGCTAAGATTTGAAAGCAATATATGTATCCATCAAGAGATTAATGCATTTAAAAATGTGGATAGAATATGCAGTGGAATATTATGCAGTCTTTAAAACCAAGGAAATGGAAATATTTGTGATGACATGATGATAACTGTACTAAGTGAAATAAGTCAGGCACTACTGTAGATTTTGCTATGTTTAGTTCATGTCATGGTCAATATCTCCTTGGAAGAAGGATGAAATATAAAGGTCCCATGATATGAGCGTGTGAGAAACAGTCACAAGAAAAGAGAAATACACTTGCTAATGAGGCAGCTGGATCCTACATCACCTAAAACGTGGTGGGGAGGTTGATAGTTTCCACTGAGTAACTAAAGTTCATGGTCTACTTAAATTACATAAGTCACAGCTCTGCTAACATTCTAAAACAAACATCATATGTACTTACACAGTATTATGGCAAATGATATGGATCATCACTGCACTTGCTACTCCCTTTCATTTGATTGAAGTTAATTTACATAGAAATCATTGTATTTGTAAATAATAGTCTTGAGAGACAACTTCCTAGTACTCTCATATTTCTCTACTGATTTCCTTTCGCTCTGACCTATCTCTTAAGGACATTTGTATTTGGAAAAACTTGGGTGAGAGAGATAGTGTCCTACCAAAGTAAAGATTAACACATTATACAATAAAACAAAATGCTTCCCTTTGGAGCAAAATTGAGGACATTTTTCTCATAGCCCAATCAAAGAAAAAAACAGTAATTTTCCTTAAGTTGGGGTTCTTTAGCTAAGATGAAAATTCACGGCATATACAGTGTTCACTTGTGCTCATCTCAGCTATTACTCTGAGAAGGTAAGGGGGGAAAAGAAGGTGATCCAAACATGTGGTCATTGTTATGCTTTCACTATTAGGTGTTCCCCAAAAGTTTGTGCAAACAGGTTTATATGTGAACTCACTGGGTTATGAAAGCCTCAACCTAATGAGTTATTAATCCCCTGGTGTTAACTGTCAGCAGGTAGTGTGTGGCTGGAGCAAGTAGGTTATTGGGAGGGGCGTGTCTTTGGAGCATATATTCTGTGCTTGCTAAACAGAGCTCTCTCTCTGCTTCATGGTGCTGTGTACTGAGCTGCTTTCCTCCACCACACACTTCTGCCATGATTTTATGCATTGCTTAGGGCCCCAAAGAATGGAGTCAAATGTCTATAGACTGAGACTGCTGAAACCATAAAGCTCCAAATAAAAGTTTTCTCCTCTAATTGTTCTTGTCAGGTCTTTTAGGTCTCAGTGGTGAAAAAGCTGACTAAAACAGTCATATCGCTTCCTGTCCCCTTTGTCTCTGAATCAGGAATCTTGTGTTTTCTGAAAGCGTCCATGAAGCTGACAAGGCTAATTTGTTGGGTAGGGTAGATATCATACAATTACTAACTGCTCTTAGTAATAATAAAGGAAGGAAAGTAGGAAGAATGAAATAATATTTTTAAAGTGACTAAATAAAAATACTATTTGTGGTTTGTCTATTTTTTAACAGAATAAACAGGAAATGCATTTTAAAATACTGCCTTTTTCTTAAAACGCTTCTAAGAATTCTTAGAATGCCTTTTCAAAATGACAATATTGATTTAAAAGCTGCTTTTAGCTATCAGACCTAGTCTCTGCACTAAAAATGCAACCTAAAATACAAGATAAACATAAAATATTATATTCATGCTCATTAAATGCAATTGCAAGCACATTAGATTTGTGATTTGTTTTTTTTTCTACCATTCTATTTAATTCCAAAGATATTTATTTCATTCACTTCCTCAAGCATAGAGATAATTTTTAACTAGAAAATATAAAATTTAATTTTTACTATTTTCACTTCATCAGTGTTTCAAAATTTAAAATATGCCACTAACCTTATTATTCAGGTATAGATGGAAGCAGTCTTTTTGAGTAAGAATTTAGTTTTCAATCAACATGAGAATTATTCAATCTATTTTTTTTCTATTTTCATATGAAGATAGGAATCAATTTACTTGTAAATCTTTTTATATGTAACAAAAATTTTTACATTACAAATTATAGAAATAAGATCAAGCAATGTAATTCAGGTTTAATCTAGAAAAGTCAAGAAAACACACAGCAACCTTTATACCTTAAGTACATGATGGTTTACAACTGGAAGGGAGCAAGAAAAATAAATAAATAAATTTAAGACCACATTTTTTCTCTCTTGATTGTTTTGCAAAATAAATGCATTTTTTGAAACATCACTGATTAGTTGAATTTTTCAACCTTATTTTTCTCTGATTCCATCTTTTCTCTTTCCACTTCCAATTTTCTGGATAGAAGAAATGTTGAGATATTTTTAATTAGCAGAAATGTCAGTAACAGTTCAGTCTTATATAACAGAAAGCACTCTAGCTACTTTAGGAAATAATAATAATAATATAATTTTGGGAGGTGATGTTTAACATAAATCATAAGAACTAGGCCTCTATGAAGAGCACTTCCAGTTCCCAGAATAACATCTCCAATGCTGTTGTCTCAAATGCTTCCACCATTGCCTTAAGTAATGTAGACTGCAAAATCATGTTTGCTCAGCTCGTCTACAGAACAAATTAAATGTTTTGCATTATGTCTTTCTCCTTGCTTAGTTCAGTTTATAATTAAGAATGATGAGGGCAACTGAGAAAGAAAAGATTATGGATCACCCTCTACTCTCAACCTGATCACAAGTTGACAATGAAAATGTAATTTTTAATTTTCCAAAACTCTACCATAGGTAGATGAAGAGGAGATTGGGGCGGGGGCAGGGAGATGGCTGGATCAAACAAACTATGATAAACTGTGCTTTCTATCATCATATTTTGCAGTTGCTATCATTATATTTTTGGAGAATGAAGCATTGTGGACATTTTCTACTCTTACACTCTTATCTCATACCCATAGAAAGTGAACTCTTCCCATTCCACTAATCTCTCTTCCATTTTTCACAGTTCCCCTATTGTCCCACCCTCTTTTTTCTCCTTTATTTTGTTTTAGCTTCTAATAAACCATTAGACCATTGACTTTGGACCTGGCTTATTTCACTTGGCATGATGTTCTCCAGTTCAATCTATTTACCAGCAAGTGCCATAATTTCGCTCTTTATAACTGAGTCATTCTGTGTGTATGTGTGTGTGTGTATGTTTACTTCATCCATTCATCTGTCCACAGGCATCTGATCATCTGGGCTGCTTCAATAACTTGGCTATTGTGAATTGTGCTGCTATAAACATTGGTATGCCTATATCACTGTAGTATGCTGATTTTAGTTCTTTTGGATAAAAACTGAAAAGCGGTATAGCTGGGTCATATGGTGATTCCACTCCTAGTCTTTTGAAAAATTGCACATTGCTTTCCATAGTGTTTGTACTAATATGCAGTCCTACCAAAAATACATGTGTAATTTTTCCCCACATCTTCACCAGCTTTTATTATTTGTATTCTTGATGATTGTCATTCTGATTAAAGTTAGATGAAATCTCAACCTACTTTTGATATGCTTTTCCCTGATTGCTAGAGATGTTGAACATTTTTTCACATATTTGTTGGCTACTTGTATTTCTTTGAGCAGTTATTTTTTAAAAATAAACTTTTTAGCAAGTTATTCCTTACAGAGTTATATTTATTATTTGGCTACTGCTTGACAACATTTAGACATATAATAATTCTACATGGAATGAAAGATTTTTTTATTTAATTGATTTTATTAAAGTTTGCTTTTTTGTAGAAAGGTCCACCTTCATAGGTACAATTATTATAGAATGAAAGTATGCTCTTTAATTTTTAGTGCTTTATGATAACTAGAAGGTAATTTTTGTGTACCTTTAGATGTAGTTTTAAAAATCACATGCTGAACTATCATTTCAATGTTTTTACCAGGAATTAATTGCTTTTAGTAGAATGTAGTTTTTCTTCACATCAAAGGACATTGTTTTTTTGAGGTACAGATTTTATTTATTCCATTCATATAGAGTTTCCTATAGTTTTTGCACTTTAATTCATCCATTTCAATTTCCATGCCTTACCATTTCCTAGTGATGGGGGTGACTATGGGGAACTTTTATCTAATTTACAAGATTGGTTTACATACGATTTACAGGCAAAACTCAAAAGAAATATGAAAACTTGCAGAATCTTAAGTTAACTCATTGGTAAAGTAAAATATAGAAAGAATTGAAAAATAATATTGTATAATAAAACAAAATTCATTCTCAAATGTTTAATTTCTAACCAATGTTCTGTTTATTCTTTATTTTAGCCTTGATGTCTAAGCCACACTGTCAACAGGATGACATATGTTCTCAGATATAGAGTGTGGAGAACTTTTATGAGGAGGTCATTAAGAAACTTGTGATGACTATTAATACACTCATTTTTCAAATGCTGTTCCTATCTCTTTCTCTCATATTTCTATATATTTTTAAAAGTTAGAATACATTGGTTTTGCTTAGCATTTGTTAAATATGTCATCTATTTGTAAAAGATAATACAAAAATTGGTAAATTACTTTCTGCACTTCAAATTTTTAAAATTTAATTATAATTATTTTTACATGCATATTAATCACTAACATTGACAAAATTTTAATTTGAAACAAGAACAAAAGTTTACACTTTTCTAAAAAAGTGTAGTATATATAATATACTACCATATCATACACAGATGTAACAGGAACTCTTATTTGTATCCCTTTCTGCCACTGCCTTTTCTAGGAGCACTAGTGAAGTTATGGGGGCAAATATTTTTCCAGAGTAAATACTACTTCTCCAAGTCTTCCTATTAACAATTTGCTACCAAGTGTCTCATTTCCAGCAATGCAATCATAAAAAAATGATGTGTATACCTGGGTCTCATCTTTAAATGGAAGGAAGCATTCCTCTCCATTTTATTCCTCTTTCAGAATATAGATTTGGAGTGATTTCTCTCATAGCATATAAATGAATTCAACTCTTTAAAAACACTGAGAATCCAGACAAACAACTTAAGTTTCTGATGACTATTAAAGCAGAACTATCATAGAAACAGAAATTTATTTTTAAAAAGCTTGCTTTGATAATACATCATTGCTGTATATATTCCAATTAAGAAAATTGAATTTTACTTCAGATCTCAGCCTTTGATTATTTTCTTAATTAGTCACTTAAGTATAATCCAATTTTTTTTTCATATTATACCTCCATTTATTCTGATATTAGCAACAAACATGCAAAAATAATTAATAAGAGAACAATCAACTTTTATGTGTGTACCTCATCAAATAACTACATTTAATTAAATGCTATATAATTTACTAATAGTGTCTGAGCGTTTGAAATTTCTCTTGGAAGACAACCTTAATGTATAACTACTACTATTATATACAAGACACAAACAACCTATTGACATATATATGGGCTCTGAAATAAAAGGACATTGTTGAAAATGTATGGTTACATGATTCACAGAATTCTGGAGCTATTATTATGAAACAATTTTATATATTCTAATTTCCTCATGTTTAAAATTTCAAATAATTTTAAAATTCTAACTCTAATAAATATTATCCAGCTGAGGGAAAATGTTTAGTATGCTCGGATATAATACTAGTTACCAACACTGGTCATATAATAACCTGTGACACATTGAAGGTTCTTTGAAACTGAATTTAGAATGTCATTCTCCCTCACTGAACCCGGGTTTGAGTTTCCTTTCTTTTGCAGTTTGTGATTTTATCAGGGGCCTCCTAATGGTTAGAATGATCAAATAAACACTGAAGAGGCAGTATGTCATCCCCAAAACAGTGCTAGACTGAATATTAAATGAATATTTAATTTTGATTTAATTTTGATTCTGTCCCTAGTTAGCAAAACATTTAACAGTCTAAGTATTATTATTATTAGTAGTAGTATAAGTACTAGTAGTAGTAATAATAGTAGTAGTTATAGAAGTAGTAATAGAACTGGGGATTGAACCCAGGGGCTCTCTACCACTGAGCCCCACCTCCACCCCCAACCCCTTTTAAAATTTTTAAATTTTTGAGAAAGAGTCTTGACTTCATTAAATTGTAAAAGGTGGCCTTGAAATTGTCATCATCCTGAGTCATCCTCCGAAGCCCCAGGATTATAGGTGTGCTCTAGGGCATCTGGCTGAGCATTGTTATCTCTTTAAAAGGTCTTAGAGAAGATGATGTTCATAATTTCTCTATATAATTACATATTGTAAGTATATTGTATATTAATGTGTATGTATGTATATATATATATATATATATATATATATATATATATATATATATATTTTTTTATGGTTGGCACTTTAAAAAGAAATCTATGTGTAGCCAGAAAAATACGTAGGTGGTAATTATTTTATGGAGCTATACTGACATCCTTTGGTAAGGTTTTGGTTGATTATAATTTAATATAGTGAAAGATAAATAGGGAGTCAATTACATGGCTGATAAGTAGATAAAAACCTTCAAATCCATTTAAATCTGTCCATAGACTAATTTGGGTATGGAATTCATATTTATGATAAATAAAAGTTAAGACAAAAAGAAACTAGATCAAGTCCAAAATCTAAATATTTTGATAATACTAACTACATATTAATTATTAATAAAACATTTTATCTCCAAAATATTGAAGTACAAAGCTGGTAAGATTAAGCAGATAAAACTTCCAAATTATGAGCACGGTATTTTCTCCTTATGACAATAAACAACAACAATAACAACAACAACAGAAACATAAATGGAGAATCAAGGAGAGAAAGTTCACTAAAAAACAAACAAACATTTGAAACTGCAACACCTATTACTCTGGTAACAACACATCAGGTCTGATGGCAATTTGACTTGGCGCTCCCATTAATACTTGGGAGTGTGGTGACAGCATGGTAAAGAAAAATATATGCTAGAAGAAAAAAAAAAAAAGAAGTATCTATTTAGAAAAAAAAAAATAGGAAGAAGAAGAATTGCAAGAAACAATTGCAGAATCCTGTTCCTGGGATTGTATTATGGACGCAGGCGGATTAGATTGGGCTGATTACCTTAGCTTGAAACAGAGAGTCTTTCTGCCCTGCGGGGGAGGGGACTCCTTTCAAGCAGAGCCCTCCTCTCCAATGCGCCCTCCCCTTGCATTCACTTGCAAATCGCTGTGTGCTCGCAGAAGCAAGCACTTCCCCAGTCTCTAACCTTCCCATGGCGAGTGCTGCAGCTCCATCAGCAGAACCTTTCTCTCCGTGCGAGCTAGGGCTTTCCCCCACCCCTTTCCTTTCTTTCTTTCTTTCTTCTTCTTTTTTTTTTTTTTTTTTTTCCCCTTAATCAGAAGCACTGAATGAAAGCCAATCAGAGAGAGAGCTCGCCCCCGTTTTCTTCGGTTCCCTGCCGTCCAGAGTTAAAAGTGATGCTGAGAGAAAGCTTGAGTTAGATTGAAGTAGAATCAGTGATAGAAAATAATAGCAGAAAACAAACAAAAAGGGGACATAGTGACAGTTTCTCCAGGGTTATTTTGGCTGGAACCAACTTCCGCTATCCAGAAGCTGATAAAAAAAAAAGGTAGGAAGACTTCACCTCTTTTCTTTAACTCCCTTAAGGTCTTTTTCTTTTCTTCCCTTGGGGGAGATATGTTTGTTTTTTAAGTTGTATTTAACAATTATTTCAAAATAATTATGTTTAATAAACAAATAAGGATACAACTCTTTATAGCAGATTCCAGAAAAAAACTGGGAATATCTATATAGGTAATGCAAAGCTGGATAAATTATATATTATGCTCAACAGTAGATCATGTTATTAGAGTTTGCAAATTCATTCACTCTGAACAAACGCTAAAATTTTAGTGTGGAGTGTAATTTATCATACTCATATTTGTTTATTTTAAAAATCAGTTTAAGAAGGAACATTGTTGCTGTGAACTCTAACATCACCTAACATTAGTTTGCATTCCATATGAATGGATTCACTCTGTACTTCTTCATAGTCATAGTTCATTGTATCTTCAATATAAAGAGAGATGACAGGCAGAAGAGAGATTCCTTGAAGCTGTCAATGGTCACTAAGCATCTATATATACAGTAGATTGACATTCATCAGAAATAAAATAGGCATAATGCCTATATTCACATTTTAAATCTGAGTCAGAAGTATGAGGGGGGATAGATTAAGAAGGGGGAATTAAATGCATGTAGTCAGCAGTTGCAGCATTTATTGTCTGTGCTGCAATAAAATCCATATTTTATGTGGTGTTAAATTAATGCAGCATATTGCAAGTCTAAATGCCTGTCCCCAACAAGTAACTATTGATAGCATTGTAAGTATGGATAAAAACAGGAGTCTGCAAGTGTTTTTATGCCTCCAAATAAAAACCTATCTCTTTATCATTAAAAAAGGGGAGACTATAGGTACACTCAAAGACAAACATCATTTTAGTACCAACCTATCATCTTTTGCTTTCAAAAAAGCAGATCTGTTTCCTTAATTGTGGTCCTTTATTCCAGTAAAAGCTTTTATTATCCAAATCTGCACATCCGTTTCTTCTCAGGTTTTTAGAGGTGCATTATTTTTTCTTATTTTTTCTCTTGAAGGATCTATATTAAAAATAATATGTCCCTCTGATGCTGACAGCTGTTATACTTCAATGCATATGTTAGTAGACTTTCTCTCTGCACACCATCCCCCTCTCTATATTTCTTTAAAACATAGCTACAAGAGCTTCTCTGTGGTGAATAACACTTGGCAAGAGTGTGCTCATTTTTTAGGTCTGGTATGGTGAGGATTTTTAATTAGTAGAACTTTCATGAAAACATTATGTCATTGACAGAGCTGCATGTTCATTTTTAGTTAAGGTGATGAAAAAAGGAAGAGGTTAGTTACAGCCTAGAAAAATGGGTAAATAAGTTGCCTGGATAATCTCTGCCCCTTTGCACCCTGTGTAGTAAATGTGGCACATATGTATTCAATGTGCAGTGCATAAGGAAATAGGGGCTTCTGTGGGAAGGGAGGAGTGCAGGGATGGGTAAGTGAACAAATATAAACAGCCTGTGTCTGGTTGAGGGACACATCAAATGAAAAGCCTCTCTGATGATAAAAATATAAAGAAATGCTCCTTTGATATGCTCTTTTTTTTTTCTTTTTTTCTTGGCTGTGTTTATAAAGTATGAGTCAATGTCTGCTTTCATTAAATCAGATACTTCTTTGGTTTCAAATACTTGCTGCTAACAAATTGACTTCCCTGGTGAATGCCTTTGCCTTCTCTGACTCCAGTCAAATAATAGAATTCCATTCACTTGATGTTGGGGGGTGGAGAGAACCAAGGAAATGGGAAAACAGAATGTAAACTGTATGAGAACCCATGCATGTGGGCATATATGTGAGGGTAATGGTTAAATTACCTGTTACCTGATTAAGGTTCCAGGTGATATTCCTTGATACTTATTTTTTTTTTTAAACTGTTTATTATGAAAAATAGTACTATACAGGATTCAGTTTAACAGTTTACTGTTCGGTTTTACCTATGCTGAGGTTTTCTTTAAAAAAAAATAAATGAATGATTTTCTGCCTAGGCAGATACACATTTTTGGCAAATTATTAAGAAAGTTCATGTAAAAAACAACAAATGATTTTTTTCACATTAAAAGTAAAATGTTTGGAACTGAAAATGTAATTTGCAAAATGTATGAACTCTGATGAAAATAAAGGGTGAAAGTCTTGACCTCTACTTAATTCCACATTGAAACAAATAACTAAAGCAAAGTATATGTTATCTGGGGGATTTCTTGCCATATGACTTATTTCCTATGTTTTTTAACCTACTTTGCAGCAAGCGATAGCACCATGTCCTCCTGGTATATTTCCTTTTTATACCGAATCATTCCACTAGGCTGCAGCACAGGAACAGCAGTGACTATGATGATGCTGATTCAGCAGCAAAGTGAACTATATTTTTGTTAAGTGTTATTATCAGTAACAATGTTGCACAGTAAGCAATTAATACAAATCATGGATTTAATTCAACTATATTCTAGTTCTGGGGCTTCAAAAATATTAGTAACAGTTTATTCTTATTTTTGCTATGTAATTTGCATTCTAATACTATTGCCACATTAGAATTGCTTAGAAATTACTGAAACAAAGTATGTAGAGAGGAATGTAAAAAGTAATTATGCCAATCATAACTAATTTCATTCAGATATTTCATCAGAATTCCAGGTGTAGGTTTTGAATACTATTGTTGATTTACCCAAAATATTATTTTGGAACAGGACTTTAGAAATGCCAATTTACTAACTACATTAGATTTAATAGTTCTGTCTGAAAGAGACTGAAATAAAAAATCAAGTAGCAAGAAAGACTCCCTTATTCTTGTTAGATTTATATTGAACAAATGTAAAATTGACTGAGCATTACTATAATTATAATTAATGATACTTATTATGAATGTTTGGGGGAAGAAACCAAATTCCAAAGAATAACATTTTAAACATATAGATGAAAAATGAAATATAATATACAAAAATTTGATTTTCTTTTGATAATTCTTATTTAGACCAATGGGTTCATCCAGAAAATTTTGTTTTGTCATAGAAACCTGAAACACATATAGAGAAAATATCCTAAATTTAAATGTTTTGAAATATGCCTTTTTTATTGTTGTTGTTCTTACTTAAAATATTTGGATCATGTTCAGAGAGCATTAATATGACACATTTTGCTTTTAATCCAATGAATTCAACACTCAAAATTAGAGATTTCTCTTATGTATATAATGAGAAAATTTTCAAACAAGAAGCAATGCTATCAATTCAGGGTCACCTCTGTCCTCTTCTTACTTTCTGACTCTACTGTAGCCTTACCTCACTTGACATTTTAGTATGAGCCCTTGAGCCCTTGACAGTCTAGTTGTGTTTTCTTGTTTAACTGGATGGTGCCTGAAACATGTAAGGCCATTTTGTTTTTTCCATACCTTCCCGATAACCTCCAATCCAACTAAAATAAGACATGAGCATTGTAAGATGATCAGATCAATCACATTAAAGTTGTAGATTTCTGGGAATGTATGATCTTTAATGAAATATTAATATTGATCAGTTAAAATAATCTGACAGGTCAGGTTTTTAAACATTGTTTTAGAGTCAACTTTTGCTTAACACTTTAGTATCAATGTGACTTCTTGCAAAAAGTAACATAAATTAAAATTTAAGAATAAAATGCTTTTTAAAAAAACAATTTATTTTTTTGTTTTGTTTTGTTTCTTTGCTGCAGTGTGTTGTCTTATTCTCTATACCTCTATATGACTAAGAAACACTTGTCAAACATATTAACCATATTGGAAGTAGGATTAAGAAAAAAAGAGAAAAAAAATGCTAATTGAATGCGAATGGGTAAAATAAAATCACTTTTTACATCATTTTAGCTTGTAAGGTTCCTTGAAAATGCTTGCTTGTGGGAGGTTGAAATACCTTCATGTGACAATCCCTCTCAGCAAAGAGATCCATATCCTTCAAGAGTTTATCAGTACGTTTTAAAGCACTTTACCAAATCATGTGATCTCAATTTCAATACCTTTTTATTTTTATTATTTTTTTTTTTTTAGAAAGCAGGCTTGATTCTACAAACTCTGTATGATACAGTGATATAAATTAAAGTTAAATGACATTTTAAGCTTCAGGACAAGATTAAGCAGTAGGCCATAAGATAGAATACAATACTTTCTCACAACAGGAAATTCAGCATTAAATGACATGTCTAAACACTTCAGAATCCTATTTGTCTTCATAAATGGAGCAGTAAGATTTTTTCTCTCTCCCTTCTCCCTTTTCTTCCTCCTCCCTCTCTCCCTCTTTCCTTTGCTTTCTCATTTGTGACAATTACAAAAGTACTTAAATAAATATTTCATGTGCTTTTTTATATTGCCCTATATCAATAATATTTCTGTAAATCTTGTGTTTTTATGACCAGTATTCTAACGTCTGCCACATTATACACTGTATTTATTGCATTATTCTTTGCATCATAGCATGAAGTATTTGACAGTTCAGTTGGCTAAAGTGTGTCTTTAAAAATGAAAGCGATTCTTATTTATAACATTGAGGCTTCTGAGAAGTTGTAATTGGCACCAATATAGTTGATTGCAGTAGCAAGGAAATATGGAATTCAGATTTATTAATGGAATTTCTTCTGCAAATAATCAGACTGTAGACTGCATAGGCATGAATTATTATACTCAGTGCATCAGTTATTGATTGTGGATCTGTGTTGATTTGCTGTATGAGAAAGTGTTTAAGTAGTTTGATAGAGCCTTGATTTTAAATATAAATCAAATATAAATTTCGTATTTTCAGAAAGCAGTGGTTCATTAGACATGTGGATTTTTCTTTATTGTGAAAAAGAAATACAACAGTTTTTAATCTTAAGGAAAAAAAACTGATATGTAGGGAAAGATGTCTACTCTTAATATTGTGGAGTAAAGAACTGGCTCCTGATTTCCAATTAAAAACTTGGGAAATGAATTGGAACAATAATCAGGTTAAGTAGAACATGTTGCAAATTAAAATAATCAACAGGCTGAATAAAGTAAATATTTTAACTTGAATTATTCAGGTAATTCTCTTCAGTCTTACCACAAGATGTGTAAATACAAGAATTAAAGTTCAGATTCAGATAGTTATCTGAATAGATCAAAACCAATCAACATATTTGCCTGGGTAATCAGAAAATTTTGAATACATTTCTAGGCGTAATACTAATACAGCTTTTAAAAGTAAACAATTTCCTTTTTTCATATAGATCCATTCCAAATAAAACCAGTTAAACTTCCTTTGAAGTCATTGTAACTTCTGGGATTTAAAATAAATAAATAAATATTTCCATAGTTCTTGAATCAAATTTTAAGTTTAAATAAAGAGTCATAATGTTTCCATGGTGATTTAATTTCTAATGATAAACTTCAAGTTAATATGCTTATATTTAGGTAGATTGAAATATTTGAAT